>NC_092100.1:44723869-45034702 GCF_045679555.1 Salvelinus alpinus
CTATCTGTCAGCCATTGGCCTAGCTGATGACACACGTCTTCCATGGCTTTGTGATAAAAGCTGCAATGTCTATTCTTATTTCCAGACTGGGAAGAAGGACGAGTTCTCGACTAAGTGCAACCAGACAGATCATCACCGCATGCCAGGGGGGAGACAGGAGGTGAGGAGGGGTCTTTTGTCACTTCACAACACTTTGTATATTGTTATCATATGGCTGAGGCAACTATCTATTAATTGAACAATTAATCAATAAATCACATAGTATAGCACTTTTTACAAACACACAACCTCAATGTTCCGATCATACTGAAAGTTCGCTGTTGTCCCTCATGATGAAATCGGGGAGGGGACTGTGGATCTGTCTCCGTTCGTTCGTACATTAGCCACGCGATATCTCAGTGGTCCGATTTTGACAACTTGGGTGAATGTGTGTCTTGCCTTAGAGATCACAATCAAAACATAAATCTTTATATGCAACAAGGCACTAAAGTAATATTTAAGAAATGTGGCAAAGCAATTAACTTTTCCTCTGAATACAGTGTACCAATAATACCAATAAAACACATTACTGAGTACCACTCTCCATATTTTCAAGCATAGTGGTGGCTGCATCATGTTATGGGTATTTTTGTAATCGTTAAGATCTGGGACGTTTTTCGGGCAAAGCACAGGCTATATTCTAGCGGAAAACCTGGTCGTCTGCTTTCCACCAGAAACTAGGAGATTAATTCACCTTCCAGCAGGACAATAACCTAAAACACAAGGCCAAATCTACACTGGAGTTGCCTACCAAGAAGACTGAATGTTCCTGACTTAAATCTACTTGCAAATCTATGGCAAGACCTGAAAGTGGTTGTCTAGCAATGATAAACAACCAATTTGACAGCTTGAAGAATTTTGAAAAGAATAATGGGCAAATGTTGCTCAATCCGGGTGTGGAAAGCTCTTAGACGCAATATCTCAGACACCACTGGCCCAATTTTGATGAAGATTGGATGAATGATTCGTCCTGCAATAGAGTTCTGGCATTTACAAAATTACACTGATTGGCCCAAGGGGGTAGCTATAGTAAGTGACTGTATGCACGTTAGTTACACACAATATCTTAGACAGCACTGGACTGATTTTGACGAAACTTGGGTAAATGATGCATCTTGGCATTGAGATCCGTAATTTACAAAATTAGACTGATTGGCCCAAGGTGGTGCTGCATCATTTTTGGGGGATGACATGTTTACTGTTGCCTTGTCTAAGATTTGGGTTGAATCAAGTCGTTCAGATTTCAATAGGTAAATGAGGCACATCGGTAAGTGAGCGTGACCGTGGGGTTTCTGTTGGCAGGAGTTCCGCACATGGCTGGAGGAGGAGTGGGGGAGGACACTGGAGGACATCTTCCATGAGCACATGCAGGAGCTCATTCTTATGAAGTTCATCTACACAAGCCAATACGAGTAGGTCTTCCATATGACAGTATACCAGCCAATACGAGTAGGTTTTCCATATGACAGTATACCAGCCAATACGAGTAGGTCTTCCTTATGACAGTATACCAGCCAATACGAGTAGGTCTTCCTTATGACAGTATACCAGCCGATACGAGTAGGTCTTCCTTATGACAGTATACCAGCCGATACGAGTAGGTCTTCCTTATGACAGTATACCAGCCAATACGAGTAGGTCTTCCTTATGACAGTATACCAGCCAATGCGAGTAGGTCTTCCTTATGACAGTATACCAGCCAATGCGAGTAGGTCTTCCTTATGACAGTATACCAGCCAATGCGAGTAGGTCTTCCTTATGACAGTATACCAGCCAATGCGAGTAGGTCTTCCTTATGACAGTATACCAGCCAATGCGAGTAGGTCTTCCTTATGACAGTATACCAGCCAATGCGAGTAGGTCTTCCTTATGACAGTATACCAGCCAATGCGAGTAGGTCTTCCTTATGACAGTATACCAGCCAATGCGAGTAGGTCTTCCTTATGACAGTATACCAGCCAATGCGAGTAGGTCTTCCATATTACATCTACTGTTTTAGACAATTTATTTAAATATTTAAATTTTGCCACTATTGTTCCTTTTATTTTCTTTGTTTACTCTGGTCAGTGAAATATCTAGCTGGAGGCTATGAATTAATTGTAATGTACATACATTTTCCTCAATGTGTCCCTATAATGCTTTAAGGGATGGGTCGCTAGGTGACTTGACACGTACCCCATTAATTCATTTTTCATTCAGTGATATTGTATTCTTTTTTTAAGAGGTTCATATTAATCTGTTTTATGTAATTGGCTTCATGAATGTTGATGATGCTGTGTTCTGACAGTAACTGCCTGACGTACCGGCGGATCTACCTCCCCCCCCGGATGTCCTCGGACCTGCTGCAGCCGGGCCTGTTCAAAGGCACCTATGGCAGCCACGGCCTGGAGATCGTCATGCTCAGCTTTCATGGGCCCTGCGCCAGGGCCACCAAGCTTACTGTCAGTCCCTCAACCCTACTGTTTCCAACTCCAACCTTCTTCCTAATGTTTTTTAAATTTTATTTTATCCTTAAAGTAGTTGGATGGCATTGAGTTAGGTGGGCAGAACACTATATTACAGGTGGCCTACATATTCCATTGTGTATATAACAAAACCCTCAGTGTGATCTGTTCAGTTGGCATGAAGACATTTTGAAATTGAAAACAAAAGTCCTTATTACACGTTTGGGTAGTACCTCTTTCCTTTCAAAACATTGTCCACATTTTGTGCCTACTGAACATGCCCCTGCCCTTTCTCCTTCCTCCTAGGGGGACCCCAATGTCCCAGCAGGCCAGCTAACGCTTGACGTGGACCTGAACCGGCCTGTGTGCCTGCCGGACCTGGAGCACCAGCGCAGCATGGAAGAGCTGTCTCGCCTGGTGCTGGGGGTGCACGAGGAGGCGCCGAACCCAGATGTGGCCCCCCAGGGAGCTGCTTCAGAGGGGGTTGTGGCTGGTGGTGCTGGGGCAGCGGGGCTGGAGTTGGCTATGGAAGCCCAATCAGAGAGCCCCCAGCCTGGGCCCAGTAGCAGCAGCAGCAGTGCTCCCTCAGAGGCCCAGCCTTTCGTCCTGCCTCTGGGGGTCATGACCCGCAATGAGGTTTACCCACGAACCTGCAAGATGTGGTGAGACCATTTATATCACACCTGTTCAGGTTGTTATTCACACATCCTCATATAGCCAAGAGTGCCAGGAAAATGTAGCTGCATAATATAATAAAATGGTCATTTAGCAGACACTTTTCTCCAAATGGACTGAGTTTATGCATGTATTCTGTGCATATCACACATTTCAAGTGTTACAAGCACAACACTCCGGCCAACTGAACCATTGGATCACAACATGTGATACACCATCCAAAGTACCTTCAGAAAGTATTCATACCCACATTTTGTTGTTACAGCCTGAATTCAAAATAGATTAAATATTTTTATTTTTATCACCCATCTACACACAATACCCCATAATGACAATGTGAAAACATGTTTTCAAATGTATTGAAAATGAAATACAGAAATATCTAATTTACATAATTGTTCACACCCCTGAGTCAATACTTTTGTAGAAGCACATTTGGCAGCGTTTACAGCTGTGAGTCTTTCTGGGTAAGTCTCTAAGAGATTTCCACACCTGGATTGTGCAACATTTGCCCATTTATTATTTTCAATACTCTTCAAGCTCTGTCAAATTGGTTGTTGATCATTGCTAGACAACCATTTTCAGGTCTTGCCATAGATTTAAGTTAACTGTAACTGACTTACAGGAACATTCACTGTCTTCTTTGTAAGCAACTCCAGTGTATATTTGGCCTTGTGTTTTAGGTTATTGTCCTGCTGAAAGGTGAATTCATCTCCCAGTGTCTGATGGAAAGACTGAACCAGGTTTTCCTCTAGGATTTGGCCTGTACTAAGCTCCTTTCAGTTAATTTTTTTGTCCTGGAAAACTCCAGTTTTTAACGATTACAAGCATACCCATAACATTGCAGCCACCACTATCCTTGAAAATATGGAGAGTGGTACTCAGTAATGTGTTGTATTGGATTTGCCCCAAACATAACACTTTCTATTCAGGATAAAAAGTGAATTGCTTTGCCAATTAAAAAAAAAATATTAGTGTCTTGTTACAAACAGTTTGAATATTTGTATTCTGTACAGGCTTCCTTCTTTCAACTCTGTCAATTAGGATAGTATTGTGGAGTAACTACAATGTTGATCCTTCCTCAGTTTATGCCTATCACAGACAACAAAATCATTGGGCTCATGGTGAAATCCCTGAGTGGTTTCCTTCCTCTCCGGCAACTGTGTTAGGAAGGACGCCTGTATCTTTGTAGTGACTGGGTGTATTGATACACCATCCAAAGTGTAATTAATAACTTCACCATGCTCAAAGGGATATTCAATGTCTGCTTTTATTATTTGTACCCATCTACTAATAGGGGCCATTCTTTGAGGCATTGGAAAACCTCCCCGGTCTTTGTGGTTGAATCTGTTTAGCAGAGAGAACAGTCTATGACTAGGGTGGCTGGAGTCTTTTACACTTTTTAGAGCCTTCCTCTGAGACCGCCTGGTATAGAGGTCCTGGATGGCAAGAAGCTTGGCCTCAGTGATGTACTGAGACGTACTAACTACCGTTTGGTACCTTGTGGTCGGAGGCCGAGCAGTCGCCATACCAGGCAGTGATGCAACCCGTCAGAATGCTCTCGATGGTTCAGCTGTAAAACCTTTTGAGGATCTGAGGACCCATGCCAAACCATTTCAGTCTTCTAAGAGGGAATAGGTTTGCGGATGTGTTGTTACCTACCCTTACCAACAGTGTGGGCGGTCCGTCAGGAATTCCAGGATCCAGTTGCAGAGGGAGCTGTTTGGTTCCAGGGTCCTTAGCTTAGTGATGAGCTTTTAGGGCACTATGGTGTTGAACGCTGAGCTGCAGTCAATGAATAGCATTCTCACATAGGTGTTCCTTTTGTCCAGATGTGGAGTGCAATAGAGATTGCATCATCTGTGGATCTGTTGGGGCGGTATGCAAATTGGAGTTGGTGTAGGGTTTCTGGGATAATGGTGTTGATGTGGGCCATGACCAGCCTTTCAAAGCACTTAACGGCTACAGACGTGTGTGCTACGGGTCGGTAGTCATTTGAAATATGTTGGTATTAGAGACTCGGACAGGGAGAGGTTGAAAATGTCAGTGAAGACACTTGCCAGTTGGTCAGCATATGCTCGGAGTACAAGTCCTGGTAATGCGTCTGGCCCTGCGACCTAGTGAATGTTGACTTGTTTAAAGGTCTTACTCACATCGGCTGTGTAGAGAGTGATCACACAGTCGCCCAGAACAGCTGATGCTCTCATGCATCAGCTGTGTTACTTGCCTCGAAGCGAGCATAGAAGTTATTTAGCTCGTTTGGTAGGCTCCTGTCACTGGGCAGCTCTCGGCTGTGCTTCCTTTTTGTATTCGGTAATAGTTTGCAAGCCCTGCCACATCCGACGTGCGTTGGAGCCGGTGTAGTATGATTCGGTCTTAGTCCTTTATTGACGCCTTGCCTGTTTGATGGTTTGTCGGCGGGCATAGCGGGATTTCTTATAAGCTTCCAGGTTTGAGTCTCGCTCCTTGAAAGCGGCAGCTCTACCCTTTTGCTCAGTGCGAAAGTTGCCTGTAATGTACGGGTATGTACGTACAGTCACTGTGGGGACGACGTCGTCAATGCACTTATTGATGAAACCAGTGACTGATGTGGTGTACTCCTCAATGCCATCGGAAGGATCCCGGAAACATATTCCAGTCTGTGATAGCAAAAATGTCCTGTAGTTTAGCATTTGCCTACTTTTTTTATAGACCGAGTCACTGGTGCTTCTTGCTTTAATATTTGCTTGTAAGCAGGAGGATAGAATTATGGTCTGATTTATCAAATGGAGGGTGAGGGAAAGCTTTGTATGCATCTCGGTGTGTGGAGCAAAGGTGGTCTAGAGTTTTTTCCCCCCCCTCTGGTTGCACATTTAACATGCTGATAGAAATGAGGCAAAACTGTTTTAAGTTTCCCTGCATTAAAGTCCCCGGCCACTAGGAGCGCCGCCTCTGGATGAGCGTTTTCCTGTTTGCGAATGGCCGTATACAGCTCATTGAGTGCGGTCTGAGTGTTAGCATCGGTTTGTGGTGGTAAATAGAAAGCTACGGAGAATATAGATGAGAACTCTAGGTAGATAGTGTGGTCTACAGCTTATCATGAGATACTCTACCTCAGGTGAGCAAGACCTTGAGACTCCCTTAGATATTGTGCACCAGCTTTTGTTTACAAATATGCATAGTCCCCCGCTCTGTGTCTTACCAGAGGCTACTGTTCTATCCTGCCGATACAGGGATGAGGGCCTGTACGGGTGTTTGGAGTATATCCTTCCTGTCCGACTCATTAAAGAAACTCTTCGTCCAACTCTAGCACTGTGGTGCAGTGCCTTCGACCGCTGTGCCACTGGGGAGGCCAATTTGGCAACATTTTATTCCACTTTGACAATATGGGGTATTGTGTGTAAACCAGTGGGAAAAATATATAAATTTATCCATTTTTAATTTCCGTCTGTAGCAATAAAATGTGGGAAAAGGCAAGTGGTGTGAATACTTTCTGAAGGCACCATATGCTACGCAACAGGAAATCATGTTTAATTTATTTGTTTTTTCATTGATTTCAGCTTCTACGGGACGGGCCTGATTGCAGGCCACGGCTTCACAAGTCCGGAGCGCACACCGGGCCTGTTTGTCTTGTTCGATGAAGACCACTTCGGCTTCATCTGGCTAGAGCTCAAGTCGTTCAGCCTTTACAGCCGCCTGACGGACCGGCTGGCCCACGCCTATGCCCCCGACATGGAGCACTTTGAGGCCATGCTGCGCAACATGCAGTCCTGGACATCCTGATGGGGCAGACAGACACAGGCTTACCTAGACCACGTACACACATCCCGAGTGTTGACCGCACCTGGAAAACATTTGGGAACCTAGTTGTAACCTATAACTAAGGCCCGTTGTTTTTTCCTGATCAGGTTATGTGGTTAGGCAAAACTCTTGGCCTTAATTATCACTCATGTATGTATATCTTTCCCCTATAGAACCCCTAAATGCTTATACACAGAAAAGCCCCATATTTACTACCCCTGTAGAATCTCTACTGTACACAGCTTCACAATCCCAAATCACCTCCACACTGTCCCACACATTTCTGGCCCTGGCCAGAAACAACCTTTTGCCCTACCCCCTAGGCACCTGAAGTATCCTTGCTCCCTGTTCCATGTTTCCCCTCTTTTCACCTCCACACGACATCAGTATCTCTGCTGCGGCATACCCAGAGGTCATATGACATGACAAAGGCTTCCTTAACAGCTTCTTGTTATTAATTTAAACCAGAGAAGAGGATTTTACTTTTCATCCCACAAACACCGGAACAAACGCTCCGTGCCTCTTGAGTTGTATTGCCTAATGCTACAGTGCCTTGCAAAGTGTTTTTCCTATTTTGTTGCATTACAACCTTTAATTTTAAATGATTTTTATTTCGATGTCATATAATTGACATGAAGAAAATGGTCCAAATTGGTGAAGTAAAATGAAAAAAATAAGTTAATGAAAAGGGGGAAAAGTGGTGCGTGCATATGTATTCATCCACTTTGCTATGAATCCCATAAATAAGATCTGGTGCAACCAATTACCTTCAGAAGTCACATAATTAGATTGCACACAGGTGGACTTTATTTAACTAAGTGTCACATGATCTCTGTATATATACACATGTTCTGAAAGGCCCCAGAGTCTGCAACACCACTAAGCAAGGGGCACCACCAAGCAAGTGGCACCATGAAGACCAAGGAGCTCTCCAAACAGGTCAGGGACAAAGTTGTGGAGAAGTACAGATCAGGGTTGGGTTATATAAAAATATCAGAAACTTTGAACATCCACAGAGTACCATTAAATCCATTATTAAAAAATGGAAGAATATGGCAACTCAACAAACCTGACAAGAGAGGGCGGCCCACCAAAACTCACGGACCAGGCAAGGAGGGCATTAATCAGAGAGGCAACAAAGAGACCAAAGATAATCTTGAAGGAGCTGCAACGCTCCACAGGGAGATTGGAGTATCTGTCCATAGGACCACTTTAAGCTGTGCACTCCACACAGCTGGGCTTTACGGAAGAGTTGCCATAAAAAAGCCATTGTATAAGGAAAAAAATAAGCAAAAACGTTTGGTGTTTGCCAAAAGGCATGTGGGAGACTCCCCAAACATATGGAAGAAGGTACTCTGGTCAGATGAGACTAAAATGTAGCTTTTTGGCCATCAAGGAAAACGCTATGTCTGACACAAACCCAACACCTTTCATCACCCCGAGAACATCATCCCCACAGTGAAGCATGGTGGTGGAAGCATCATGCTGTGGGGATGTTTTTCATTGGCAGGGACTGGGAAACTGGTCAGAATTGACGGAATGGTGGAAGGTGCTAAATACAGGGAAATTATTGAGGGAAACCTGTTTCAGTCTTCCAGAGATTTGAGACTGGGACGAAGGTTCACCTTCAAGCAGGACAATGACCCTAAGCATACTGCTAAAGTAACACTCGAGTGGTTTAAGGGGAAACATTTAAATGTCTTGGAATGGCCTAGTCAAATCCCAGACCTCAATCCAATTGTGAATCTGTGGTGTGACTTAAAGATTGCTGTACACCAGCAGAACCCATCCAACTTGAAGGAGCTGGAGCATTTTTTTCTTGAAGAATGGGCAAAAATCCCAGTGGCTAGATGTGCCAAGCTTATAGAGACATACCCCAAGAGACTTGCAGCTGTAATTGCTGCAAAAGGTGTCTCTACAAAGTATTGACTTTGGGGCGGTGAATAGTTATGCACGCTCAAGTTCAGTTTGTCTTATTTCTTGTTTGTTTCACAATAAAACATATTTTGCATCTTCAAAGTGGTAGGCATGTGTAAATCAAATGATATAAACCCCCCCCAAAAATCAATTTTAATTCCAGGTTGTAAGGCAACAAAATAGGAAAAATGCCAAGGGTGGGTAAATAATTTTGCAAGTCACTGTAAGAAGTGAATGGAATTTCTACTAAAGCTGTTATTCTTTGATTTTGTTTGGATGCATGCTGCATTTTCATTTTAATGCCACCTGTTTCCAATACTCTTATTCACAATCTGAGACACTTTTGGTTTGCTATATATTAGTGTGTACATTGCTCTTAGTTTGGTTCACAGGTGGCATTATGGTGTTAGAAAAGATCTCCTGTGCTTTTACTCTTTTCGTCACATGGTCAAGGAAAATATAATTTCTTTTAATATTACAATATTACACAATTGGGCATTTGCATATCAGAAATTACAACTTTTTATTTTCTAAATACTTCTGATGGATAGTATGTAGTAAAATGGAAATATTTAATGACTGGATGTTTCAACATTTTAGTATTTTCTACATGTTGGCAAAAAGCTTACGCTGTACTGTAGCTGTATCAGCCATTTGTAGTTAGACTGATAGCATATTGCCCTATTGGATGCTTTTAACAGGATGTTATAAAGATATTGCAACACCCGTTAGGATAATAGCCGTTTGCAAAACATTGTACAACACAAAATGCTATTCAAGGTTCTCATCTTTATTCCCATTTGGACCCCAGGAAGAGTAGCTGCTGCTGCCTTGGTAGCAGCTAATGGGGATCCTACTGAATACTAAATCATACTGTACATTTACGTTGCGAAAAGTGTATGACTGTCTCCCATGGCCTGACGGTGGCACCCAGGGGCTCTCCTTTTTCAAGTGCACTTTTCTTGGCAGTACAGTGGATGGTTTTGTCTCAACTCCTCTATGGATTCCTTTCCTTGATCCCTTTCCTTCATGATCACGAATGGCTGAATGGACTGGAAGGGTTTTCCACTGTGGCTTTCCCCCATCTTCTCCTGACGACAGGTCCGTGATCATGGAGGGCAGGACATAAGGAAAGGACGCTAAGTTGATAGTATTGAGACCGTCACTAACTCAGAGCAGTTCTTTTGTATCAGACTGCAGCTTTACTAACGTTTGAAAAAAAAAAAGCTCTAGAGAGAGTAAAGAAGTAATATATAAATGGAACCTATTTAATAAGCATATTTTAAATATTTTTATTTTTGTGACAGCTGTAGAAATTTGCATCATCACTTGGTTGATTTGAGTTTTGTAAGCAATGTCGCTCATCTGTTGTGTAAGTAGCGCTTCTGTGGTCAGCTGTTTAAATGAAGCAGTCGTGCGCTTTGTAAATCCCAGAGGCACAACCCTGCTTGAAACCTGTTAGACCTGTTGAACTGCTCACTCTGACTTCAGTTTTGCAGTTTAAGCGTCCTTTCTCTTAACAATAATAAAAATTTAAAAAACAAATGTTCCTCTTTCCCATTTCACACGTTTTGGAGCATAAGGTAACCAGTCCAACCAGTATGCATAATAATACTGTCCACACAGGCGATTCCTAGATTTTGTTTAATTTGAGTATAGGCTAGAGTCAGACCAATTATGCACAAAATACATCTTAAATCAGTTTTGTTAAATTGCCAAGTGTAAAATGCAGTCGGCTATGTATTGTGTAATGGCGCAATCCTAATATGTTTTGTTTTGTGTGGGAGCTTGGGCTCATAAGGTCTAATATGCAAATGGTTCAACCGGTTAAACTTCTTTCTTCAAATTGATCAATCACAGTGAGGCAAGTTTTAAAATCAAATTGTATGTCACATGTGCCGAATACAACATGTGTAGACCATACTGTGAAATGCTTACAAGCCCTTAACCAACAATGCAGTTAATAAAACTGTGTTAAGTTAATAAAAAAAATAGATAAGTAAAAAATAATTAAAGAGCAGCAGTAAAATGACGAGAGGCTATGTACACTACCGGTCAAAAGTTTTAGAACACCTGCTCATTCAATGGTTTTTCTTTATTTTACCATTTTCTACATTGTAGATTAATAGTGAAGACATCAAAATTATGACAGCACATATGGAATCATGTTGTAACCAAAAAAAAGTGTTTATAAAATATATTTTCAATTGTTTTTTAGCCACCCTCAAATAGCTACCCTTTGTCTTAATGACAGCTTTGCACAAGCTTGGCATTCTCTCAACCAGCTTCACCTGGAATGCTTTTCCAACAGTCTTGAAGGAGTTCCCACATATGCTGAGCACTTGTTGGCTGCTTTTCCTTCACTCTGTGGTCCAACATCCCAAGCCATCTCATTTTGGTTGAGGTCGGAGGATTGTGGAGGCCAGGTCATCTGATGCAGCACTCCATCACTCTCCTTCTTGGTCAAATAGCCCTTACACAGCCTGGAGGTGTGTTGGGTCATTGTCCTGTTGAAAAACAAATGATAGTGGGACTAAGCCCAAAACAGATGGGATGGCGTATCGCTGCAGAATGCTGTGGTAGCCATGATGGTTAAGTGTGCCTTGCATTCTAAAGAAATCACTGACTGTGTCACCATCAAGCACCCCCACACCATAACAGCTCCCCCGTGCTTTACGGTGAGAAATACACATGCGGAGATCATCCGTTCACCCTCACCACATCTCACAAAGACACTGCGGTTGGAACCAAAAATCTCAAATTTGGACTCCAGACCAAAGGACACATTTCCACAGGTCTAATGTCCATGGCTCGTGTTTCTTTGCCCAAGCAAGTGTCTTCTTCTTATTGGTGTTCTTCAGTAGTGGTTTCTTTGCAGCAGTTTGACCATGAAGGCCTGATTCCTCTGAACAGTTGATGTTGAGTTACTTGAACTCTGTGAAGCATTTATTTGGGCTTTTCTGCAATTTCTGAGGCTAGTAATTCTAATGAACTTATCCTCTGCAGCAGAGGTAACTCTGGGTCTTCCATTCCTGTGTCTGTCCTCATGAGAGCCAGTTTCATCATAGCTCTTGATAGTGCGACTGCAATTGATGAAGCTTTCAAAGTTTTTGAAATTTTCCGCATTGAATGACCATGTACTTTAAAGTAATGATGGAATGTCGTTTCTCTTTGCTTATTTGAGATTTTCTTGCCATAATATGGACTTTGTCTTTTACCAAATAGGGCTATCTTCTGTAAACCACCCCTACCTTGTCACAACACAACTGATTGGCTCAAACGCATTAAGAAATTCCACAAATGAACTTTTAAGGCACACCTGTTAATTGAAATGCAATCCAGTTGACTACTTCATAAAGCTGGTTGAGAGAATGCCAAGAGTGTGCAAAACTGTCATCAAGGCAAAGGGTGGCTATTTGAAGAATCTCAAATATAAAATATATTTTGACTTTTTTGGTTACTACATGATTCCATATATGTTATTTCATAGTTTTGATGTCTTCACTATTACTCTACAATGTAGAAAATAGTAAAACTAAAGACAGAACACCTACTCATTCAAGGGTTTAAAACTTTTGACCGTAGTGTACAGGGGGTACTGGTACAGAGTCATTGTGCGGGGGCAACAGTTGAGGTAATATGTATATGTAGGTAGAGTTAAAGTGACTATGCATGGATAATAAACAGAATAGTAGCAGTGTAAAAGAGGGGGGCAATGCAAATAGTCTGGGTAGCCATTTCATTAGCTGTTCTGGAATCTCATGGCTTGGGGGTAGAAGCTGTTGAGAAGCCTTTTGGACCTAGTCTTGGCGCTCCGGTACCGCTTGCCGTGCGGAAGCAGAGAGAACAGTCTATGACTAGAGTGGCTGGAGTCTGACAATTTTTAAGGCCTTCCTCTGACACCGCCTGGTATAGAGGTCTGGATGGCAGGAAGCTTGACCCAGTGATGTACTGGGCCGTACGCACTACCCTCTAGTGCCTTGTGGTCAGAGGCCGAGCAGTTGCCATACCAGGCAGTGATGCAACCAGTCAGGATTCTTTTGATGGTGCAGCTGTAGAACTTTGATGATCTGAGGACCCATGCCAAATCTTTACAGTCTCCTGAGGGGGCATAGGCTTTGTCGTGCCCTCTTCATGACTGTCTTGGTGTGCTTGGACCATGATAGTTTGTTGATGTGGACACCAAGGAACTTGGCACTCTAAACCTACTACACTACAGCCCCGTTGATGAGAATGGGGGTGTGCTCTGTCCTTTTCCTGTATTCCAGTCATCTCCTTTGTCTTGATCATATTGAAGGAGAGGTTGTTGTCCTTGCACCACACAGCCAGGTCAGTGACCACCTCCCTATAGGCTGTCTCATAGTTGTCGTTGATCAGGCCTACCACTGTTGTGTCATCAGCAAACTTAATGATGGTGTGCCTGGCCATGCGTGAACAGGGAGTACAGGAGGGGACTGAGCACGCACCCCTGAGGGACCCCCGTGTTGAGGATCAGCGTGGTGGATGTGTTGTTACCTACCCTTACCACCTGGGGGCGGCCTGTCAGGAAGACTAGGATCCAGTTGCAGAGGGAGGTATTTAGTCCCAGGGCCCTTAGCTTAGTGATGAGCTTTGAGGGCACTATGGTGTTGAATGTTGAGCTGTAGTCAATGAATAGCATTCTCACATAGGTGTTCCTTTTGTCCAGGTGGGAAAGGGCAGTGTGGAGTGCAATAGAGATAGCATCATCTGTGGATTTGTTAGAGAGGTATGCAAATTGGAGTGGGTCTAGGGTTTCTGGGATAATGGTGTTGATGTGAGCCATGACCAGCCTTTCAAAGCACTTCATGGCTACAGATGTGAGTGCTATGGGTCGGTAGTCATTTAGGCAGGTTACCTTTAGTGTTCTTGGGCACTTGCCAGTTGGTCAGCGCATGGTCGGAGTACAAGTCCTGGTAATCCGTCTGGCTCTGCAGCCTTGTGAATATTGACCTGTTTAAAGGTCTTACTAACATCGGCTACGGAGAGTGTGATCACGCAGTTGTCCGGAATAGCTGATTTTCTCATGCATGTTTCAGTGTTATTTGCCTCGAAGCAAACATAGAAGTAATTTAGCTTGTCTGGTAGGCTTGTGTCACTGGGTAGCTCGCAGCTTTGCTTCCCTTTGTAGTCTGTAATAGGTTGCAAGCCCTGCCACATCCGACGAGCGTCTGAGCCGGTGTAGTACGATTCGATCTTAGTCCTGTATTGACGCTTTGCCTGTTTGATGGTTCGTCGGAGGGTATAGCAAGTTTTCTTATAAGCTTCCAGGTTAGAGTCCCGCTCCTTGAAAGCGGCAGCTCTACCCGTTAGCTCAGTGCGGATGTTGCCTGTAATACATGGCTTCTGGTTGGGGTATGTACGTACAGTCACTGTGGGGACGACGTCATCGCTACACTTATTGATGAAGCCAGTGACTGATGTGGTGTACTCCTAAATGCCATTAGAAGAATTAGTTTTTTCCCACTCTGGTTGCACATTTAACATTCTGGTAGAAATTAGGTCAAACAGATTTAAGTTTCCCTACATTAAAGTCCCCGGCCACTAGGAGCGCTGCCCCTGGATGAGAATTTTCCTGTTTGCTTATGGCCGTATACAGCTCATTGAGTGCGGTCTGAGTGCCAGCATCGGTTTGTGGTGGTAAATAGACAGCTATGAAATATATAGAAGAAAACTGTCTTGGTAAATAGTATGGTCTACAGCTTTTCATGAGATACTCTACCTCAGGTGAGCAAAACCTTGAGACTTCCTTAGATATTGTGCACCAGCTTTTGTTTACAAATATACATAGACCGCCACCCCTTGTCTTACCAGAGGCTACTGTTCTATCCTGGCGATACAGTGTGTAAGTGAACCCCAAATCAATGTAGTTCTCATCATATTTGCGCCTCGTCGATGGTCCAACGTCCCTGTCTGTTGTTCGGTGCTTTCTTGGGTAAGGGGGCAGTAGCTCTTCTGCTGCATCAGATTCACAACTGTGAGTGTCCATGTTAGCTGGGCTAGCAACAAATGTAGAATTACTGATGCTAGCATTGGATGTGCTTGTGGAAGCAGAACAACTTGTGGTCGACAGGTGCAGGTGTAGTACTGCTGGTAGTAGCAGTACTACCAGTAGAGTTGGTATGCGTCTCTATGGACGCGGGCATTACTTCTTTTTTTTTACCATTTATCCATTTTCGAGCAGCCTCGTTTGGCTACATAGAGATCGTTAGTGGAATTCCTGTGAGAGAGTAAGAATTAATGTGATTGGATGTTTATTATTTGACTAAGCTATCTGTATTTGGCATTGTGTTGTTATTTCACTGAACACAAGATAGTTAAATTTTATTTTTGGCAGTGAGAATGCTACTCGGGTTAGTAAAAATCCTTACCCAACAGTATAGCCCCCTTGGAAAATATAAATGGACTGTTTGAAAACGTGAAATATATGTATTTTTTATTATAAAAGACAATGTGAATCACATTTTTATTTGGCGTACCCCCGACGGCATTGCGCGTTCCCCTGGAGTCTCACTTTTTCCCCCTCAATGTGTTCCGGTACCTCAAAGCCCCCCTGGGTATGAGCTGACAAATAGGTGAGCGGCTGCTTGTGTCTCTCAAACCATAGAAAGTATAGGCTAATGCATGTTTTCATGTTAATTTGTATGGAGGGGGGGTTTATAGCCGTTGTAAGAGCAGGAATGGTAAACATAGCATCCCCAAACAGCTTAGTGAGTACATCATGGTTTTTCACCCGATTTACAGAGGTTCCCAGGTATTCATCTGCTATCAGCTCAGTTATCCACTGATCCTTTTGCTGAAGGAGACAAATACCATTTAGTGTAGCCACATTTTTATCTGTGCAATGTCTTGGCAGGTGTGACTGCAGTCTCTTACATCAGGGTAGAATAATGCCAGAAAAGGCATGACCTGCTCCCGGTCAATTCCATCCACCCAGGAATTAACAGTGAAGGAAAAGCAGCCAACAAGTGCTCAGCATATGTGAGAACTCCTTCCAGACGGTTGGAAAGCATTCCAGGTGAAGCTAGTTGAGAGAATGCCAAGAGTGTGCAAAGCTCTCAAGGCAAAGGGTGGCAACTTTGAAGAATCTCAAATATATTTGGTTACTACATGATTCCATGTGTTATTCCATAGTTTTGATGTCTTCACTATTATTCTACAATGTAGAAAATAGTACAAATAAAGGAAAACCCTGGAATGAGTAGGTGTGACCAGGGGGGTGTTCTAGTCATTGATTTATGTGGCTGGGTTGTATGGTTCCCAATTTGGCGCAGCTGGTAATCGTTGCCTCTAATTGGGGATCATATTTAGGAAGCCCTTTCTCCCACCTGCTTTGTGGGCTATTGTGTATGTGCTTGTTGCACTACGTTCCCGTGTCGCTGTTGGTTTGTAGAAGTTTCACCTTGCATTAAAAATGTGTAACTATAATCACGCTGCGCCTTGGTCCGTCTTTCATCACGAACGTGACACTTTTGACTGATACAGTATATAGATAAATAACTCTTATTACTATGCAATTGCTAAAGAATTTTATAACATGTTACTACAGTTGTTAAAGATATTCCTAAATAGCTGAAATAACTTAATGTTAACTTAGTGTTATCCAAGTCACGTAAAATATCACATTCAATATTATTGTTATACATTTTGAAATAAATTCTCAAAGCTGACTTAAGTTTGCCAGTAGCCTACCAAATTCGTCAGTGTTGGCTCCAGTCATGAACGGTACCTTGTGCATCTCATGGTTTTGGAAACTCCAACTTGGGCAGGAAATGCCCGTCAACAATCACACCACAATACAACAATTGATTCTTTAAAAATACAGAAGTTGAGAACATGATTATTAAAGTTAAAAAAAGGAAAGTCACACATCATTCAAGCAGTATCCCTCTAAGGAACGTTTTAGGCTCAAATAATTTGTTTACAGGACATCACTTGAGATAGTTGTGATGAAAATAGTATATTGATGATGTGATGTAGACCTTGAACTGTGTCGATTTTTGTTTGCCACAGACAAGGGGTCAGAGCTCATGGTAACATCCATAGCTGCAGTACCACTCAGCTATTGCACGATGGAACAGATCAGCAAACAACGGTGAATGAAGCTGCCAATTACTAACAATATTAAGAACCCTGACGAAGGCCATGCAGTCGAAACGCATCAGAGTTTTTAAACTTTGTTTCCATTGAACATGCCATACAAATAAAGGCATTTTAATTAATTATATGAAGAATGCCTTGGTCCTCCTTTCTTTTTAATGACCAATTTACCCCTTTTACCAAAGAGCATCTTCTGTCTACCAAAACCTACTATTATGTACCTTAGCAGCGCTTCCCTTCCTCCTTTTTCCCCTAAATATTAAGAGCCTGTTCAAAAGCGCAAACAATCTGTGTGTGGATCCTCACCAATACGCTCACTCCACCAGCAGACTCTGCAAATATGGTGACCAACTTGGAGTTGCCCCAAAAGTTGTAATTGTGCTCCTGGACTAATTTAACACCAGGCATGTTAATTTTAACACTCCAGTGTTAATATAGGTCCACTCATCAGTGTTAATTTAACACTTTTTCTGGTGTTAATATTGAAACACTGATTGTTAAGACATAACACTTCAGGTGTTGTTCAAATGCTTCAGATAGTTTTTCCCCCTTTTTTGCCAGGGCATGACTATGTTTATTATTTCACCTTTATTTAACCAGGTAGGCCAGTGGAGAACAAGTTGTCATTTACAACTGCGATCTGGCCTAGATAAAGCAAAGCAGTGCGACAAAAACAACACAGATGAGCAGCAAATTCCAGTTCTCATTTCCTGGTGGAACAACATCACTCAAAATCAAGGGGAAGTTTCACAAGACAGAGTTTGAATAGGATTAAGTGCTATGCTATTTCCACTGTTCTCTAGCTTGACTTTAGTTGGATGGTTTTTGCGCTCCATGTACTGTACCCATAGTCAAACGAGTAGATTCTAGAGAGAAGCGCATAGACATATTCAAACAACAATTTTAACTCAAACGGAGCCACCCCTTCAAGAATGTCATGCATTTTGTCCACAGAAAAATGACTACAAACATGGAAGTGCTGAAAACTGTTTAGTTTAGAATGTTTCTTCACACCATACACAGATGGGAGCTGTGGGACTGATTCAAATGCATTTCAAATGTATCTTTACCACGCAAGACAATCTTAGGGTCATCCTCACTGTAAACCGTCCGAGCATTAGACTTTTCTATCAAACAGAACTGTCAAAAGTAATGACCACTGAAGGACTCTGAAACCAAGGACTGCATGCATCCCCAAATTGTCTCCAGTTATTTGACAAATTAACTCTATCAGTTGAAAAAGGCAAATTTACACCATGACTCTCCAGTTTAACATCATTAACCAAGGGCTCAAGAATGACATCAAAGCCATATTTATTTTGATCTTGATAATGAAATAATGACACTAAATGAAAATCCATCACGGCAGAGTTAAACTTGGGTGGCAAATTCCAGACGACAAAATAAATGGTGGCTATCTTGTGAACACCACGCTTGGATTCAAGTGGGTTGGCAGTTTTAAAGCCATCATAGTACAATTGGATCTGTAAAGCATTTCTATGTTTTGAGAACAAGGGATGAGTCTAAAAGTAACTTCCAACACAAAAGTCTTCATAAGTGTCTTCCACAGATGAATCACTAGGTGCATTTTCCTATAATTTACAGATTTCATAATTGCGACACATGAACGTCAATGTTTCCAGTATAGGAATATATACAAACGTGTCTTGCACTGGGACTTGATCATACATGCCTGTTTGTTTATTTCGCCTGCTATCATATCTAACTCCCAACACTACTTCTATTGGCGCCACAACACCACATTTTTGGTTGAAGTACTTTGTTCTCTTGGTTTCTATGTTAAAACTGCCAAATGGGTTTTAAAAGTTCTCAAAACTTTCCTTTACAGTAGATGCAGAGGGGTTATCCATAGGCATAAGTGACAGAACAGCTTGTTTAATTTGGGAGTGTAGCCCAGTAGTAAGCTCTTCTAAATCACACTGCTGTTGACACAACACTATTTGCAACAACACTAGCTTGCAACTTGGCAGTGACGGAGACACACATATCTTTAGCAAGACTGTCCATTCTTCTCAAAACAATCACTTTGGTGTCCCACATGATAACACTCAATGTCGCCACCCATTTATGGAGCTTCTGTCTGGACTGGAGAATCAGCAACATGAGAGGGCCCTTCTAAGCTTAATGCATCAACTACTTGACCAATATCCTTATGAATACTATTCAAATGTTTTCTGAAACCTGAGCATCTTGAAAACTGCTGTCTACAACCATCTTGAGCACAGACCAATCTAAACGTATTGGAGGGATAGAAGCTATGCTCAAGCCTCAAATGAGATATCAATGACTGGCTGTTTCTGTGCAACACTTGACAACAAATGCACCTTAACATACATTTATCTAGTAAAGAAGTTTTGTCCTCAACTCTATCACGCTACATCAACATTGTAGATGGTTGTCTGCAAAAATGTATAGAAGTTGACAAAAGCATCTGACTGGAATGGCAAATAAGTCTGGCTGCACAACCGATTAGCAAACTTATTGCAAATTGAGAAATCATGTGACTACACCGAATAAAAAGAAGAAACTACACTATGAAACAAAGATAAATGAAATAAATAAAAAGCTTTGGAGCACCTTAAATGAAATTTGGGGGAAAAAGGCAAACTCAGCTCCATCATTCATTGAATCAGATGGCTCATTCATCACAAAACCTACTGATATCGCCAACTACTTTGCTAATCTTGCCAATGACAACAATTATTAAACTTAGGCATGACATGTCAGCAACAAATGCTGACACTACATATCCAAGTATTACAAAAATAAAACAAATTAAATCACCTTTATTTAACTAGGTAGGCAAGTTGAGAACAAGTTCTCATTTACAATTGTGACCTGGCCAAGATAAAGCAAAGCAGTTTGACACATACAACAACACAGAGTTACACATGGAGTAAAACAAACATACAGTCAATAATACAGTAGAAAAATAAGTCTATATACAATGTGAGCAAATGAGGTGAGATAAGGGAGGTAAAGGCAAAAAAAAGGCCATGGTGGCGAAGTAAATACAATATAGCAAGTAAAACACTGGAATGGCAGATTTGCAGTGGAAGAATGTGCAAAGTAGAGAAAGAAATAATGGTGTACAAAGGAGCAAAATAAATAAATAAATACAGTAGGGGGAGAGGTAGTTTGGGCTTAATTATAGATGGGCTATGTACAGGTGCAGTAATCTGGGAGCTGCTCTGACAGCTGGTGCTTAAAGCTAGTGAGGGAGATAAGTGTTTCCAGTTTCAGAGATTTTTGTAGTTCATTCCAGTCATTGGCAGCAGAGAACTGGAAGGAGAGGCGGCCAAAGGAAGAATTGGTTTTGGGGGTGTCCAGAGATATACCTGCTGGAGCGCGTGCTACAGGTGGGTGCTGCTATGGTGACCAGGGAGCTGAGATAAGGGGGGACTTTACCTAGCAGGGTCTTGTAGATGACCTGGAGCCAGTGGGTTTGGCGATGAGTATGAAGCGAATGCCAGCCAACGAGAGCGTACAGGTCGCAGTGGTGGGTATTATATGGGGCTTTGGTGACAAAACGGATGGCACTGTGATAGACTGCATCCAATTTATTGAGTAGGGTATTGGAGGCTATTTTGTAAATGACATCGCCAAGTCGAGGATCGGTAGGATGGTCAGTTTTACAAGGGTATGTTTGGCAGCATGAGTGAAGGATGTATATCTGACCAAATTATGAAAGACAAGCATTGTAATTTTAAATTCCATAAAGTTGGTGTGTAGGAGGTGAAAAAATGATTGTTGTCTATCAACAATGACAAGCCACCGGGGTCTGACAACTTGGATGGAAAATTACTGAGGATAATAGTGGACGATATTGCCACTCCTATTTGCCATATTTTCAATTTAAGCCCACTAGAATGTGTGTGCCCCCAGGTATGGAGGGAAGCAAAAGTTATTCCGCTACCTAAGAATATTAAAGCCCCCTTTACTGGCTCAAATATCCAACCAATCAGCCTGTTACCAACCCTTGGTGACTAGATACAATGCTATTTCACAGTAAACAAATTGACAACAAACTTTCAGCATGCTTATAGAGGACATTCAACAAGCACAGCATATACACAAATGACTGATGGTTGGCTGAGAGAAATTGATGATAAACAGATTGTGGGGCTGTTTTGTTAGACTTCAGTGCGGCTTTTGACAATATCGATCAGTCTGCTGCTGGCAAAACTTATATGTTATGGCTTTACACCCCCTGCTATATTGTGGATATAGAGTTACCTGTCTAACAGAACACAGAGGGTGTTCTTTAATTAACCTCTTGAAGCTAGGGGGCAGAATGTTTATGTTTGGAAAAATAACGTTCCCAATGTAAGCTGCCTATTTCTCTGGTCCAGATGCTAGAATATGCATATAATTGACAGAGTAGGATAGAATACACTTTAAAGTTTCCAAAACGGCCTTTCGTCCATTTAAAGGGATATCAACCAGATTCCTTTTCCAATGGCTTCCACAGGGTGTGAACAGTCTTTAGACAGTTTCAACTCTTATTCTGAAAAATGAGCGAGATTTATCAAAACGCGTCAGTGGATAGACGGATGTCCTTCCATTAGTTCATGCGCGCGAAAGTTGTAGCTCGACATTTTCTTTCTCTGTTATTGAATAGTTTACCGTCCGGTTGAAATATTATCGATTATTTATCTTAAAAACAACCTGAGGATTGATTATAAAAAACTTTTGACATGTTTCTACGAACTTTACAGATACTATTTGGAATTTTCGTCTGCCCTTCATGACTGCTCGAGCCTGTTGATTTCTGAACATAACCTCCATTTGGTTGGTGCGTTTTTGGATATATAAATAATATTTACAGAACAAAAGGAAAAAAAATTGTGTAACTGGGAGTCTCGTGCAAACATCCGAAGATCATCAAAGGTAAGTGATTCATTTTATTGCTTTTCTGGCTTTCGTGACCAATATACATTGCTGCTAGCTGTTCGTAATGTTTTGTCTAGTGATCGATAAACTTACACAAATGCTTGGATTGCTTTCACTGTAAAGCATATTTTCAAAATCTGACACGATAGGTGGATTACAACAAGCTAAGCTGTGTCTTGGTATATTTCACCTGTGATTTCATGAAAATAAATATTTTTAGTAATTATCTTTGAATTTGGCGCTCTGCAATTCAGCGGTTGTTTACCAAAAGGATCCCGTTAAAGGGATCCGTGCGCCAAGAGGTAAATGGAAGCCTCTCCAACATATTCCAGGCAGTTTATACAATTTAAAAAAATTACAACACATTCACAGATTTCCATGTAGAATCAGGAATTCCCTGTAGGCCCATTACTTTTTTCAATCTTTACTAATTAATTGCCACTGGCTTTGAGTAAAGCCAGAGTGTCTAAGTATTCGGATGACTCAACACTATACATGTCAGCTACTACAGCGACTGAAATGACTGCAACACTTAACAAAGAGTTGCAGTTAGTTTCATAGTGGGTGGCAAGGAATAAGTTAGCCCTAAATATTTCTAAAACTAAAAGCATTGTATTTGGAACAAAACACTCACTAAATCCTAAACCTCAACTAAATATTGTAATAAATAATGTGGAAATTGAGCAAGTTGAGGTGGCTAAACTGCTTGGAGTTACCCTGGATTGTAAACTGTCATGGTCAAAATATATTGATACAACAGTAGCTAAGAAGGGGAGAAGTATGTCCATGATAAAGCGCTGCTCTACCTTAACAGCACTGTCAACAAGGCAGGTCCTACAGACTCTAGTTTTGTCGCACCTGGACTACTGCTCAGTCGTGTGGACAGGTGCCACAAAAATGAACTTAGAAAAATTGCAATTAGTTTAGACCAGGGCAGCACAGCTGGCCTTGGATGTACACAGAGAGCTAATATTAATAATATGCATGTCAATCTCTCCTGAGAGATTGACTTTATCACTACTTGTATTTATGAAAGGTATTGTTGAATGCACCGAGCTGTCTGTTTGAACTACTTGCGCACAGTTCGGACACCCATGCATACCCCACAAGACATGCCAGAAGAGGACTCTTCACAGTCCAGAGCAGACTATGGAAGGCGCACAGTACTACATAGAGCCATGACTACATGGAACTCTATTCCACATCAAGTAACTCATGCAAGCAGTAAAATTTGATTTGAAAAACTGATTAAAAAACAGCTCATGAAACAGCGGGGACTGTGAAGCAACACAAACATAGGCACAGACACACACACACACACACACACACACACACACACACACACACACACACACACACACACACACACACACACACACACACACACACACACACACACACACACACACACACACACACGATAACATACGCACTATAGACACACGTACACATGGATTTTGTACTGTAGATATGTGGTAGTTGTGGAGTAGGGGCCTGAGGGCACAGAGTGTGTTGTGAAAACTGAGAATGTATTTGTTATTTTAAATTGTATAACCTGCCTTGATTTTGCTGGACCCCAGGAAGAGTTGCTGCTGCCTTGGCACCAGCTAATCCATAATAAATATAAATACAAATACGTCAGGTTAAAGACAAAGCAGGCTTTGAACAGTTAATCAAACACACACAAACCACTAGTTGCCTGGCAGGGAACAAGCCTCTTGTCCACCACAATGTGTGAGTTGTCAATCTTGATCGAATAACAACATTAGAGGATTAGAAATACAAAACTTAAAAACAAAAGGTGTCCATGTATGCCGATGACTCAAGTTTTATATTAAGTCCGCAAGCTAGATCCCTGCAATGTCTCATTGAAGATCTAGATAACTTTTCTGGACTCTCTGGACTAAAACCTAATTATGATAAGTGTACAATATTACATATTTGTCACGATCGTCGTAATATGGAAGAGAGGAGGACCGTGAGGCGCAGCGTGATACGAATACATACTTCTATTTAATAAACGAAGAGAAACAATATAGACAAATACAAAACGAACGTGAAGCTATAAATGACAAGTGCAGACACAGGCAACTTACATATAGACAATAACCCACAACCCACAATACAAAACAGGCTACCTAAATATGGTTCCCAATCAGAGACAACGCAAAACACCTCTCTCTGATTGAGAACCATATCAGGCCAAACACATAGAAATAGACAAACCAGACATACAACATAGAATGCCCACTCAGATCACACCCTGACCAAACAAAACATAAAACATACAAAGCAAACTATGGTCAGGGCGTGACAATATTGGATCTTTAAAAAATACAACTTTTACATTACCCTGCAGTTTACCTATAAAATGGGCTGACGGTGAAGTAGACATACTTGGTATTCATATCACAAAAGACATAAATGAGCTCTCTACAATGAATTTCAATAGAAAACTTGTAAAAATAGACAAGATCCTGCAACCATGGAGGTAAATACCTGTCTATTTATGGAAAAGTCATATCTCAGTTTAATCACTTACTTAAGGCACTGCCTACTCCTGATGATTCATTTTACAAATCATATGAGCAAAAAATATTTCGATTTATCTGGGACGCTAAACCAGACAAAATAAAGCATGCATATCTATATAATGAATAGGGTGGGTTGAGATGATTAAATATGAAAGTATTAAACCTCTCTAAAAGCTTCAATTACTCTAATGTTTTACTTGAACCCTAAACGGTTCTCAAGTAGATTACTAAGAAAAGCTCATCCATTGCTTAAAAAGGCCACTTTGCCTTTGTGCAGATTGCCATGTCTCATTTTTGATTAATTGATACTTTTTTTCCCCCAAAGAGCTGGCTACAATTTCAATTTAATTCCCCTGAAAAGATCTAACAAATATTACAACAAATATTATGGCTGAACTCAAATGTTCTGGTTGATAAAATACCTGTATTTATGGGAAAGATGTTTGAAAAGGGTATTTTGTTCTTGTAAATTGGAATGGTTATCAGAATTGTACGGGAAGGTCTGCTCAATCCAAGAGTACAATCAATTGATTACAGCATTACAGCATTACCCCAAAGGATCAAAACTGGCAAAGGAATACAATTAGCATAAATAGGAAAGTATACCAGTTTCATTTGAGGTAGCCCGTTTCTGGTCTCAGGTTCAGGAATGGCTGAAAATGCATAACATTGATCTAAAATTGAACCTTGAAATAGTACTTTTGGGAGATCAGGATAGACCGGGTCAGTCAGTTACTAATATACTAATACTCTTAGTAAAAGTATTTATCTTCAAATTGCAGTCTGTGGATTCTTTTTGATTAGATAGATTGAAATTGTAGGTTAAACATCACAGCATAGTTGAAAGATATGTGGTGCGTAGAAATCAGAAGAGGGTGGCCAGCAGAGACAGGTGGGATGGGCTGAGGGAAGCTGAGGGTAGCTGAGGGTTGGGATGTGGAATTGGAGACAAGTGGGAGTGGAGTTACTGGGCGGATGGTTACATCTCGGATGGTTGAGGGGCAGCTCTTGGGGAACTGTGGGAGGGATATTGGAGGGCTGGTGGCCTGGTGGTTGGTAGCTTGGGCCGGTGGCTGATGGATCGCTGGTTCGGGTCCCCGTTTTTGAACCACCAGATCTGTCGAAGTGCCCTTGAGCAGGGCGTTGACCCTGGTTGCTTCTGTGGGACACTATGGATTGGAGTCTGTTAGATGACTGAATGTGATGTAGATGTTGAGCGGCATCACTTCAAGTATATTGTATGTTTTAATATTCAATAATAAAATAAAATATCTGTAAAGCTCTCACGATACTTTAGTACTCTTTGACATTGGCCCTGGTTGAAAACTGACGCCAGGCCACATTTGAAATTTCCAAACACAGGCCCCTCGATGGTGAAATCTTAATTAACAGAATCTTACACAATCCCTCTTTGTACAACATTAACACTGCTAACATGAATGCAATCAGCAGATGAAAGAATAACAAAGCGTCTCCCTGCTGCTGTTTCGGTGAAAAAGCTAAGGAATGGGTCTGGAGCTATGTAACCACGCTCAAATTCATAGACAGAGCTATGGATGCAAGGACCAACCACCCACAATATAAAAAATAATAGTTTTAACCATGTTTTGAGGCTATATAGTGTTTTCTTACATTTACTTTGTTGACAAACATTGGAGTAAAACAAGCTTATTTTGGGTTCTGATGGTGTACAACAGTTTTTTTGCAACTTCACCAACATGTTACACTGCACTCCTGCAATATGCAATTACACACAATGTAATATGTAAGTAAAATTTGGATGCAAACATTTTATGGTGTAGCTGTACATATAGAAGCAATCACACAAAATGCCCCCTTTTACCCTCTCCCCTTTGTCTTCCCTGCAGTTGATCAAACATGTGTTCCAAATGCCACTTTAATGATTTAACAGGTGTCTGCCTGCTTGTGGATATGGAGCTTGGCAAGGCAATATTCCAGTGAAATCAACCAACCAAACGAGCTGGCTATCTAACTAGCTACAACCATTTACCAACACCACTCAAATCTATAGGAAAGATAAACTGGCCAATACATTTCAAACCGTATTGGCTTGAACACAATGTTTGATCTGTGATTAACAACAAGCACACGCCATAGACATGTTAATCTAAATGACCGAGGACAACCCTATCACGTCTGGTTACCTGCGCTAGCTAGCTAACGTTAGCGCTAAATTACAAGATGTTGAGGTCGGTGTTGTAGCTATATAACAATTTTTGGCCAGACAAACATTCTTAGTTATACTGTATGCATTTTGAAGAACAAATTAGTAGATATTAGCCATGTTGTTACCTTCACTTCCTGGCTAGCTATATGCTGCAACATGCACGTGCTGCACCGCTAATGTTAGTTGGCCTTGTGAACACGCACATGGTTGAAATCACCTAACGGTAATTACAGGCTAACTCTGTTACTTTTGGATTCCGATTCATTTTCTCAAATCTAATAGTTAGCAAATTTTTGCCAACTAATGAATTTGAGACACAGTTCCCGCTAAAATGTAGCTAGATAGCTGATTAATCTAGTGCTAATATTAACTAACCACATTCGCTAGCTAGCAACCTTCTAAATCTAAACTACGCAAATGTAGCTAAATCTACAAACAAAGATCTCGACCATTCACTTAGCCAATATAACAAGTTTGGCCACGTATTACCTTTCACTGCTGTGCAATTCCAGCTGCCCTTGCACTGTCAGCAATTATATGAAAAGGAAGTTTCAAGTTAAAACCGGTAGCTCAATCAACACTGCTCAGTGCCACCACCCAACCTCTGCACAGCAACTCTCACCTGGGAGTTATATTAGCACAGACGGTGTAAAAACAACTCTTAAATCAACACCTCTTAACACAAAAAAATTAACACCAAGAAAATGACCACTTGTTAACACTGGCCAATAAGCTGTGTAGCCGGCCAAAGCAGAAACGTCATACGAGGATGCAGAGCCCATCCTCCACCATGGATCCAAACCATGACCTGAGAAACACAAGCAATATATGCTGATCATTTGAACACATGTTGCACCAGAGTGAATGATGATTAGTTGATTAGTCTAGTTGAATCCAGTGTGGTAGCGCTTGGCTACAACAAACGTGCACCTCTGGGTCCCCAGGACCAGGACTGAGTTAAACAAATGTATAACTGTGATAAGTGTGTCTGCTATTAAACTTACAGGAAACTTGGTATTCTCAGCAGGTGTTGAGGTGAAGAGACTTCTGACACCGTTGGGATTTCCATTTTGATTGACCAATTGGAAGCAAGGCCTACTGTGAGCTGACTGTCTTGAAGACACCTAAAAAACATCAAACTTCTTTAATGACTAAGTTTTGCCAGGTTTCTGGAAACAACCGTTTCACATTACAACAAATCCCTAAAATGTATTTGTGGTGCGCATTTTACTTTGCACATTCTGTTGGCTCACTGTGTACACTGACTAATTATTTTGTTAATTTATCAAATTGATATTATTTACTGATGGTTGATATGACCTTTATTCAACCAACCAAGAACTCCCTTGAGATTGAAAGGCTTCTTTGTGACCATCGCTGGCTCTTATATGAGAGGCTGCTAGGTGGTGTCCCTCACTCCCGCCCATCCCTCCACAGGCTGGGGTGGGGCCAGTTTCAGGGGGGCAACAGGTGGCTTGGCAAACGGCACACCGTCCCCTTTACGCTCACATACTGCCCTCTCAGACCCCCAAGTTTGGTCTGGATCACTGGCCCAGTTTTTGGTCTGTGGAGAAATCACATTTGACATTGCTTAACTTAATTATGTTCTTCAGAGGAAAAGGACAGAGGCAAATAGATTCACATTCAGAAAACAAATATAACTAGACAGGCATTAGACTACAACCACTAGGAAAGAAAGCAGGGAAGGTCAAAAAAACAACTAGAGATGCTGCACTCTACAAGATACAAATGTGGATCAGGGGTATTAAAAGGGAATACAAGGAATATACCCGTGTCTGAAACAAAAGCCTTAGTTCTTGACACCATGTTTTTCCCCACACACCGTTGCGATTACGACCCGTGATGAGCGCTAATGTAGCTTGATAGAGGATCATGTGACAAGATTCCCTGGGGAATCGGATGAAAATGCATTCAACGCACAGTCAGACTGCTCAAAACTTGAATTAACATAAGTGATGGTACTTAGTCGTCCCACCTCCCCCTGATATAAATTAACCATAAATAAAAGTGGCACCCTACAGAGCACTGTGCTCTATCTTTTCTTAACCCAAGCACAGTTTCTCAGGAACAGTCTGTGGCGGGAATGTGAAGTGGTCCCTCTTCAGGTGTGGAACAGGTACCTGCTCTAGCCCAATCCCCAGGTAACCTCCTTCTGGTCCGTACTGTGGCCAGGAAACCAGGCCGGGCCTGTTAAGGGACCTACACACACAATTGTAAATGAGAGACTTGTCTATTCCTACATATTAATTTTGTTCTACAGATACTGGGCTCAATTTGAACAGACCTAACGCAATGGTAAGTCTAAGAGCAGGTGGTAGCACTATGGATTTAGTGGTGTGTCAGAAATAGTTTAGCTATGTTCACGATCACAATTATTGGCGCACTTGATGGTGTTGGCGCGAAAGGGCTGGATTTTGATGAATAAACAATTTATGGGTGTGCGAGGCTTGGCCCCTCACTGGCCAATCAGAACATGCTCCATAGAAAAATATGTTGTTATTAACAATGTGTCTATGGAGATTTCAAGGCAGTGTGCTCGATTTTATACACCTGTCAGCAAGTCAGCAATGGGTGTGGCTGAAATAGCTGAATCCACTCATTTGAAAGGGTGTCCACATACTTTTCTATATATAGTGTACTGTATGTAGTACAATATATTCACGGCTGAGGTTTATTCCTTTACCATCCATTTTAACATGTGATGTTGTGAAGCAGAGTCCAAATACAAACATGATTTAATCTCCATGGTAAGACTTGGCCTCGTCTTCTTAAAACTTCTTGTCAATAGGGGGGCGCTGTTTTCACTTTGGAAAAAATCGTGCCCAAATTAAACGGCCTCGTACTCTGTTCTAGATCATACAATATGCATATTATTATTACTATTGGATAGAAAACACTGTGAAGTTTCTAAAACTGTAGAACTCAAATAGAACTCATTTGGCAGCAAACTTCCATATAGGAAGTGAAAAATCTGAAAACGAGGCTCTGTTTCAGGGCCTGCCTATTCAACTGGCTTTTATTTATCGATATGTATGCACTTCATACGCCTTCCACTAGATGTCAACAGGCAGTGGAAGGTTGAATGGGGTGTCTAGCTTGATCTGAGGCCGAATAAGAGCTTTTGGAGTGACAGGTCCGGTATTTTGTTTGTTTTCGACGACGCGCGGGGGACCTCGACATTGTCTTCTGAAAAGCGTTCGGTATACACGGCGAATATCTCCGGCTCTGATTTTATTTGATACATATGAGAAAAACATCATAAAGTACGATTTTTCAACCGAGTTTTATCAGTTTATTCAACGTTTATTGGGACTTTTGGAATTTTCCGTTCTTTGCGCCAAGAGAGGATGGGAATGTTCGCGCCACAATGCTAGCCAAGGTTGCTAATTCGACAGAAGAAATGGACATTCTAAAACCAAACAACGATTTATTCTGGAAATAGGACTCCTTGCACAACATTCTGATGGAAGCTCAGCAAAAGTAAGACAACATTTATGATGTTATTTCGTATTTCTGTGTAATATTTTGACTCCTATTCTCCGCCGTGTTGGTGAGCGCTGTCTCACAATAACCCGTTTATGTTGTGGTAAAGTTATTTTTTTTAAATCTAACACAGCGCTTACATTAAGAACCAGTGTATCTTTCATTTGCCATACAACAAGTATTTTTATGTAAAGTTTATGATGAGTTATTTGGTCAGATTAGGTGAGTGTCCAAAATATCTCCAGACATTCTGGCGAATTGTTGCTACGTATTCACAATGTATAACCACGATTTGCAGCTCTAAATATGCACATTTTCGAACAAAACATAAATGTATTGTATAACATGATGTTATAAGACTGTCATCTGATGAAGTTGTTCAAGGTTAGTGATTAATTTTATCTCTATTCTGTCGGTTTTGTGCAAGCTATTTTGGCGGGGAGTAAATTGCGTTGTGTGTTTGGCTACTGTAGTGAGCTAATATAAATATATATTGTGTTTTCGCTGTAAAACATTTTAAAAATCGGAAATGATGGCTGGATTCACAAGATGTTTATCTTTCATTTGCTGTATTGGACTTGTGATTTCATGAAATTATATTATATGATATCCCTGTCCCGTTAGGCTAGGCTATGCTAGTCAGCTTTTTTGATGAGGAGGATCCCGGATCCGGGAGAGAGAAGCGGTAGAGGTTTTAAGCATGCTGGTAGTTTGCTGGAACTCATACATGTACACAGGCACACCTGCATCTGTTGCTGGGATAAAACAATACATTAAGGTGAATTGGTCTTTGGAAATTTCAACTTAACAATAATGCTGCTTTTCACGTGACAACATTAGACACTTAGTCATTTGTAAATTTTGATATTCAAATTGGTGACACGTAAACAAACAAAAACACTCACAGAAGGGATTACCTAGCCATCCTCGTCATTGTTTATGTCGGTAATGCGGTTTATGTCTGGTTTCCGAGCTGGTCATGGGTGCACCTCAACCACGCTCAAGGTCCTAAACGATATCATAACCGCCATCGATAAAAGACAGTACTATGCAGCCATCTTCATCGACCTGGCCAAGGCTTTCGACTCTGTCAATCACCGTATTCTTATCGGCAGACTCAATAGGCTTGGTTTCTCTAATGACTACCTCGCCTGGTTCACTTACTACTTCTCAGATAGAGTTCAGTGTGTCAAACCGGAGGGCCTGTTGTCCGGACCTCTGGCAGTCTCTATGGTGGTGCCACAGGGTTCAATTCTCAGGCCGACTCTTTTCTCTGTATATATCAATGATGTTGCTCTTGCTGCGGGTGATTATTTGATCCACCTCTACGCAGACGACACCATTCTGTATATCTGGCCCTTCTTTGGACACTGTGTTAACAAACCTCCAAACGGGCTTCAATGCCATACTATACTCCTTCCGTGGTCTCCTACTGCTCTTAAATGCTAGTACAACCGATCGCTGCACGCACCCGCCCACCAGACTGGCGTCACTACACGATTCTGACTTAGAATATGTATAAATACCTAGGTGCCTGGCTAGACTTTAAACTCTCCTTCCAGACTCACATTAAGCATCTCCAATCCAAAGTTAAATCTAGAATCGGCTTCCTATTTCGCAACAAAGCATCCTTCACTCATGCTGCCAAACATACCCTCGTAAAACTGACTATCCTACTGATCCTTGACTTCGACGATGTCATTTACAAAATAGCCTCCAACACTCTACTCAGCAAATTGGATGCAGTATATCACAGTGCCATCCGTTTTGTCACCAAAGCCCCATATACTACCCACCATTGCGACCTGTATGCTCTCGTTGGCTGGACCTCTCTACATATTCGTCGCCAAACCCACTGGCTCCAGGTCATCCAGGTCATCTAAGTCTTTGCTAGGTAATTCCCCGCCTTATCTCAGCTCACTGGTCACCATAGCAACACCCACCTGTAGCACACGCTCCAGCAGGTGTATTTCACTGGTCATCCCCAAAGCCAACACCTGCTTTGGCCGCCTTTCCTTCCAGTTCTCTGATGCCAATGACTGGGACGAATTGCAAAAATCCCTGAAGTTGGTGACATATATCTCCCTCACTAACTTTAAGCGTCAGCTGTCAGAGCGGCAGCTGTGCCCAGCCCACCTATAAAATAGCCCATCCAACCAACTACCTACCTCATCCCCATATTTGTTTTTGTTTTTCTGCTCTTTTACACACCAGTATTTCTACTTGCACATCCTCATCTGCACATATATCACTCCAGTGTAAATTGCTAAATTGTAATTACTTCATCACTATTGTCCTATTTATTGCCTTACCTCCTGACTTCATTTGCACACACTGTATACAGATTTTTCTATTGTGTTATTGACTGTATGTTTGTTTATCCCATGTGTAACTCTGTGTTGTTGTTTTTGTCGCACTGCTTTGCTTTATCTTGGCCAGGTCGCAGTTGTAAATGAGAACTTGTTCTCAGCTGGTCTACCTAGTTAAATAAAGGTGAAATTAAAATAAATATGAAGGCCCCATGTGAAGTTTCTCATTTTGGTAGAGTTCCTTGGGCAGGAAGGTCCCATCAACATTCACAGGAAACCTCATCTTATAGCTCTCTGATCAGAACGACAATTAATTACGGGTGTATAGTTTATGGAACAGCAGCGAAGACTTGGCTTCAGCAGCTGGACAGAATCCAGTATATAGCTTTAAGGATATGTATTGGTGCATTTAAATCAACATCTGTATGTGCATTACTAGTGGAGGCAGGTGAGATGACTTTGGATATACGACGTAAATAATTGTCATTAGCTTATTGGTTTAGGCTGAAAGGCTGTGAGGTTGATCATCCCACGTCTGTTGTTCTAGATTAGTGTTGGGAAAATACCAGTAGACAAGGCAGTGGTTTTGGTTGTACAGTTGGAAAGCTTGCTGATGAGAGTGGTTTGAGGGAGTTGGAGGTTGGCCCTTCTGAGGTGATAGGGGATGTTCCGCCGTGGTTACTCCCAGATCCTGTTGTTCTAACCTTGGTAGAGAAAATAAAAGATTGGTCAGAAGTCAGTGATATAAGGAAACTGGTTGACAATTACATTAGTAGAAATGTTTTCACAGATGGATCCACAGGAGCAGGCGTTTACATTCCTGAATTTGATGTGCAGCACAGGAGTTTGGTGGCACCATAATTGGGGAGGACGGACTCGTGGTAATGGCTGGAGCGAAATGAGTGGAATGGTATCAAAAACATTCTATTCTATTCACTCCATTCCAGCCATTATTATGAGCCGTCCTCCCCTCAGCAGCCTCCACTGACATGTAGATATGTAGAAGACTAACAGATGAACTGTCATTATACTCAGCTGAACTGTTAGCGATGGTAGTTGCCCTCCAGTGAGTAGAGGATGTTCAACCTGTCAGAATTATGGTATGCTCAGATTCCCTGTCTGTATTGAATAGTTTATCATCTGGCAAATCTAATAGGAGTGAGGCATTCATTTTATTAAGGAGAATTGAGAGACTGAGTGTAGTAGTGAGATTCTGCTGGGTCCCAGCCCATTCGGGTGTGGAAGGGAATTAAATTATAGACCACATAGTCAAAAGAGCTTTAAAACAAGATATCATATATATTAAAGTTCCAGTGGGTAGAGGTGAGGTCAAATGTAAGATCAGAGCCTTTTTGATAGATACTTGGCAGAAGAGATGGGACTCTGAGCCCAAGGGCTGGCATTTATATGCCCATCAAAGAAACGTTGATGGACCAAGATTCAAAGGTCAGATTAGGAAGGAAGAGGCAGCGTTTGCCACACATCTATCAAAAAGGCTCTGATCTTAGGGATTATGGGGATGGAGGAGGGTCTATTAGAAGTTAGTAGGGCTCTTTTTATTTTCTCAGAAGTACTGAGTTAGGTAGGAGGATTTAGAAATGTGGAGCTAATGTTGTAAACCATGACTGACCACACTCCAGCACAGTAGGTGACGGAAATTACCTTTAACATTTGTTTGCGGCCCACCATTATATCATAGAAGAAGAAGAAGAAGACAGTGAATTTGGTATTAAACATGGGATAATCCATAAAACTGACCCTCCCTCGAACATGGTGCAGATGGTCCCCATCTGTAGTCACGGTGACAGCACCAGAACCTTTGAGTTCCAGTTGATGCCTGCACTTGTCAGCTTCCTGCGAAGTAAAGACTCAGGTCGCATTCCCCTGCTCAGACATTGCATTCAGCAACCAATGTTGCGTGCCACGTCATCGACTGTGCCATTGGGCACTATATGATGTGGTTAGCTGATACTTAAAGGGTAATAAGCAGAGATTTTACTCACCAAAGAAACAACAGTGTGGTCAAAGACTTAATCTATATTTATCTACAAACATAGTTTAAAATGTTTTTTTATTAACTTTTGCTGTATATATTTATTAACTTATTTTCAGATATCTTCGGGACTACCCACAATGCACTATTTCTCAACCTCAAATGGAGGTTCTACTCTGTGCTTTCGAGTTCATATGCTAGCTTGGTAGCTAACTCAAACTGGATAACGTTTGCCACACCTCATGCGCTTCACATACTTTGTGGCTGTGTTTTCTAGTGGGAACCAATTAGCACAGCAGGCTTTGGTGCCTTCTTGCCGTAGGCTCAAAACAAAAGAGAAAATCATACCTGCTTGCTCCACTTGTGTAATGGTGGTTATTTGTCCATTATTCGTTTTGTTTGGTCAACTTTTTGGCATGTTCTCTGTGAAGTAGAATTGATAGGGGCACTCAAGGCCGGGGAGTAGCAACCTATGTCCTTGATAAATTACTGTCTAGAGATGGGAGAACCTTCCAGAAAGACAACCATCTCAGTAGCACTCCACCAATACATTTACATTTACATTTAAGTCATTTAGCAGACGCTCTTATCCAGAGCGACTTACAAATTGGTGCATTCACCTTATGATATCCAGTGGAACAACCACTTTACAATAGTGCATCTAACTCTTTTAAGGGGGGGGGGGGGGTTAGAAGGATTACTTTATCCTATCCTAGGTATTCCTTAAAGAGGTGGGGTTTCAGGTGTCTCCGGAAGGTGGTGAATCAGGCCAATCAATCAGGCCTTTATGGTTGAACGGCCAGACGGAAGCCACTCCTCAGTAAAAGGCACATGACAGCTCGCTTGGAGTTTGCCAAAAGGCACATAAAGACTTTCAGACCATGAGAAACAAGATTCTCTGGTCTGATGAAACCAAGATTGAATGCCAAGCGTCACGTCTGGAGGAGTCCTGGCACCATCTCTATGGTGAAGCATTGTTGTGGCAGCATCATGCTGTGGGGATTTTTTTCAGCGGCAGGGACTGGGAGACTATTCAGGATCGAGGCAAAGATGAACGGTGCAGAGAGATCCTTGATGAAAACCTACTCCAGACTGCTCAGGACCTCAGACTGGGGCGAAGGTTCACCTTCAAACAGGACAACGACCCTAAGCACACAGCCAAGACGACGCGGGAGTGGCTTCAGGACAAGTCTTTGAATGTCCTTGAGCGGACCAGCCAGAGCCCGGACTTGAACCCAATCGAACATCTCTGGAGAGACCTGAAAATCGCTGTGCAGCAATGACAATCTGACAGAGCTTGAGAGGATCTGCAGAGAAGAATGGGAAAAACTCCTCAAATAGAGGTGTACCAAGCTTGTAGCGTCATACCCAAGAAGACTTGATGCTCTAATCGCTGCCAAAGGTGCTTCAACAAAGTACTGAGTAAAGGGTCTGAATACTTACGTAAATGTGATATTTCCGTTTTTTCTTATTTTTTTAATAAATTAGCAATAATAAAAAAATAACTGTTTTTGCTTCGTCCGCAAAACCTGAAACCAAAAGGGAGGGTTAGGGGGTGTCTAGTGTCGGTGGCGGCTCTGGTGCAGGACGAAGAACCCTCTCATCCCGCGGATCCGCCAGCATCGGAGGCGGCTCTGGTGCGGGACGAAGAACATGCTCATCCCGCGGATCCGCCAGCATCGGGGGCGGCTCTGGTGCGGGACGAAGAACCCGCTCAGCTCTCGGATCCACCATCTTTGGTGGCGGCTCTGGTGCGGGCCGAAGATCCCGCTCATCCTGCGGATCCAGCCATGGACCCAAGCTGAGCACTGTGCCTGGACTGGACCTAGATGCCGAGGAAGGCTCCTGCCATGGAGCTGAACTGGACGCCGTGCTCGGACTGGGCATCGGCGCAGAGGAAGGCTCCTGCCCTGGAGCTGGAGATTCTGGACCGTGGACCATCGCAGGAGGTTCCCGGACAGTGGACCGTCGCAGGAGATTCCGGACCGTGGACCGTCTCAGGAGGTACCGGACTGTGGACCGTCTCAGGAGGTTCCGGACTGTGGACCGTCTCAGGAGGTTCCGGACTGTGGACCGTCTCAGGAGGTTCCGGACTGTGGACCGTCTCAGGAGGTTCCGGACTGTGGACCGTCTCAGGAGGTTCCGGACAGTGGATCGTCGCAGGAGATTCCGGACCGTGGACCGTCTCAGGAGGTTCCGGACCGTGGACCATCTCAGGAGGTTCCGGACTGTGGACCGCCGTTGGAGGTTCCGGACTGTGAACCGTCGGCGGAAGCTCTGGACTGTGAACCGTCGGCGGAAGCTTTGGACTGTGAACCGTCGGCGGAAGCTCTGGACTGTGAACCGTCGCCGGAAGCTCTGGACTGTGAACTGTCGCCGGAAGCTCTGGACTGGGACCCATCACCGGAAGCTCTGGACTGGGACCCGTCGCCGGAAGCTCTGGACTGGGGATCGTCGCCGGAAGCTCTGGACTGGGAACCGCTGCCGGAAGCTCTGGACTGGGGAGACGCACTGGAGGCGTGATGCGTGGGGCCGGCACATGTGGCACCGGACTGGTGACACACACCTCAGGGCGAGTGCGGAGAGCAGGCACAGGACGTACCGGTCTGGGGAGGCGCACTGGAGGCTTGGTGCGTGGAGCTGGCACAGGACGTACTGGGCTGTGGAGGCGTACTGGAGACCTGGTGCGTATAGCCGGCATCAATGGTACCGGTTCGATGACGCACCGTGCGAGGAGCTGGCACAGGACGTACTGGGCTGTGAAGGCGCACTGGAGACCTGGTGCGTATAGCCGGCATCAATTGTACCGGAACTTTAACACACTTCGCACAGTGAGTACGAGGAGTTGGCACAGGACGTACTGGGCTGTGAAGGCGTACTGGAGACTTGGTGGTAGAGCTGGCACAGATGGTGCCGGGCTGAGAAGACGCACCTGCGCTGCAGCATACTCCATTCCACAACCTCTCTCCGGTATCTCTCATTACCTTCTTCTATCGACTCCCACACAGGCTCTAGCTCACTCCCCGGTTCCGCTAACCATCCCATGTGCCCCCCCTCCCAAAAAATGTTGGGCTGTCTTTTGGGCTTTCTCTGTGGCTGCGAACCCCGGCGTTGTTGCTGTCCTACTTCTCTCCTTGCGTCTCCCGCCAAGGTAGGCGATCCTGCTCTGACAGGATTTCCTACCAAGTCCAGGATCCCTTCCCGTCCCGAATCTCCTCCCAAGTACATGTTACCCTCTCCTCCTGGGCACGCTGCTTGGTCCTGTTGTGGTGGGATATTCAGTCACGCTCGTTGTATGAACTGGAAGCATACTCGGACCAACGTGCAGCGTGATCTGAGTTCCACATCTTTATTTAGTGAAACGCACAAAACAATAAAGCAAGAACGAAACGTGACGACAATGGAGTGCTGACATATAACTACCCATAAACAATATCCCACAAAACACAGGTGGAAAAATGCTACTTAAATATGATCCCCAATTAGAGACAACGATAGCCAGCTGCCTCTAATTGGGAATCATACCAAACACCAACATAGAAAACAAAACTAGAACCAGACATAGAAAATGTAAACTAGACCAACCCCCCAGTCACGCCCTGAACTACTCCACCATAGAAAATAAGGACTCTATGGTCAGGACGTGACAGTTTCCACCACAAAGTGGATAGTGGAGAATGGAATTAGTTAAATTTTCTAGAATAGTGACAAAGGGCATAAAATTGTGACAAAGGGCATAACACCGGTAACATCATTTTAGCCCTATTTCAGATTAATTTAACCATTACCTTTGTTGTGCCATGTCTGGTATAGCTGTGATCTGTGAAATAAAACATCAAACTGGAGGAAATATCCAGACATCTGGTGTCATGGGCCTGACGCTTTTTGGATGGTCCTCGAATACAAACACATGAAAATCAAATGTAGCTGCACTACTGGGGATACATCATGCAATATATCTACAATTTAACAAATCAGGTTTCAGGTTCCTCTGCACAAGCCTCTTCACTTAGCTCCTGAACCTCTCCACGCGCCTCGTCTCCATGCGCCTCATATCCATGCCTCTCCTCGCCCCACGTCTCGACCGGCCCTCCTCTCCACAACTCTCCTCTCCACATGTCTCGTCTCCACGGCCCTCCTCTCCACGGCCCTCCTCTCCATGCCCTTCCTCTCCGCGGCCCTCCTCTCCATGCCCCTCCTCTCCGCGGCCCTCCTCTCCACGGCCCTCCTCTCCACGGCCCTCCTCCCCGCGCCCCTCCTCTCCGCGCCCCTCCTCTCTGCGGCCCTCCTCTCCGCGGCCCTCCTCTCCACGGCCCTCCTCTCCACGGCCCTCCTCTCCACGGCCCTCCTCTCCACCTGCATCCTCAGTTCTTGGCTCCTGAACTAATGTACTCCATAGAGAGGGAAATATGATGCAATACATACATAGTTGATCAGATACATCATGCAACATATCTACAATTAAACATTTCCGGTTTTAATACTTGTTAATGATTTCACATACACTGTAAAATCAGCCTTACCTTAAGATTTTGCAGATATTGCCTTCTCCTTAACTCCAAGGTAACTTATGACCTGCCCTGTGGGTACTAAGTGGCCTTCATCTAACCCTGCCTATAATAAGTATTAAGTAGCCTACTTACTATACCTGCTCTTACTGACACGGCCCCCTACCAAAACCTGCGGGCTCTCCTTCACTGCAGCCGAGGTGAGTAAAACATTTAAACGTGTTAACCCTCGCCAGGCTGCAGGCCCAGACGGCATTCCCAGCCGCGTCCTCAGAGCATGCGCAGACCCAGCAGCGCCTCTTCAACCTCAGGAGGCTGAAGAAATTCGGCTTGTCACCAAAAGCACTCACAAACTTCTACAGATGCACAATCGAGAGCATCCTGTCGGGCTGTATCACCGCCTGGTACGGCAACTGCTCCGCCCACAACCGTAAGGCTCTCCAGAGGGTAGTGAGGTCTGCAGAACGCATCACCAGGGGCAAACTACCTGCCCTCCAGGACACCTACACCACCCGATGTCACAGGAAGGCCATAAAGATCATCAAGGACAACAACCACCCAAGCCACTGCCTGTTCACCCCGCTATCATCCAGAAGGCGAGGTCAGTACAGGTGCATCAAAGCAGGGACCGAGAGACTGAAAAACAGCTTCTATCTCAAGGCCATCAGACTGTTAAACAGCCACCACTAACATTTAGCGGCCGCTGCCAACATACTGACTCAACTCCAGCCACTTTAAAAATGGGAATTGATGGAAATTATGTAAAAATGTACCACTAGCCACTTTAAGCAATGCCACTTAATACAATGTTTACATACCCTACATTACCCATCTCTTATGTATATATACTGTACTCTATATCATCTACTGCATCTTGCCATCTTTATGCAATACATGTACCACTAGCCACTTTAAACTATGCCACTTTATGTTTACATACCCTACAGTACTCATCTCATACGTATATACCGTACTCTATACCATCTACTGCATCTGCCATGCCGTTCTGTACCACCACTCATTCATATATCTTTATGTACATATTCTTTATCCCTTTACACTTGTGTGTGTGTGTAAGGTAGTAGTGTGGAATTGTTAGGTTAGATTACTGTTGGTTATTACTGCATTGTCGGAACTAGAAGCACAAGCATTTCGCTACACTCGCATTAACATCTGCTAACCATGTGTATGTGACTAATAAAATTTGATTTGATTTGATTTGATTTATACCTGTAGCTATGTTGTATGTAATGTAATTATATAACATGCCTACCAGCAACAGTTCTCAGCATGTATGTTGGACAGTAAACACTTCAACCATGGTCCTGTAGAGCCGTGGGTTAGGCAGGCTTGAGGTCAAGCCCAGCACATACAAACCCTGCAGTGTGTTAGTTCTCATAATGTTAGTCGGGACAAAATCATGCACACCCAGTGGCTCTCCAGGAATAGGGTTGGTGACAAATGCCCTAAATGCCATGACATGTCAGGAAAGCCTATAACGTTACTTTATTGGAAAGAGTGTAATTTTTGCGGCCTTAAGACCAGAAAACAGTCTGGACTCAGTCAGAACCGAGGATTTTGGTCCATTGGCACTAATCCCTAAAACTCAAATCAAGCCCTAACCCCTAAGTAATACTTTCAAGCCCAGGAACAGTGAACATGTGACACTGCTCATCTCTGCAATATAGATACAGCCAGGCAGGTAGCTAGGCATACGTGCAGGTAAATATAATAAAATCACTTCTAACACACTTTCCCTTGTTAAACACCTTAAATCTGCATTAACGTTATTAGTAGCTAAGTTAACATATTTCTGATGATCCACTGTCACCCATGGTGTGTTGCTGCTATCTACTGTATATCTACCGGTAGTAGCTATCTAGCTAGAGTAAAAAAGAATAAACAAATCGTTAGGAACAATGAGAGTAGAGTTACCGAGTTTGCGCGTCACACACGCATGTCCATATATGGCATTGCGTTGGCAGCCATATTGGATTTTCTATCCGGTGATGTCCCTGGAACTAGGACCACGTTATACCTTGTAATAAATGCTATTCCTTCTAGTTTTGTACTGCTGGTGAAAGGGATGTTATTATATTCAGACGTGTCTCCTTCACAGGAGGTTGGTGGCACCTTAATTGGGGAGGACGGGCTCGTGGTAATGGCTGGAGCGGAATTAGTAGACTAGTATCAAATACATCTGTGATTACATAAGCTGTGTTCTAATACCAATACTAACATACTGTATAATAGATACTTAATGACTACATACTACATACTATTAGTTAATTTTAGTATACTGTAAACAAACGGTATCCTTTCAGTTGAGCGTACTAACACTTCGCCTGTCTACCGGAGTTGATGCTGTTGCCATAGAACTTCTTGCTAGCTTGTTAGCATAGCTAACAAATTACTAGCTAGACATCTTACCACTTCATTAACAATGTCGATTGAGAACGCACGACGACTATACCACTTAGCTAAGCTTAGAATCAAGTGAATAATCAAGTTAATAAACGTTGGGTAGTTAGTTAGATAGGATATAATTAATATACTGGCAAGTTCGATGTATTAGTAGCCAACTAACGTTAGGTAGCTAGCTAACATACCGGTACATACAAGCAACTGCTGTAATGATATGCTATGCGGTTTGTAAGGCTAGCGTAGCTAACAAATTGTCAGCCAATATAAAGTGTTATGTAACTTATTTGAAAAGTCATTACTTTATTACATTGCTCAACATTTTCTTAACATTTGTAATAATTAGTTAAAGCAATTAATATGTATCCGCTCTCGTCGGACTTCGGATGCATATTTTCCTTAATTTTCTTCAAATCTGAAAATGTTGTGAAGCTACGCCCATTTTCTGAAGAATTTAATTATGGGCCCTAAAAGCACAGAAATAGTGTTCACTGCTTGTCTACTTTGTATTTTGGCGAATGTAGGACGTCATCCGGGAACTTTTGGAATACTAACTATATTCATACTCTGACCAATAAGAATACTGTCGCTCCTGCTCCCGCTCTCCCTCTCTTGCGCTCGAGGTTGCCCTTAATTACACACACCTGTCCCCATCATTACACGCATCAGCGCTCATTAGACTCACCTGGATTCCTTCACCTTGTTGATTGCCCCAGCGATATCTGTCTGTTCCTCCGTTGGTTCCCCGTGTCAGCATTAATGTCATGATGTTTTCATGTCCAGACGCGGTCCTGTCCTGTTTCATGTCCGTTGTTAATTAAATGTTCACTCCCTGTACTTGCTTCTTGTCTACCAGCGTCGATCCTTACAAATACTGCATACTCAATTCACGTAACAAATAGTATGGTTAGTATGAGTATTCAAACACAGCTATAGTTTGATGCCATTCCATTTACTCCATTCCAGCCATTATTATGAGCCATCCTCCCCTCAGCAGCCTCCACTGGTCTCCTTGCCTACCATCTTTATACAGTTGAAGTCGGAAGTTTACATACACCTTAGCCAAATACATTTAAACTCCGTTTTTCACAATTCCTGACATTTAATCCTAGTAAAAATTCCCTGTTTTAGGTCAGTTAGGATCACCACTTTATTTTAAGAATGTGAAATGTCAGAATAATAGTAGAGAGAATTATTTATTTCAGCTTTCATTTCTTTCATCACATTCCCAGTGGGTCAGAAGTTTACATACACTCAATTAGTATTTGGTAGCATTGCCGTTAAATTGTTTAACTTGGGTCAAATGTTTCAGGAAGCCTTCTACAAGCTTCCCACAATAAGTTGGGTGAATTTCGGCCCATTGCTCCTGATAGAGCTGGTGTAATTGAGTCAGGTTTGTAGGCCTCCTTGCTCGCACACGCCTTTTCAGTTCTGCCCACAAAAGTTCTATAGGACTGAGGTCAGGGCTTTGTGATGGCCACTCCAATACCTTGACTTTGTTGTCCTTAAACCACTTCACCACAACTTTGGAAGTATGCTTGGGGTCATTGTCCATTTGGAAGACCCATTTGCGACCAAGCTTTAACTTCCTGAGTGATGTCTTGAGATGTTGCTTCAATATATCCACATAATTTTCCTACCTCATGATCCCATCTATTTTGTGAAGTGCACCAGTCCCTCCTGCAGCAAAGCACCCCCACAACATGGTGCTGCCACCCCCGTGCTTCACGGTTGGGATGGTGTCCTTCGGGCTTGCAAGCCTCCCCCCTTTTTCCTCCAAACATAACGATGATCATTATGGCCAAACATTTCTATTTTTGTTTCATCAGACCAGAGGACATTTCTCCAAAAAGTACGATCTTTGTCCCTATGTGCAGTTGCAAACCATAGTCTGGCTTTTTTTTATGGCGGTTTTGGAGGAGTGGCTTCTTCCTTGCTCAGCGGCCTTTCAGGTTATGTCGATATAGGACTTGTTTTACTGTGGATATAGATACCTTTGCAGCTGTTTCATCCAGCATCTTCACAAGGTCCTTTGCTGTTGTTCTGGGATTGATTTGCACTTTTCGCACCAAAGTACGTTCATCTCTAGGAGACAGAATGCGTCTCCTTCCTGAGCGGTATGATGGCTGCGTGGTCCCATTGTGTTAAAACTTGCGTACTATTGTTTGTACAGATGAACGTGGTACCTTCAGGCATTTGGAGATTGCTCCCAAGGATGAACCAGACTTGTGGAGGTCTACAATTTTTTTCTGAGGTCTTAACTGATTGAAGGTAGGCCTTGAAATACATCTACCGGTACACCTCCAATTGACTCAAATGATGTCAAGTAGACTAACAGAAGCTTCTAAAGCCATGACATAATTTTATGGAATTTTCCAACCTGTTTAAAGGCACTGTCAAATTAGTGTATGTAAACTTCTGACCCACTGGAATTGTGATACAGTGAGTTATAAGTGAAATAATCTCTGTAAACAATTGTTTGAAAAATTACTTGTGTCATGCACAAAGTAAATGTCCTAACCGACTTGCCAAACCTATAGTTTGTTAACAAGAAATGTGTGGAGTGGTTGAAAAACGAGTTTTAATGACTCCAACCTAAGTGTATGTAAACTTCCGACTTCAACTGTACATAGATTGCTGTTGTTTGCAGGATAAGAAGTGTAATAATAAACATGTCAGACAAGTTCTCCAAATAATTATATCTGTCATTTTTTTATGTATCTATAACCAAGAAAATAAGAACAAAATATTATCTTTCCCTATACCACCCACCCATGGACAAAGAGAACCATTTTAAAATTCTAAATGATATTTATCCCTCAAATTATTTTTTAAGATTGAAATTCAATGTAGAGCATAGTTCTATTGACCTCTTTTCCGTATCTATGGCGTGGTTTGTGTCATTGATGTTGTCGTTTTAGGTCCTGGTGTGATGTAATGCCGCATTTACCTGCTAGTCGGAACTAGGAAACTCAGCTTTTCTCCATAATTGTCGGCTCCACGCTCTCTAAAGCCTCCATGCACAGGGTTGCCATATTCAGGATTTTCCAAAAATTGTAGTCTATTAATTTTCTATGCCATTGTAGGCTACTGTAGTCTACCATTTGATACAATAAATATGTTGAAATTACGATATAACTGGAGTCATTGCAAATCAATCTGTGCCACTTGTGTAGCCTACTTGGAGCTGGCAAACAGATTTAATAAATATCCTATAACTCAGTTTGTTGTTGTATCCTTGTGTTATTATGCAATTATTAATGGCCATGTTTAGTTAAATTAAATTCAAAGTTATCATTTTCAAAGTTATCATATTGTGATCATGGTCACAGCTCTATCACAAATGTATCATACTCCACATTTAATGTCAGTTTCACTGTGGACTACTGTCAGTTTCACTGTGAGATGTTGTCCTATCAAGGGCTATAGGCTACCTGCATCTATACTGAACAAAAATATAAACACAACATGCAACAATTTCTACAATTTTACTGAGTTCATATAAGGAAATCATGTAATTGAAATAAATTAATTTGGCCCTAATCTATGGGTTTCACATGACTGGGCATGGATGCAGTCATGGGTGGGCCTGGGAGAGCATAGGCCCATCCACATGGCAGCCAAGCCTACCCACTGGGGAGCCAGGCCCAGCTAATCAGAATGATGTTTTTTTGCCACAAACGGGCTTTATTACAGACATAAATACTTCTCAGCACCCATTCAATTCTCTGGCAATAGCTCTGGTGGACATTCCTGCAGTCATTCCTGCAGGCAGCATGTCAATGCTCTCTCTAAACTTGAGACATATGTGGCTTTGTGTTGTGTGACAAAACTGCACATTTTAAAGTGGCCTTTTATTGTCCCCCAGCACAAGGTGCACCTGTGTAATGATCATGCTGTTTAATCAGCTTCTTGATATGCCACACCTGTCAGGTGGATGGATTATATTGGCAAAGGAGAAATGCTCACTAACAGGGATGTAAAGAAGTTTGTGCACAAAAATGAAGTAAGCTTTTTTTGCATATGGAAAATGTCTGGGATTTTGTATTTCAGCTCATGAAACATGGGACCAACACTTAACATGTTGCGTTTATATTTTTGTTCAGTATAGCATGGCAAAGTTGAATTGCAATTATAAACCCAGATTTTAGTCAGAAACCTATGCCTATTGACTTATTTCAATCTCGCAAATAGGCAATTTATAAAGGTTTGCAGTCTTAACATCTGACACATAATAACGGCACAATTGCTTGTGGTATATGGCCAATATACCACGGCTAAAGGGTATGTCCTAAGAACATCTAAATACCACACCTCCTCGGCCTTACTGCTTAATAATAGCAGTCAAAACAAGTTAAATCGACATCCATTGATGGAAAATGATCTGGAGAGTTTAATAATGTCAATGTATCTTATCTTTTCTCTTGCGAAATTCTTAAACTCTCAATTATTTTGATGTTAAACTAAATGTAGCTTCTTAGCCTATATCGTTAAAATTACGTCGATATTTAGCTTGATAACGTTATGGAAAAAGGGTTTGATGGATAAATGTGGCAACTCGTCTCTCGCTGAAAAAAAATAAAACGTCGGCTAGTTTTAAGCACTTGTGAGCTGGTTTTCAAAGCTCACTGGTTAGACATGTTTTGCTAGAACCTGGCAACCCTGCCATCGCAGCGGGTGGTTAGTGAAGAAACTGAGGCGAAGTTCAGGCTTTTTCTCTCGCGAGGAAGGACGCCGTTATCGAAATCCCTACAAACAACACGAGAATTCAACATTCACACGGTAATATAACCCAATCTAACACCGTACATACCCGGTGAGCCAGAAGTGGAGATACTGTATGCTTTGAACCTGCATTCAACATTTCATTTTGAGGACTATTAATATAAGTTAAACCACATAAATTTACAACGCGGCCACGGATATGGGCATTGAGGCCTAGTGTACCATTGTATTGCGTGCTTGTTGAACTTGTGGCTAGCTAATGCGAATTATAAATGGTTAACGTTAGTTAGCTAGTTTAGTGTACCTTCTGCAATGGCAATTGTTTTTGCCCTGATATATTACATATAAATACACAACTGTGACTGAATTTGTAGCCTCCTTTTTGTTGACGTTTTGTAAGATATGGCAGCATTCAGAAATGTTATTCCTTATTTACCATGTAAGTTAGCCCAGCTAGCTAAGTAGCCCACCTGCCGGGTAATGTCTGACATGTTAGTTAGTTTACTACTGTAATCATGGTTTGTCATGCAATAGTTTATCGTTCAGAATTTCTGCTGTTAAGAATACACATATACATGGATGAATCTAGGCTTATCTAGAATGTAAATTAGACGGGCTAACTAGCGAGCTTCTTTACAACTCACTTGAATTGGCCTATGTCAACGTTTCCCAAACTTACTGGGGGACCCCAAAGGCTGTACTTTTTTTGTTTAACCCTAGCAGTTCACGGCTTATTCAAACAATCAAAGTTTGATCATTTGAATCAGCTTTGTGGGGTTTCGAGGACCGAGTTTGTGAAACGCTGGCCTAGATATTAACTAGCTAACTACATGCAATGGTGGACAGTCATGATTTAGGCTCAGGGATTTATTCAGTAACGTTACGTCGATTCTGTGGAAAAACCTTAAACGGAAGCAAACCGGGAGGGACCTAGCTAAATTTGTCCAATAGAAACTCGAATTCGTTGCAAAACTGAACCGTTTGGACTAGTGATTACACCATAGGTTTTTAGCTAGTTTAGAGTCAATATCAAGACTTAGAATATCTGCAACTTTCTTGTTTAAAGTTAGGTTGTAAACATATTGTCAGCGAATGAAGACATGCTGTATCATTTGTGTACAGTCGCCTGTTCGTTCAAGTTCAGACATCTAGCTTTAATTGTAGTGCCATACCTCTATTTACTATTGCCAACAAGATAATGACCATAATTAAGTGTAAATTGTTGATAAATAAAGCTATTTATTTTCACACCCCTCCACACAGTGGTGTTCAAACCAAAATCCAGATATTTGCAATTAGGTACAGGTGGACCCTTTGCGCCACTGTAGGCTGCTACACAATATCCCATGATTAGTAGGCAAAGTTGGACACATGACACATAAGCTATGTTTAAATGCCCATACTGTATACTACATATTTAATGACTATATACTATTAGTTCATTTTAGTATACTGTAAACCATGGGTGGGCAACTTCAGTCCTCCAGGTCCTGATTGGTGTCACTTTTTCTTCATCCCTAACAAACAGCTGATTAATCAAATTGCATTCTAAACTGAAGATCATGATTAGGTGATTATTGGAGTCAGGTGTGTTAGCTGGGGCAAAACTGTGACAGGCCCTCGGACTGGAATTGCCCACCCCGCTGTAAACAAACTGTATCCTTTCAGTTGAGCGTACTAACGATTCGCCTGTCTACCTGAAGTTGGTGCTGTTGCTATGCAGCCTCTTGCTAGCGTAACAAATTACTAGCTAGACATTGTATGACTTTGTGTGTGTTCTTGAATTCAATCTGGAGTGCCAGAGTGCACTCTGAGTTACTAAATTCAGAGAGTTGTCAGATTGTCCGTTTTTAAATTCAGAGCGTTTCTCCCTGGGGGCGTTCAAGGCACACACTGGACGCTCTTACCGAGGAGCAGGGTTGTTTCGTTCTGACCTTAGCTTGGGTGCTTGACTGCTTCTCTAACTGGCTAACTACTTCCAGACACAAATGAGAGAACACCTCAATCTGACCATTTTACTCGCCCTAGCAGAGGTGGTTGGCAGTTTTCATGTTATCCAGAGCATTGGTGACTGTAAATGTGCTGCTGGCAACAATTTAATTACGCTTTGTTTTGCCAACGTTTAATTACACAGGCCATATTCAATGGGTGTTGAGTGTTTATCATTTATTCTGTGCTCTGTAACACTCAGGCGAGAGTGCTCCGAACGGAGATAGCCAGAGCGAATTTACAAAAGCACCTGAATGTCCATTGAGAACGCACGACGACTATACCATTTAGTTAAGAATGACGGGAATAATCAAGTCAATAAACGTTGGGTAGTTCATTAGATAGCATATAGTTAATATACTGGCAAGTTTGATGTATTGGTAGCCAACTAATGTCAGATAGCATATCATTACAGCAGGTATGTTTGCTAGCTATGTGGCTCGTAAGGATAGCGTAGCTAACAAATTGTCAACCAACATTACATGTAAGGTAACTTATTTGAAAAGTCATTACTTTATTACATTGCTCTACATTTTCCTAACATTTGTCAGAATTAGTTAAAGCAATGAATTTGTATCCACTCTCGTCGGACTTCTGCTGCATATTTTCTTCAAAACTGAAAACGACGTGAAGCCACACCCATTTTCTGAAGAATTGCATTATGGGGCCTAATTATTTTGGCGAATGTAGTACGACATCCGGGAACTTTTGCCATACTAACTATATCTGTACTATGACCAATAAGCATACTATATACTCAATTTACGTCATAAATAGTACGGTTAGTATGAGTATTTAAATTTATACACTATATATACAAAAGTATGTGGACACCCTTCAAATTAGTGGGTTTGGCTATATCAGCCACACTTGTGGCTGACAAGTCTATAAATGCGAGCACATAGCCTTGCAATCTCCATAGACAATCATTGGCAGTAGAGTGGCATTACTGAAGAGCTCAGTGACTTTAAACGTGGCACCATCATAGGATGACACCTTTTCCAACAAGTCAGTTCGTCAAATTTCTACCCTGCTAGAGCTGCCCCGGTCAACTGTAAGTGCTGTTATTGTGAAGTGGAAACTTGCAGGAGCAACAACGGCTCAGCCGCTAAGTGATAAGCCACACAAGCCCACAGAATGGGACCGCCGAGTGCTGAAGCGAGTAGGGCATAAAAATTGTCTGTCCTTGATTGCAACATTCACTAACGAGTTCCAAACTGACTCTGGAAGCAACGTCAGCACAAGAACTATTCGTCTGGCGCTTCATGAAATTAGTTCTTATGGCTAAGGAGCTGCACTCAAGCCTAAGATCAACATTCTCAAGGACAAGCGTCGGCTGGAGTGGTGTAAAGCTCGACGCCATTGGACTCTGGAACAGTGGAAACGCGTTCTCTGGAGTGATGAATCACGCTTCACCATTTGGCAGTCGGACTAATCTGAGTTTGGCGGATGCCAGGAGAATGCTACCTGCCCCAATACATAGTGCCAACTGTAAACTTTGGTGGAGGAGGCTGTATTAAAAAAACTTTTTTTGTATCTAGCCCCTTTTTCTCACCAATTTCATGATATCCAAATGCGATCCAATTATGATCTTCTCATCGCTGCAACTCTCCAACGTGCTCGGGAGAGGCGAAGGTCGAGTCATGCGTCCTCCAAAACCTGACCCGCCAAACTGTGCTCCTTAACATCTGCCTTGCTTAACCCGGAAGCCAGCTGCACCAGTGTGTCGGAGGAAACACTGTTCAACTGATGACCGAAGTCAGCCTGCAGGCGCCCGGCCCAACACAAGGAGTCGCTAGAGTGCAATGAGCCAGGTAAAGCCCCCACGGCCATACCCTCCCCTAACTTGGACGATGCTGGGCCAATTGTGCGCCGCCCTATAGGACTCCCGGTCACGGCCGGTTGTAACACAGCCTGGGATCGAACCCGGGTCTGTAGTGACGCTTCAAGCACTGCAATGCAAATTATTTGTCGAGATTGGTGTGGAAGAACTTGACTGGACTGCACAGAGCCTTGACCTCAACCTCATCTTTGGGATGAATTGGAATGCCGACTGCAAGCCAGGCCTAATCACCCAACATCAGTGCCCGACCTCACTAATGCTTGTGGCTGAATGGAAGCAAGTGTGTTACTGGCCCACAATACCCCATAAAGTGGAATTATGTTTTTAGAAATGTTTGCTAATTAAATTAAAAGCCTAAGTGTGATGAGTCAATATGTATTCAACCCCTTTGTTATGGCAGTCTAAATTATATCAAGAGTAAAAATGTACTTGACAAGTCTCATAATAAGTTGCACTATGTGCAACACAGGAGGTTAGTGTCACCTTCATTGGGGAGGACGTGCTTGTGGTAATGGCTGGAGGGAAATCAGTGGAATGATATTAAATACATCAAACGCATGGTTTCCATTTGTTTGATACCATTCCATTTGTTCTGTTCCAGCCTCTACTGGTGTGCAATAATAGTTAACATGATAAAAAAAAAATATTCTCATCTCTGTACCTCACACATACAGATAATTGTAAGGTCCCTCAGCCTAGGAGGGGATTTCAAACACCGATTCAACCACAAAGACCAGTGAGGTTTCCAATTCCTCGCAAAGAAGGGCACCTATTGGTAGATTGGTAAAAAAGAAAGCAGACATTGAAAATCCCTTTGACCATTGTGAAATTAATTACACTTTGGATTGTGTATCAATATACCCAGTCACTACAAAGATACAGGCGTCCTTCACCAACTCTGTTGCCGGAGAGGAAAGAAACCATTCGGGGATTTCACCATGAGGCCAATGGTAACGTTAAAACAGTTAGAGTTTAATGGCTGTGATAGGATTAAGCTGAGGATGGATCAACAACATTGTAGTTACTCCACAATACTAACCTAAATGACAGAGTGAAAAGAAGGTATCCTGTACAGAATAAAAATATTCCAAAACATACATCCTGTTTGCAATAAGGTACTAAAGTAAAACTACAGAAAATGTGGCAAAGAAATGAACTCTTATGTCCTGAATACAGCACGTTATGTTTGTGGCAATTCCAACACATTACTAAGTACCACTCTTCATATTATCGCACAAGGTGGTGGCTGCATCATGTTATGGGTATGCTTGTCATCGGCAAGGACTAGAGAGCTTTTTATTATTATTATTTTTGAATAAATAAAAAGCTAAGCATAGGCAAAATCCTAGAGGAAAAGCTGGTTCATTCTGCTTTCTTGAAAATGGCTGTCTAGCAATGATCAACAACCAACTTGACAGAGCTTTTGCAAATATTGTACAATCCAGGTATGCAAAGCTCTAATAGACTAACATGATCAAACCGGCTCAGCGCGTGTGTGCTCCATCGTGCGCATGTTGAGTTTGTTTATCCCCACCAGACATAATCAGGACACGCAGGTTGAAATATCAAAACAAACTCTGAACCAACTATATACATTTGGGGACAGGTCGAAATACATATGAAACATTCATGGACATATAAATAATTTTATTGTTCACATACATGTGTTTAGCAGATGTTATAGCGGGTGTAGCGAAATGCTTGTGTTTCTAGCTCCGACAGTGCAGTAATATCTAACAAGTAATATCTAACAATTTCACAACCTGTATATGTGTGTATATGTATGTATGTGAGATGAGTAATGCAAGATATGTAAACATTATTAAAGTGACTAGTGTTCCGTTTGTTAAAGTGGCCAGTTATTTAAAGTCTATGTATATAGGCAGTAGCCTCTACGGGCTAGTGATGGCTATTTTACAGTCTGATGGCCTTAAGATAGAAGATGTTTTTCAGTCTCTCGGTCCAAGCTTTGATGCATCTGTACTGGCCTCGCCTTCTGGATGATAGCAGGGTGAACAGGCAGTGGCTTGGGTGGTTGTTGTCCTTGATTATATGTTTTACCTTCCTGTGACATCGGGTGCTGTAGGTGTACTGGAGGGCAGGTAGTTTACCCCCGGTGATGTGTTGGGCAGACCGCACCACCCTCTGGAGAGCCCTGCAGTTGCGAGCGATGCAGTTGCCGTACCAAGCGGTGATGCAGCCCGATAGGTTGCTCTCAATTGTGCATCTGTAAAAGTTTGAAGGTTTTGGGTGAAAAGCCATATTTTTTCAGCCTCCTGAGTTTGCGGCTTCTTTACCACACTGTGTGGGTGGACCATTTTTCAGTTTGTCAGTGATGTGTGCGCCGAGGCTTTCCACCTTCTCCACTGCGGTCCCGTCTGTAGATAGGGGGGTGCGCCCTCTGCTGTTTCCTGAAGTCCAAGATCAGCTCCTTTGTTTTGTTGACGTTGAGTGAGAGGTTATTTTCCTGGCACCACACTCCCAGAGCCCTCACCTCTTCCATGTAGGCTGTCTCGTCATTGTTGGTAATCAAGCCTACTACTGTTGTGTCGTCTGCAAACTTGATGATTAAGTTGAAGGTGTGCTTGGCCTAGCAGTCATGGGTGAACAGGGAGTACAGGAGGGGGCTGAGCACGCACCCTTGTGGGGCCCCAATGTTGAGGATCAGCGAAGTGGACGTGTTGTTTCCTACCTTCACCACCTGGGGGTGACCCGTCAGGAAGTCCAGGACCCAGTTGCACAGGGTGGGGTCCAGGACCGAGTTGCACAGGGTGGGGTTCAGACCTAGGGCCTCGAGCTTGATGATGAGCTTGGAGGGTACTATGGTGTTGAATGCTGAACTATAGTCTATGAACAGCATTCTTACATAGGTATTCCTCTAATCCAGATGGGATAGGGCGGTGTGATGGCGATTGATTCGTCTATGGATCTATTTGAGGCGGTAAGAAAATTGAAGTGGGTTTAGGGTGACAAGCTAGCTTGTTGTTGCTAGCAAATTTGTCCTGGGATATAGACATTGGGTTGTAATTTTACCTGAAATGTACAAGGTCCTTTTTTTTGCTGAATCTTTGTAGAATATTGACCAATTTTTAGTAACACAAAATCGTGTGTTCTCTACTCTGACAATTCATATGTAACAGTATAACTTTAGTACGTCCCCTCGCCCCGACCTCGGGCGCGAACCAGGGACCCTCTGCACACATCAACAACGGTCACCCACGAAGCATCGTTACCCATCGCTCCACAAAAGCCGCGGCCCTTGCAGAGCAAGGGGAACCACTACTTCTAGGTTTCAGAGCAAGTGACGTAACTGATTGAAACGCTATTAGCGCGTACCCGCTAACTAGCTAGCCATTTCACATCCGTTACACTCACCCCCCTTTCAACCTCCTCCTTTTCCGCAGCAACCAGTGATCCAGGTCAACAGCATCAATGTAACAGTATAACTTTAAACCGTCCCCTCGCCCCGATACGGGCGCGAACCAGGGACCCTCTGCACACATCAACAACGGTCGCCCACGAAGCATCGTTACCCATCGCTCCACAAAGGCCGCGGCCCTTGCAGAGCAAGGGGAAACCCTACTTCAAGTGACGTAACCGATTGAAATGCTATTAGCGCGTACCCGCTAACTAGCTAGCCATTTCACATCCATTACACATACATAGATAAAAGGGCAAACCTAGTTAGTTTTTAGTAATCTCTCCTAGTCCTTCTTCTGTGGATTTTATATGGCTGTTGGCAGCCAACTTTAAGGTGCATTACTGCCACCAACTGGACTGGAGTGTGGACCTCATTCATCTTTCAATCACCCTCATGGATATATGCTCCTGAAAACCATTGAGGAGATGGGAGAGGTAGGACTTGCAGCATGTCTAGCATCTAAAATAGAACCATTGTGCATGCCTGTGTGGTCAGCATGTTACCCAGAAAGACTCACTGCTGTAATCGCTGCCAAAGTTGATTTTAACATGTTGACTCAGGTGTGAATGCTTATGTAAATCAGATATTTTTGTATTTCATTTTAGAAGAATTTGCTAACATTTCTAAAAATGCATGAATCCATTTTGAATTCAGGCTGTAACTCAACCAAATGTGGAATAAGTCAAGGGGTATGAATACTTTCTGAAGGCACTCTACATCTCAGTATAAAGTAGCTTCTTTGTCTTTCTAGATGAGAAGACGAGAGGATGCCACTTAAGCAGTGGTGTAAAGTACTTAAGTAAAAATACTTTCAAGTAATACTTCAGTAGTTTTTTGGGGTGTCTGTACTTTACATTTTTGACAACTTTTACTTCACTACATTCCTCAAGAAAATAATATACTTTTTACTCCCTACATTTTCCCTGACACCCAAAAGTACTATTTTGAATGCTTATCAGGACAGGAAAACGGTCCAATTCGTGCACTTATCAAGAGAACATCCCTGGTCATCCCTACTATCTCTGTTCTGGCGGATTCACTAAACACAAATGCTTTGTTTGTAAATGATGTCTGAGTGTTGGAGCGTGCCCCTGGCTATCTGTAAATTAAAAAAGAAAAAAAATATAATAAAAGGAATTTGAAATTATTTATACTTTTACTTTTGATACTTAAGTATATTTAAAACAAAATACTTTTGGACTTTTACACAAGTAGTATTTTACTGGGTGACTTTCACTTTTACTCAAGTCATTTTCTATTAACTTATCTTTACTTTTACTCAAGTATGACAATTGGGTACTTTTTCCACCACTGCCCTTAAGGCACCGACATTAGGATGCTTGCTCAACAAGAAGCCAACACTCTACCTGTTATTATTAGTTCTATGACCCAGACCCACTCAGGTAAAACTTCACACAGGGAATAGAGCAGGAAATAAATCAGACTCTTTCTCAGTTGTTTTCTCCTTGAATCTGGGGCCCTGTCCAGAACCCAAGAGGAAAAAAATCAAGGACAATCAATAAAATACTTAATTCAACCTGAATTTCAAACAGGGGTAGGGTTGAGTGCCCTCTGGTGGAAATCTGGTATTTTGACAAATGGAACCAGACAGTAACCACTTATTACTATTACCTACATTTGATTAACTGAGTTTATAGATATTTAATAATATTGACAATAAAATGTATACTTCTACTAGCTACAAGGCTAAGAGCACATTCATTTCTCAGTTGCAGGGCATAGCTCAAGTAGTCAGTTCTTCAGTCATCTTATATCGACCTTGAGGTAATTTGCCTGTTATTTGCAGGTTGGAATATTGAAATGATGAGTTACTCATATTCTATGCCATGTCAGGATATGTGGCCCTCTAATCAAGCCTAGTAAATTCACATGACTCAACCAATATTGAAACAAATGTATCCCAGTCCCCAATCAGTGAGTGGTGATATGTGCCAAACTAGTTAAGTGACTCATCCTTGAATTATGAGGTCCAGTTAAGCAAAAGGAACAGAACAAATCACATTTTAATTGTCACATGCTTCGTAAACAACAGGTGTAGACTAACAGTGAAATGCTTACTTACGGGCCCATCCCAACAATGCAGAATACAATAAATAAATAATAATATTTTTTTCTATTATTATTATTATTATTAACACAAGGAATAAATACATAATGAGCAATGATAGCTTGGCTATAAACATAGGGTACCAGTACTGAGTCGATGTGCAGGAGTACAAGGAATTGGGCTATTGAGGTAGATATGTACAGATAGGTAGGGGTAAAGTGACTAGGCAACAGGATAAATAATAGACAGTAGCAGCAGTGTATGTGATGAGTGTATAAATGTGTGTGTGGTGAATATGTGCCTGTGTAAGTGGAGTGTAAGTGTGTGAATCCAGTGCGTGTGTGCATAGTCAAAAAGAGTTGACTATGCAAATACACAAGATGTTCTCAATGGTGCAGGTGTATAACTTTGAGGATCTGAGGGCACATGCCAAATATTTTCAGCCTCCTGAGGGGGAAGAGTTGTTGCCGTGCCCTCTTATTTTTATTTTTCCTCCCCCAATTTCGTGGTATCCAATTGGTAGTAGTTAGTCTTGTCTCATCGCTGCAACTCCCGTACGGACTCGGAAGAGGCGAAGGTCGAGAGCCATGCGTCCTCCGAAACACAACCCAACCTAGCCGCACTGCTTCTTGACACAACGCACATCCAACCCGGAAGCCAGCAGCACCACTGTGTCGGAGAAAACATGCACAGCGTGCACTGCGCCCGGCCCGCCACAGGAGTTGCTGGTGCGAGATGAGACAAGGATATCCCTGCCGGCCAAACCCTCCCTAACCCGGACGACGCTGGGCCAATTGTGCGTCGCCCCCTGGACCTCCCGGTCGCGACCGAGCCTGGGCTCGAACCCAGAGTCTCTGGTGGCACAGCTAGCACTGCAATGCAGTGCCTTAGAACACTGCGCCACCCGGGAGGCCGCCGTGCCCTCTTCATGACTGTGTTGGTGTGTTTGGACCATGATAGATCCTTAGCGATGTGGACACAGGATCTTGAAGCTCTCAACCCGCTCAACCAGTTCGGCCCTCCGTTTCCTGTAGTCCACGATAAGCTCCTTTGTCTTGCCCACATTGAGGGAGAGGTCTTTGACCTCCTCCCAGTAGGCTGTCTCATAATCGTTAATGATCAGGCCCACCACCTTCGTGTCATGGGCGAACTTGATGATGGTGTTGGAGTCGTGTGCGGCCACACAGTCATGGGTGAACAGGGAGTACAGCAGGGGACAAAGCACGCACCCCAGAGGGGCCCCCGTGTTGAGGGTCAACGTGACGGATGTGTTGTTGCCTACCCTCACCACCTGGAGGCGGCCCGTCAGGAAGTCCAGGAACCAGTTGCAAAGGGAGGTGTTCAGTCCCAGGAACTTAACTTAGTGATATCTTGGAGGGCATTATGGTGTTGAATACTGAGCTGTAGTCTATTAACAGCGTTCTCAAATAGGTGTTTCTTTTGTCCAGGTGGGAAAGGGCTGTGTGGAGTGCAATAGAGATTGCGTCGTCTGTGGCTCTGTTTGGGCATTAAGTGAATTGGAGTGGGTACAGGGTTTCTGGGATGATGGTGTTGATATGAGCCATAACCAGCCTTTCAAAGCTTTTCATGGCTACAGATGTGAGTGATATGGGACGGAAGTAATTTTGACAGGTTACATTGGTGTTCTTGGGCACAAGGACTATAGTGGTCTGCTTGAAACATGTAGCACAGACATCAAGTTTTCTTTTTAGAACAACCCCCTTTGTCAAACTGTTTTATTCGCTTATTGCTGATTGTCATAAATTCACTGACATTGGGATTGAAGAGCCAGAGAATGTCAAGGCTCTTTTTATTTGCAATAATGATGTTGTTTTGTGGTCCTCTCTGGCTATACAGGTCTGAATAATGTCGGAACAAGATTTGGCGGAGATAGTGCAGATAGCAGTGGAGGACTTGGGCCAGGGCGACCAGACTGGTAAGATCTATATTACAGACCACAAAGTTCTGTCCAATCACCATAACTAGGGCCATGTGACCTGACAAGGAAAACCACAAGGGGGAAATTGCTGGCTCTCGATAAATGTCATGCTAATACATCCAAAAATGTCTCGATACATCCTTTTGTCTGTATTGAAAAGGAAAGGTTCACCACTGACTAACTATCCATTGGCTAATGGTGAAGCTTCACTTCTGGCTTTAGATGTTTTATTTTAATGGTAGCTACTACCCATGTGGGTACATTAGCAACGGTCATCGAAATTGTTAAAAGGTTTTAAAAACAATTCTAAAATTGAAAATTGATTTTTACAATCTATCAGATATCGACAGAATAATAGCACATCATATTTTTTACTGGCATGGACAAATAATGTTGGGTCATTGTCCTGTTGAAAACAAATTATAGTCTCACTAAGGTCAAACCAGATGGCCGGAATTCATACATACACACATTTTGTTAATGTATCGGGTATTTAAAAAAAATATTCTTTGTTAAAATAAAGTTAAAGATATTTGCATAAATAAACCAGGTTATAACCGTTGCAGAAATGTTACACTAAAATTCTGCGTGCACTATTTCTGAAAAGACTGCGCACACACACAAATATTGAGATTTATAAACTTGGCACATGCCATACATACACATGTTTCCCGTTATAAATCAGACCTGAATGAAAAAGTGTGCACGCGTAAACACGCATTATAACTCTTCCTGAATAGTGCCCATCATTCACCTTTTATGGTGATAATAATGCTGTTATTTGCTGTATACTTTGGAATTAGGCCAAGACAGTATATCTAAAGGAAATATAAATGGCGAACTTGATCAAATGTCTTTGGCGGTGTTGGCAAAATCATTTTTTTGCAGTGACATTTGCTGTATCTGACCGTTTCAAATTGTTGTGGACCTGTAAACAGATTGTTTGAATTCAATAATGTTTTGCATTTACTTTCTCCTGAACCTAAATATGCTGGACTGCCCGCGATTTCTGAAACATTGTCTACTCTGAAAAAAATGAAAAACAACAGTAGGCCTATTTACAGTGGTAGCCTATACATTTCAATGAAAAAGATCAACTGTCTATTCACCTGTTAAATTATACTGTATGTTATAAACCGTGCTTCCTTTCGGATGCATAGAGCAAAAACGTGACATTATAATAATCTAATAGGCCCAATGAAATGAGAGATGCACATGGTAATTTGTTGTATGGCTATTTCGGGAATATGAACTCATGGCCAGAAAAGGTAGAATGGTTATGATATACAGTACTAGTCAAAAGTTTGGACACACTTACTCATTAAGGGTTTTTCTTTATTTTTACTATTTTCTACATTTTAGAATAATAGTGAAGACATCAAAACTATGAAATAACACATAGAATCATGTAGTAACCAAAAAAGTCTTAATATTTTATATTCTTCAAAGTAGCCACCCTTTGCCTTGATGACAGTTTTGCACACTCTCGGTATTCTTTCAGCCAGCTTCACCTGGAATGCTTTTCCAACAGTCCCGAAGGAGTTCCCACATATGCTGAGCACTTGTTGGCTGCTTTTCCTTTACTCTGTGGTCCAACTCATCCCAAACCATCTCAATTGGATTGAGGTCAGGTGATTGTGGAGGCCAGGTCATCTAATGCAGCACTCTGTCACTCTCCTTCTTGCTCAAATAGCCCTTACACAGCCAGGAGGTGTGTTGGGTCATTGTCCTGTTGAAAACAAATTATACTCTCACTAAGGTCAAACCAGATGGGATGGCGGATCGCTGCAGAATGCTGTGGTAGCCATCCTGATGAAGTGTACCTTGAATTCTAAATAAATCACTGACGGTGTCATCAGCAAAGCACCATCACACCTCCTCCTCCATGCTTCACGGTGGGAACCACACATGCAGAGATCATCTGTTCACCTACTCTGCATCTCACAAAGACACGGCGGTTTGAACCAAAAATCTCACATTTGGACTCATCAGACCAAAGGACAGATTTCCACCGGTCTAATGTCCATTGCTTGTGTTTCTTGGCCCAAGCAAGTGTTTTCTTCTTTTTGGTGTCCTTTAGTAGTGGTTTCTATGCAGCAATTTGACCATGAAGGCCTGATTCACACAGTGTTATCTGAATAGTTGATGTTGAGATGTGTCTGTTACTTGAACTCTGTGAAGCATTTATTTGGGCTGCAATCTGAGGTGCAGTTAACTCTAATGAATTTATTCTCTGCAGCAGAGGTAACTCTGGGTCTTCCTTTCCTGTGGCGGTCGTCATGAGAGCCAGTTTCATCATAGCGCTTGATGGTTTTTGCAATTTTCCACATTGACTGACCGTCATGTCTTAAAGTAATGATGGACAGTCGTTTCTCTTTGCTTATTTGAACTGTTTTTGCCATAATATGGACTTAGTCTTTCACCAAATAGGGCTATCTTCTGTATACCACCCCTACCTTGTCACAACACAACTGATTGTCTCAAATGGATTAAGAAGGAAAGGAATTCCACAAATTAACTTTTAAGAAGGCACACTTGTTAATTGAAACGCATTCCAAGGGACTACCTCATGAAGCTGTTTGAGAGAAGGCCGAGGGTGTGCAAAGCTTTCATCAAGGCAAAGGATGGCTACTTTGATGAATCTGAAATATATTTTGATTTGTTTAACACTTTTTTGGTTACTTGATTCCATATGTTTTATTTCATAGTTTTGATGTATTCACTATTATTCTACAATGTAGAAAATAGTACAAATTAAGAAAAACCCTGGAATGAGTAGGTGTGTCCAAACCTTTGACTGGTACTGTATGTATTATGTTTATAAATGAAATATTGTCTAGGCTACTCGATAAATTTGACTTTACAGTTTTCAGACGTAGCCTACAAACGTCAATAGAAAAGGTGAACAGTCTGTTCAACCGTTAAACTGGGCTTCGGATCAGATTGTATAGAATGGTAGCCTATACAAACTTGTTGTAGGCCTATAAGCTATTTTGCGAGTATGAAACCATCACAGTCAGAAAAGGTGAGGAATTTATTCTGCAATGATCATGGAAATGAAATAAATAATTGGAAATAGATATGTAATTATTTTAGAATGCAAAGATAAAATAAGTCTACTTTTGCTCTTCTCACTAACCGCAAATTATCTTATTATATTTAGCTTCCTGTTTTTTTGTTATGAATATGTCAAGATATAGTTCCCATTTGCACAAGGCTACCATTAGAAACTGCGTACACATGGTCTAAAGGTGGCGGGAGGATAAGCACATTCTCACATCAAGTTCAGTTTTTATAAGGCCAATTAATGCGTGAACTGGCGCATGCATGTTTTGGGGAGTATTTTGTGTTTGCACAATGTTTATAAACGAGGCCCCAGGTTTTTTTTTTTTATATATGATTTAACATAAGGGTAGAACAGGGCTGCCACACTTGCTCTATCTACCTTACCTGCTCTGTCTAGTCTGCCTCATTAGTTAATGTTGTCATATTTTCTTGCATAATTCAACAAATGTGTCAATAGCAGGATACACTCGGATTAAAAATCGAAATCTATCTAAACATACTTTACATTGTTTGCGAGATCAAAGATAATATCACAATAATCCGTGTTCATTTTTGGAAGTAGCTTGGAAGTTCAAAATGAAAGCAATCAATCCAGTGAGATGTAAGTGACCGGTGGATTTTTGCACCCCTCAAACACAGGAAATAGATTGTTCAAAAAGACAAATCCTTAGGTGGGTGGGGTGGGGGGGCTGCTAGGGTACATTTGGATAAATCACTTTGAAAGAGCCATACCAGCAGCAACAGTGCATCTTTTTTTTTATGATTGTGTGTGATGTGTTAGATGTGTTGGAAAATCATGAAGATTCTGATGACAAGCCTGACAAGAAAAGGCCACGGGTGGACAACAACACCCAGGATGCATCTCTAAAGGTAGGTTACTTGTGGACTACTTCGGGGGTATATTGGATATGATATGCAGTTCTAAGCTGAGTCAGTCATGTGAGCATGTCAGTTTGTTTGTCCTATGAAAATAAATCAAATTGCATTGATGTAGCGTTACGTTCCCAAACAAGAACTCCAAAAAACACTGCTCAACAGAAAAATGGAACAAACTAATGAGCCACTGACAACCAGTACAAAACAGGTGGAGTTTTAAAATGGGTTCTGAAAGGCATCTACGGGGGGTGCCTACAGTCTGGGTGCTGGCCAAGTAAGCTCAGGTAGGGTCTTAACACCCACCATGGACGCCTATGAGATTTGCCATATAACGGAGAAACAAAAAAGAAAAGAAAACCCACACCAGCTTCGGTTAGAAAGTGAAAATAAACATGGCGGAGGGATACATCCGAGGTGAGGATTTACAGATTTACTCCTGTGTACACCTGTATCACAGCTGTGGTCCGCCCCTACATATAGACCCTATGGCCGCGACACACATTCTCTTTCATTTTCTCAGCGGACGTCCGTATGGTTTGAGGTAAAAACTTTCTGAAGTTTGCTTGGTATGTCACTGGTAAGTGTAATATCTTGCGTGGAAGTATACTCACTGGCTGTTTGCAGCCTGGAGAAGCTGGCCACATGCCGAGCACCTCCTCTTGAGTGCTCCACTCGCTGCACGCGTTTGATCTGTATCTTCCGCCCCTGGTTTGTCGTACTTGTGTTTCGCTAGCGTTACACTACGACTCCGTGTGCATCCATTAGTATGGTGGCTCTTTCTGCCACAAACTAATTCACCTTACACAACTTGCCCACTGGCTTGTTCTATGTGTGTGTTGTAAATTGCTTTAACATGCTGCTCCCGATGCCATAGGTGCAGGTTTTCTGCTAATTACCCTGTGGGCTTTTTGTCTTGTTCTTTCCCCTGCAGAGTGTAAGAGTATCGCGGTGGGCTTCCCACTACGTTGAGACATTAACTTTGGAGTTCCTTAACAGAGTTACTCCATCATATGGTGCTGTTTTTACTGTTTGCATATTAAAACCAGCTAGGTAATATTGCAGTTGGCGTAAAACACAAACAAAAAAACAAATCAATCAAATCCATGACCTGGTTGCGTTTTTTTTGTCTGCCTGCTTTTCCCACACGGGTCTTCTCCGTTTTTTGCAGAGGTACTGGGTAATTTATCCCTCACCGGGTTCCTATTCCTCTAAGCGGGTCACGACATAGCTCTCCCAGGGCGTCGGACCCCTGCTCCGTGGTCTTGTTGGCTTGGCTGAGCTTATGGCTTCCCTTTGTGACAGGGGTGATGGTGGCATCCCCTCTGGGGATCCGCATACCTTGTGTATGTACTGCCTGGGCTTGAGCCACGCGGAGAGGTCAGTGGAGCGCGGTGTAGTGTGGGGTTCTCAGAACGCCTGCACCTGGCACGATTGGAGGCCATGCACGAGTGGGTCGGCCAGGCTCGGGCTCAGGCTGGGGACGAGCTCCCTCCCTCAGGAGTAGTGTACCAGCGAGCTGTTAGTCCCTCTCCTGGGCCCAGTATCCCTCCTAGGAAGCATGGCTGGAGCCACCGCAGGCATTGCCCATCTGCTGCCAGTCCTGGACAGGGGCAGGAGTCGGACCTCTGGCACCACCTTAAACGGAGGGCGCATGCCCTGCATCAGGAGGTTGATAGCTTCGATGGCGATGACAGCTGTTCCCTGTTGACCAGTGATAAGGCTGTTCCTGGGTGACGATGCTGGCACTGTTCACCCCCGTGAGCGGGGCTACAAGGCTGACAGGCCATCAGAAGCCGGCAGCAGGGCTTCATTGCCCCCAGCCTACTCGCTCTGATGTCCAGTGCAGTGGCTACCCAACTGGTGGACAGAGATGACTCTCCATCTGTCCCCATCTCTGCTGAGTTCTGCGAGGCCTTGCAGGAGAACTTGGCCTCTGCCAGGGGGCTCTTCCGACTCACAGCAAAGACTGGACCATGGAGTTATGTTACGAGTCACTCGGCCTCCGGGAGTACCCGACCATGGATGCCATGATAGCTGCCATGGTCCTCCCGGACCGGGAGATTATAGTGTGGAACCCGCGACTGAAGCCAGGACCCCCATCGCCTCGTGCTGAGGGACGACAGCGGGGAGGGGCACAGCGTACGGTGGAGCAACAACCTGTCAACTGTCACCGCTATAGGGACATGCCTGGGGGATCCAGGCGCTCATGGTGCCAGAGGAGAGCCATGGCAGGACCCCTGACACACCCTTCCCCGGCCTCGGCCGCTTCTCCCGGTCTCAAAGGGCAAAGTGGGAGGAGAGTGTGGAGTCTCCCTGGGTGTTGTCCAAAATGCTTGAGGGGTACCAACTCCAATTCCGGTGCCGACCCCCGTCCTTCAGGGGCCTTCGTGTCACCATGGTGGCTGAAGGCTCCCGCAGGATCATGACATCAGAACGGCTAGGTGGGTTCTACTCCACTTATTTTGTGGTCCCAAAAAGAGACGCAGGATTTCGACAGATTCTGGACCTCCGCAACCTCAATGGGTACTTGAAGGTACTGAGGTTGTACATGCTGTCCCCAGCCGCGTGTTGCAGGCCGTGTCCAGGGACCAGTGGTTTATGACGCTGGACCTGAGGGATGCGTACCTCAAGGTTCTTGTTCACCCAGCTCATTGGCAGTACCTCCGATTCACTTTCGAAGGGGCGGCTTATGAATTCATGGTTCTTCCCTTCGGTCTCTCCTTGGCATCCCGCACTTTCACAAAGTGCATGGACGCTGTCTCTGGCACCTCTCACGTCGAGAGGATTGTTGATCCTCAATTACCTGGACGATTGGCTGATTTGTGTCCCGACCAAGACCCAGGTCCTGTCAGACTGAGACATGCCCCTGACCCACATCGGTGGGCTGGGTATTATTGTAGTGGCGCAGTGGTCTAAGGAACTGCGGCGCAGTGGTCTAAGGCACTGCATCGCAGTGCTAGCTTTACCACTAGAGATCCTAGTTCAAGTCCAGGCTCTGTCGCAGCCGGCCACGACCGGGAGACCCATGGGGCAGTGCAAAATTGGCCCAGCGTCGTCCGGGTTAGGGGAGGGTTTGGCCGGCAGGGGTGTTCTTGTCTCATCGCGCTCTGGTGACTCCTGTGGCGGGCCGGGCGCAATGCACGCTGACACGGTTGCCAGGTGTATGGTGTTTCCTCTGACACATTGGTGCGACTGGCTTCCGGGTTAAGCGGGCATTGTGTCAAGAAGCAGTGTGGCTCTCGACCTTCGCCTCTCCCAAGTCCGTACGGGAGTTGCAGCGATGAGACAAGACTGTAACTACCAATTGGATACCACAAAATTGGGGAGGAAAAGGGGTAAAAGTTTTTAAAAAGGTGGCCTTTGGCATGGAACTGGACTTATCTTGTCTCGACCACTTTTGGCAGGGGCGGGTGGTATCCACCCTGACCTGCCATCGCCTGTTGGGCTTGCTGACGGCGGCCTCGTTGCTGATTCCCCTGGGCCTGCTCCATCTCCGGCCTCTTCAATGGTGGTTCAACTCCCACCGGCTGCACCCAAAGCGTCACCGCCAGCTGCAGGTGACCGCGCAGTTCCTCAGGGCATTGTTGAGGAGGCGCTGTCGCTCCTTTCTCTCAGGTGGGGTGGAGATGCTGAGGATGTGCCGCTAAGAGCTGGTCAGCACAAACGCCTCCCAGATTGGCTGGGGGGGTGTGACCAAGGGCAGGTCGGCAAGCGGCTGTAGGCTACCCCCTTGGAGCGGCAGGCACATCAACACACTAGAGCTCCGAGCTGTACAGCTGGCCCTGCGGTCTTTCCTTCCACATCTGAGGGGAAGACATTTCCTGGTGAGAACGGACAACACCACAGTGGTGGCTTGCATCAACCATCAGGGTGGACTGAGGTTCCACCGCCTCCATCTTATGGCACGGGAGCGCCTTCTCTGGGCTCAGGGACGTCTAGCGGCTCTACACACAGCGCACGTACATGGAATCCTGAATGTGGCAGCGGATATGCTCTCGAGGGAGGGCCCGCCACCTTGGGACTGGAGCCTACACCCCCAGGTGGTGCAGCACCTGTGGGGCAAGTTCAGGAGGGCGCAGGTGGACCAGTTTGCCTCCCTGGACAATGCATACTTCCCCTTGTGGTACACCATGTCGGAGCCACCAGGGCCTCTGGACTTGATGCTCTGGCTAATGATTGGCCAGGGCTGGAGCTTTACGCATTACCCCCTTTTCCCCTGATCCAGGCTGTGCTGGACAGGACCTGGATGGCGGAGCATCGTCTGCTAGTGGTGGCCACATACTGGCCCAGACGACTCTGGTTCAGCCTTCTCCTGTCCCTGTTCTCCTGTCCCAGCCTTCAACTGCCCCTGAGACCCGACCTGCTGTCTCGGGCCGGGGGAACTCTGTGGCATCCGAGACCGCACCGCCTCAGTCTGTGGGCTGCACCAATGGTCCATGTTAGGACTACAGGAGGGCGTAATGAAGACCATGCAGAGCGCAAGGGCACCGGCTACAACCGTGGCATACCACATTGTTCTACTTTTTGTGCACTGGTATTGAGGTTGTGCCCGAGTCATGTGGGGTGCAGTATGTCCTCCAGTACCTGCAGTCTCGCTTGGATGAGGGCTTGGCAGCCTTTACACTGAGAGGGTATTTGGCCGATACGTCTGCCTGCCATGTGGGGTGGATGGACAGACCAGTTGGGCACCATCCCTTGGTCTCTAGGTTTATGAAGGGGGTTCGTTGCCTGCGTCCAGCTAGGACCCGCTCAATGGCGAGCTGGGATCTGGATGTGGTCTTGGCTGCTTTGGCAAAGCTGTTGGAGTCTGCCTCACTGAAACACCTCACTATGAAGGTGGCTTTCTTGGTAGCGATTACTTCCATGAAGAGGGTGGGTGAGCTCCATGCTCTTTCGGTTCGTTCTTGAGTGCTACCAAATGGACTACGGTGGGAGGAGTATATCTCTCTGCCCCAACCCTTCATTCCTCCCAAAGGTTCTGTCAGACAGGCATGTGAACATCCCTTTTATTCTGTCTGCTTATGACCCACTGGCAGAGGCGGGGGAGTCTGCGGGCACTGGCTGCCTATGTGGAGCGGACACGGTCAGTGAGAACAACAGGCCAGCTCTTTGTCTGCTATGGTGAGAGAGTCCTGGATGCTGGGCTATCAAAGCAGAGGCTCTCTCACTGGATCGTGACACGATTACGATAGCATACCGCCTTGCTGGCAGGCCAGTGCTGGGATCTGTGCTGGCATATTCAACATGAGGTGTGGCTGCGTCCTGGGCTCTACTGAGAGGTGTACCCCTCGCTGATATCTGTGCTGCAGCCTGCTGGGCTTCCTCTTGCACCTTTGCTAGGTACTATCGGGTAAATGTGGCACCTCCCTCTGCGGTTGGTTCAGCAGTCCTGGGCGTCGCCTCCCCTTCTGGGGATGGTGCCGGGACCCCCCTTCCACATTGACGGCCCCTGCATCTCGATCCCGCGCTGGGACTTCGCTGCTGGCTGGCCAGGTACCTCTAGCACCGACAAAATCTGGTACGGGTATACCAATATATTGTAGTGATCCAATATAGTTAACTTCTTTGGGCTGCAATCCCGTTAACGGGATGATATGACAACAGCCAGTGAAAGTGCAGGGCGCCAAATTCAAAACAACAGAAATCTCATAATTAAAATTCCTCAGACATACATGTGTCTTATAGCATTTTAAAGGTAATCTTGTTGTTAATTCCACCAAAGAGTCCGATTTCAAATATGCTTTTCAGCGAAAGCACCACAAACGATTATGTTAGGTCACACCAAACCACAATAAGCACAGACATTTTTCCAGCCAAAGATAGGAGTCACAAAAAGCACAAATAGAGATAAAATTAATCACTAACCTTTGATTATCGTCATCAGATGACACTCATAGGACATCATGTTACACAATACATGTATGTTTTGTTTGATAAAGTTCATATTTATATAAACAAATCTGAGTTTACATTGGCGCGTTACATTCACTAGTTCCAAAAACATCCAGTGATTTTGCATAGCCACATCGATTCAACAGAAATACTCATCATAAATGTAGATGATAATACAAGTTATACACATGTAATTATAGATATACCTCTCCTTAATGCAACCGCTGTGTCAGATTTCAAAAAAACTTTACGGAAAAAGCAAACCATGCAATAATCTGAGACGGCGCTCAGAACAATAGTCAAATTAGCCGCATGTTGGAGTCAACAGAAACCAGAAATTACATGATAAATGTTTCCTTACCTTTGATCTTCATCAGAATGCACTCCCAGGAATCCCAGGTCCACAATAAATGTTTGTTTTGTTCGATAATGTCCGTTATTTATGTCCAAATACCTCCTTTTGTTAGGCGTTTGGTATACATATCCAAACGCTCGTTCTGGTTGAGCGTTACTTCGGAAAAAAACTTCTAAACGTTATATTACAGGTCGAAGAAACATTTCAAACTAAGTACAGAATCAATCATTAGGATGTTTTTATCAAACATCTTCAATAAAGTTCCAACCGGAGAATTCCTTTGTGTCTTGAGGAGGAACGGAACGCAAGTGGATATCATGTGGAATGCGTGTGACCAGAAAATGGCTGACTGCCAGACACCTGTTCATTCTGTTCTTATTCAGTCCCACAACACAGTAGAAGCCTCATTCAATTTTTTATAGACGGTTGACATCTAGTGGAAGCCCTAGGAAGTGCAACGTCATTCATATCTCAAGGGGATTTCAATGGGAACTGTGTTGAAAACCTACCAACCTCAGATTTCTCACTTCCTGTTTGGATTTCTCCTCAGGTTTTTGCTTGCCATATGAGTTCTGTTATACTCACAGACATCATTCAAACAGTTTTAGAAACTTCAGAGTGTTTTCTATCCAATACTATTAATAATATGCATATATTAGTAACTGGGACTGAGGAGCAGGCCGTTTACTCTGGGCACCTTTCATCCAAGCTACTCAATTCTGCCCCTGCAGCCATAAGAAGTTAAACATAACCAATGTTCCCTATGTAACCACGGTTATGTGAGCTATATGGATCACTCCAATCCTCTACGGTGCTAGAGGCACCTCAAAAATTATGTAGAGAATGTGAGTTGCGGCCATTGGGTCTATATATAGGGGCGGACCCCAGCCGTGACACAGGTGTACACTGGAGTAAATCTGTAAATCCTCACCTTGGATGTATCCCTCCGCTACGGAGTGATACCAATATATTGGAGTGATCTATACAGCTCACATAACCGTGGTTATATTTGTAACCGTCGTTGTGATGCCAGCTGCAGAGAAGTATTTGGGATTACAATATTTTACTGCGGATGCGTTACAGGGGGTGTTGAATGGTAGTGTTCTGTCCTCCCAGGATGTCGGCCTGGGGTAGGATTAGATGGTGGTAAAGTAGTGCAATGGGGTGGTGTTTTTTTAATGACGGTTAATAGTTGGTAGGGTTTTTTTCCCTTTTTTTTCTCCATTTTCCCTTTTGTATCACCAAGTACACTGCTCAAAAAAATTAAGGGAACACTAAAATAACACATCCTAGATCTGAATGAATGAAATACTCTTATTAAATACTTTTTTCTTTACATAGTTGAGTGTGCTGACAACAAAATCACACAAATTTGATTTCCATTGATAATTTTTATCAACCCATGGAGGTCTGGATTTGGAGTCACACTCAAAATTAAAGTGGAAAACCACACTACAGGCTGATCCAACTTTGATGTAATGTCCTTAAAACAAGTCAAAATGAGGCTCAGTAGTGTGTGTGACCTCCACGTGCCTGTATGACCTCCCTACAACGCCTGGGCATGCTCCTGATGAGGTGGCGGATGGTCTCCTGAGGGATCTCCTCCCAGACCTGGACTAAAGCATCCGCCAACTCCTGGACAGTCTGTGGTGCAACGTGGCGTTGGTGGATGGAGCGAGACATGATGTCCCAGATGTGCTCAATTGGATTCAGGTCTGGGGAACGGGCGGGCCAGTCCATAGCATCAATGCCTTCCTCTTGCAGGAACTGCTGACACACTCCAGCCACATGAGGTCTAGCATTGTCTTGCATTAGGAGGAACCCAGGGCCAACCGCACCAGCATATGGTCTCACAAGGGGTCTGAGGATCTCATCTCGGTACCTAATGGCAGTCAGGCTACCTCTGGCGAGCACATGGAGGGCTGTGCGGCCCCCCAAAGAAATGCCACCCCACACCATGACTGACCCACCGCCAAACCGGTCATGCTGGAGGATGTTGCAGGCAGCAGAACGTTCTCCACGGCGTCTCCAGACTCTGTCACATGTGCTCAGTGTGAACCTGCTTTCATCTGTGAAGAGCAAAGGGCGCCAGTGGCGAATTTGCCAATCTTGGTGTTCTCTGGCAAATGCCAAACGTCCTGCACGGTGTTGGGCTGTAAGCACAACCCCCACCTGTGGACGTCGGGCCCTCATACCACCCTCATGGAGTCTGTTTCTGACCGTTTGAGCAGACACATGCACATTTGTGGCCTGCTGGAGGTCATTTTGCAGGGCTCTGGCAGTGCTCCTCCTGCTCCTCCTTGCACAAAGGCGGAGGTAGCGGTCCTGCTGCTGGGTTGTTGCCCTCCTACGGCCTCCTCCACGTCTCCTGATGTACTGGCCTGTCTGGTCTGTGGTCACCACCTGCAGAACCACTCCTTTATTGGGGGTGTCTTGCTAATTGCCTATAATTTCCACCTGTTGTCTATTCCATTTGCACAACAGCATGTGAAATGTATTGTCAATCAGTGTTGCTTCCTAAGTGGACAGTTTGATTTCACAGAAGTGTGATTGACTTGGAGTTACATTGTGTTGTTTAAGTGTTCCCTTTATTTTTTTGAGCAGTGTATAATAGATTGTACAGAAGGTGGTGGCATGCAGCTTTAACTTTTGTTTGCGGACCGCCATAATACTATAGAAGAAGAACGAAAACCGAAGATTGTTAGAATAGGTCTACTGTAGTGCTTAGTCTCTAAGCTCATTGTAAAGAAGGGCACTTACTTCATCCACCACCAATGTGTAACATGCATTTACACGCACGCACGCACGCACGCACACACACACACACACACACACACAATTCACTTTCTCTCACTCTCACTCTCACTCTTTACCTCTTCTGCTCTCCAGACCTTGTTGTACTCCATCAGCCAAACGATCTGCCAGCGTCTGGACAACATGGAGGCCAAGTTGCAGCTGGTAGAGGTGACGTGCCGGACGCTGGAGAAGAAGCTGGATGCCGTGGTCAACAAGAACCAGGCACCCATCCAGGTCCCTATGGTGGCCGGCTCCCCTCTAGGGGCCACCCAGACCTGGAACAAAGTGCGCTGGTGAGTTGAAGTGTGGACCCGGGTCTATATTCATTAAGGTATATCGTAGCAGGCCATTTTGCCACGACAAACAAAAATGAGAGTTTCTTATTGGACATGTTCAGGTAGTCTTTTCTGTCTCAGTCTGTTTTCTTCTGGTGCCTAATGAATACAACCTGGTTAGGACTGGGGCTCATGATGGGATAAAATTCTGGGACTGGTCAGGGTGAGATGAGGACTTGGAGACAAAGGGTGATACACTGGAGGATGTTGACACTGGTTGACATGTACTTTATGAGGGGTGAGGGAGTACTCATTCCCTTACAAGTGAGTGCTTAAGTAGAATGCGCCTTTTCCCATGAACACAATTTGACACTGGAGCCTGTTGAGGTATTTGACACAGAAGAATTCCCCGTCTGCCCCTGCAGTGTTGTTCCACAGACCAATGTGATAGTGAGCCAAGACCGACCGAAGGGTCAGGAGGAGTCAGTAACTCGAGGGGCAGATTCACTGGAGAACCTCCTTAGCAAGTGAGTGACTGACACCTGTTTTTTTAGAATCGTATATAGAACAAATAATGTTGTGCATGAAACTGTGATCTAAAGTCTGATCTACACAGAACCGGCGTAACACAGTGGTCCTATGAAACCTGCAGAGTTTAGTGACTCAAACAGAACACAGTGGAACGCAGTTTGGCTCGGCCCATGGGTCCCTGTGTTGATACCTCGCTCTAACTAAGCCTCTGTGTTTTGTTCCATCAGCACAGTGGGCGGGCGGAGGCAGAATACGTTCCTGGTGAAGGTGCCGGCGCCGGAGGACAGCCAGGAGGAACAGGAGAGCGGTTCAGAGGCCAGCGACTCGGTGTCCAACAGTGGCCAGGCCAACAACTCCCAGAGCACCCAGAACGTCACCCTCATCACCCTCAACTCCGAGGGTACGACCCTGTCGGAGCGTGCACAAGTGACGCAGAAACCACAGATACACACACACACACACACACACACACACACACACACACACACACACACACACACACACACACACACACACACACACACACACACACACACACACATGTCCCAAACATGGTTTGAAGTGTGCATTGTAAAGAAAAAGCCACTTGATCTATTCATCCCTGTCCCCATTTTGTGAATCGGACTGGAGTCTTCTTAGTTAGACAGATACATCAACACATTTGAACTCAAATGCAGCTGGAATTTGATTTGTGGATGTGATATGTTGCCTAGCACTTCTTAACGCCCAAATACTACCACCTGTGTTCGTGTATAATGGTGCTGTGTTGATGTTTCAGTCTGTATCATTACCAGCGTAGACATCTGTTGTAGCTAGTGTCTCACAAAGACTGTTTTTAAGTCTTCTAGGATGGTCTCACTCTGTCGAGTCAGCGGCTTTCCCAGTGGTCACTGACACGCCTGAGGAGAGGAAATGTTTTTCTGATTGAGCAAAGTCTCTCACTCTGCAGCTCATGCTGTTGTTTTTGTTGTTTGGGCTGTTTTGAGTGGTTTCTGGAAGTTCCTTGGTTAGCTTCAAAGACGTTCCATGCATGCATGTTCATTTATTTGCAGCTGCAAGTATCCATGACGACGTGTCTTTGTCGGTGTTAGCCGGAGGGCACCATGTGGTTTTCAAAAAGGGTGTGCGTGTGTGCAAGATCCTTCAACTTTTTATTTATTTATTTTTATTTGACCAGGCAAGTCAGTTAAGAACAAATTCTCCACACCTCTCAAAAGCTTGGGGTCACTTAAAAATGTCATTGTTTTTGAAAGAAAAGCAAAAAAAATAGTCCATTAAAATAACATCAAATTGATCATAAATACACTGTAGACATTGTTAATGTTGTAAATGACTATTGTAGCAGGAAATGGCTGATTTTTAATGGAATATCTACGTAGGCGTACAGAGGCCTATTATCAGCAACCATCACTGTGTTCCAATGGCACATTGTGTTAGCTAATCCAAGTTTATAATTTTAAAAGGCTAATTGATCATTAGAAAACCCTTTTGCAATTATGTTAGCACAGCTGAAAACAGTCGTGCTGATTTAAAGAAGCAATAAAACTGGCCTTCTTTAGACTAGTTGAGTATCTGGTGCATCAGCATTTGTGGGTTCGATTACTGTCTCAAAATGTCCAGAAACAAAGACTTTCTTTTGAAACTCGTCAGTCTATTCTTGTTCTGAGAAATGGAGGCTATTCCATGCAAGACACTACCAAGAAACTGAAGATCTCGTACAACACTGGACTACTCCCTTCACAGAACAGTGCAAACTGGCCCTAACCAGAATAGAAAGAGGAGTGGGAGGTTCCGGCGCACAACTGAGCAAGAGGACAAGTACATTAGAGTGTCTAGTTTGAGAAGCAGACACCTCACAAGTCCTCAACTGGCAGCTTCATTAAATAGTTCCCGCCAAACACCAGTCTCAACGTCAACAGTGAAGAGGCGACTCCGGGATGCTGGCCTTCTAGGCAGAGTTGCAAAGAAAAAGCTTGACAGACGCCATCTGTCAAGCATGGTGGAGGCAATGTGATGGTCTGGGGGTGTTTTGGTGCTGGTAAAGTGGGAGATTTGTACAGAGTAAAAGGGATCTTGAAGAAGGAAGGCTATCACTCCATTTTGCAACGCCATGCCATACCCTGTGGACGGCTCTTAATTGCAGCCAATTTCCTCCTACAACAGGACAATGACCCAAAGCACAGCTCCAAACTATGCAATAACTATTTAGGGAAGAAGCAGTCAGCTGGTATTCTGTCTATAATGGAGTGGCCAGCACAGTCACTGGATCTCAACCCTATTGAGCTGTTGTGGGAGCAGCTTGACCGTATGGTAAGAAGTGCCCATCAAGCCAATCCAACTTGTGGGAGGTGCTTCAGGAAGCATGGGGTGAAATCTCTTCAGATTACCTCAACAAATTGACAACCAGAATGCCAAAGGTCTGCAAGGCTGTAATTGCTGCAAATGGAGGATTCTTTGACGAAAGCAAAGTTTGAAGGACCATTATTATTATTTCAATTAAAAATAATTGTCAACATCTTGACTATTTCCTATTCATTTTGCAACTCATTCCATGTATGTTATCATGGAAAACAAGGACATATCTAAGTGACCCCAAACTTTTGAACAGTAGTGTATATACACTGAGTGTACAAAACATTAAGAACACCTTCCTAATATTGAGTTGCACCCCCCATTTATCCCACATAAAATCCCCAATTCATCGGGGCATGGACTCTACAAGGTGTCAATTGCTTTCCACAGGAATGTTGGCCCATGTTGACTGCAATGCTTCAACAGTTGTGTCAAGATGGCTGGATGTCCTTTGGGTGGTGGACCATTCTTAATACCCTGATGAAGACAGCTTGTCTGTCGAAACGTTGGACATAAATATTTTTGCATCTGAGCTCCTAGAGTGTGTGGCTCTGCTTAATTTTTTTAAGTGTTACACTCCGCTATCCAGCACCTTGCCTAAATAGGTGTGGACCATTCTTGATACACACGGGAAACTATTAAGTGTAAAAAACCTAGCAGTGTTGCATTTCTTGACACAAACCGGTGTGCATAGGCACCTACTACCATACCCTGTTCAAAGGCTCTTAAATCTTGTCTTGCCCATTCACCCTCTGAATGGCACAACTATACAATCCATGTCTCAATTGTCTCAAAATCACTCTTTAACCTGTCTCCTCCCCTTCCTCTACACTGATTTTGACGTGGATTTAACAGATGACGTTAATAAGGGATCATGGCGTTCACCTGGTCAGTCCATGTCATGGAAAGAGCATAATATTTTTTTACACTCTGTGTAGATAGATATAGCTATCCCATAGGAAGTGTGTTGTTCCTTGTTGCACTCTGTAATGCCCCAGGGAGATTCCTATTGTTAGAGAATGTCACAACACCCATAATAACCTGTAGAACTGAGTGTTGGTGTACTCCTGATGCTCTCCACAAGGCTGTGCTGTGGTATCAGCAGTAGCAGAGATAGTGGAGGTCTAGGTTTATTATTATAATTTTTTATATATATTTTTTTTTTACCAAGTATGTATTTGCGTTGTCATATTTTTGTTAGGGGGGTTACACGTACATTATTGATGTCAATTTACACTTAATTTATACCTCCATGTATCTATCTGTAGGCTGCCACAAAATACATTCATACAGAGAAAGGATCATATTGATCACACAGGATCACACAGAAAAGAGAAACAAAACGTGGTGTAGGCCTACCTGTGAAGTATTTTTTTCTCTCTGTGTGTTTGCTTATGTGCATGTGTGTTACTGTGTCTATATATAGTGTAGACATCAGAATATATATTAATTAAAACATTTAGCCCAAAAACCTTCACCCATGAAAAGGTGTTAGAGCTATTACTGCTTTACACAAATATGTATTATAGACACCGACCTACAAATACACACATACACTACATGACCAAAAGTATGTATTTTATTTGTATTTATTAAGGGTCCCCATTAGCTGCTGCCAAGTCCTTGACAGCAGCTACTCTTCCTGGGGCCCTGCAACACTAAGGCACTTATATGCAATTAAAAATATTGCATGACATTTCATAACATTTTCTACAACACATTGTGTTCCCTCAGGCCACTACTCTACTACCACGTGTATATACAAAATTAATGTGTACGTGTGTGTAGAGTGCGTGTCTTATCATGTGTAAGCGTGTGCCTGTGTCTCTTCATGGTCATTGCTGTTCCATAAGGTGTATTTGTACTGCTAGCATCAGTTACCTGATGAGGAATAGAGTTCCATGTAGTCATGTCTCTATATAGTGCTGTGCGCCTCCCAAAGTCTGTTCTTGACTTTGGTTGTGAAGAGACCTCTGGTGGCATGTCTTGTGGGGTCTGCATGGGTGTCTGATCTGTGTGCTAGTAGTTTAAATAGACACCTCGATGCATTCCGCATGTCAACACTTCTTACAAAAAACAAGTAGTGATGAAGTCAATCTCTCCTCCACTTTGAGCCATGAGAGATTTACATGCACTTTATTAATATTAGCTCTCCGTGTACATTTTAAGGGCCAGCTGTGCTGCCCTGTTCTGAGCCAATTGTAATCTCTCTTTGTGGCACCTGACCACAGGACTGAACATTAGTCCAGGTGCGACAAAACTAGGACCTGCCTTGTTGATAGTGTTGTTAAGAAGGCAGAGCAGCGGTTTACTGTTATGTGGACACCTGCTCGACCAACATCTCATTCCAAAATCATGGACATTAATATGGAGTTGGTCCCCCCCCCTTTGCTGCTATAACAGCCTCCACTCTTCTGAGAAGGCTTTCCACTAAATGTTGGAACATTTCTGCAGGGACTTGCTTCCATTCAGCCACGAGCATTAGTGAGGTTGGGCACTGATGTTGGGCGATTAGGCTTGGCTTGCAGTCGGCGTTCCAATTCATCCCAAAGGTGTTCGATGGGGTTAAGGTCAGGGTTCTGTGCAGGCCAGTCCAGTTCTTCCACACCGATCTCAACAAACCATTTCTGTATGGATCTGGCTTCGTGAAAGGGGGCTGAAATGGGGAAGGGCCGTCCCCAAACTGTTGCCACAAAGTTGGAGGCACATAATCGTCTAGAATGTCATTGTATGTTTTAGCGTAAAATGGTCCCAGACAATTATTCCTCCTCCACCAAACTTTACAGTTGGCACTATGCATTGGGGCAGGTGGTGTTCTCCTGGCATCCACCAAACCCAGATTAATCTGTTGGACTGCAAAATTGTGGAGCGTAATTCATCACTCCAGAGAACTCGTTTCCACTGCTCCAGAGTCCAATGGCGGTGAGCTTTACACCACTCCAGCCGCTGGAGACGCTTGGCATTGCGCATGGTGATCTTAGGCTTATGTGCGGCTGCTTGGCCATGGAAAGCCATTTCATGAAGCTCCCAACGAACAGTTCTTGTGCTGACGTTCGTTCCAGAGGCAGTTTGGGACTCGGTAGTGAGTGTTGCAACCGAGGACAGACAATTTTTACGCACTTCAGGACTCGGCGTTCCCGTTCTGGGAGCTTGTGTGGCCTAACACTTTGCGGCTGAGCTGTTGTTGGTCCTAGACGTTTCCACTTCACAATAACAGCACTTATAGTTGACCGGGGCAGCTCTAACAGGGCAGACATTTGATGAACTGACTTGTTGGAAGGTGTCATCCTATGACTGTGCCACATTGAAAGTCACTGAGCTCTTCAGTAAGGCCATTCTACTGCCAATGTTTGTCTATGGAGATTGCATGGCGGTGTGCTCGATTTGTATATACCTGTCAGCAACGGGTGTGGCTGAAATAGCCGAATCCACTAATTTGAAGGGGTGTCCACATACTTTAATTTATATAGTTTTGGGGGTTATACCGAGTAGTCTTTGGGGGTTATACGCAGAGTAGTTTTGGGGGTTATTCCTTTTATCACTGCACCCACCCACCCACTTAACTCCCCCTTTCACCTCTCTTTATAGACGACTACCCAGCAGGTACGTGGCTTGGCGACGAGAACAATGCAGAGATGCGTGTGCGCTGCCCAGTGTTGCCGGGCGACATGCTCCACCTCAGCACCAACTGCCGCACGGCGGAGAAGATGGCGCTGACACTGCTGGACTACCTTTTCCACCGCGAAGTGCAGGCCATGTCCAACCTGTCAGGACAGGGCAAGCATGGCAAGAAGCAGCTGGACCCGCTCATGATCTACGGCATACGCTGTGAGTCACGCACACCAACCCACTCACTCACACACACTTGACATGGCACCAGCTGCCAGTGACTATTTGATCAATCTTTCCCCATAGATGTATCATAGGCAGGGCTCAATCCCTTCACCCTCTAGCACTTAGGTTACCCTTTGACCCTGTCATCAACCACTTGTCACAACAGCCACACCCTCAACTCCAAATGCTCCTGTGTTACCTGTTAAGATAGCACTGACCCATGTTGTAGTGTTGCTCCAGTTCCATCCAGTGAGACCTGAATCTCTCTGCATTCCCCAGGCAGGTTAGAACAACACATGCATTCATGCGTAACACATTTTACAACATACCAAACTCCAATTGACAAGCACATGTAGGTCGGAGTGTTCATGATGGGGCCGTAGCTAATGCGCTGACCCCTTTGATTCCTAATTAAGCTTAAATGGGTAATGAGGGAAGCTGGAGGGGAGCCAGGGGAGGGGAGCCAGGGGAGGCTGGCTGTGGTAGAGGAGTATTTATTGGGAGTAGTCGTGTGTGTGTGTGGTGAGGGATTTGGACTCTGTCTCCCCACATCTATTACTGTCTGTTGATCGCAGGTGCCGTGCAGGAGTGGCGGAGTGTGTTGGTGTGTGTGTGCACTTGTGTGATGCAGGTGTTTTGTGTGTGGCTTTGTGTAATTCAGATGTGTGTTTATGCAATTCAGGTATGGTGTGGATGAATACCTTTGTGTGTGTGTACCTGTGTGTGTACCTGTGTGTGGAGACAGATTTGGGCTGACACTGAGGTATGTGGGGGCTGGGGCAGGGCCAGGTGACTCACTCACAGTAGGCAGGTTTCCATTGACCCGGGTTTATTTGGCAAAAGCAATTACACAAAAAAATTGTTGCATGTCCAATGGAAATATATATATATAGCAGAAATGTTCGAAAGATCGACAACATTTTGTATCTGTTCGACAGGTTAATTTTTCTGTCGACAAACTTTCTTTATTGCGATAAACTATGATGTAAACAGTTTTTTTTTCTAATAAATGATGATTGCCAAATCATTTTGAAGGTACACATGGCACGTAATGTCACCCCGTTACTATAATGCTCCACCCAACATTTAATTTTAAATGCCCAATACTATTTTTCTTACTATAAAAATGTTTACCCATAACTGAATTGCTTTTCTGTTTGGCTGGCAAGTTTAACCATCCAATTATTTCAGATGTACAGGAGTGCAAGTGTCACCAATGCACAGACCGTGGTGATACTTTGGCGCATAAGAATTGTTAGAATATGGCAAATATAAATTATTGCGTTCTATCGATGCTGTCTTTCACGGGCTACCTGAGACCTGAAACAGCTAGGTGGAAGGGCATGCAGGCAGTTGCCAATGTATTAATACGCAATTTGCCTAAATGGGTAAACACTTCAACCACTACATTTCTATTCGACACTAGGTTTTTCTACAAAATGTTTTGTTGGTGTGACGTCATTACGTTCAGCTGTTTTTATTGACACGATGGTTCATGGGAACATAGCTACTCCTCTGCCTGCCTGTCCAACTGGGACTGGTGAGGGAGCACCTGCCTTTCGTGCCTGTACACGACTGTCAGGCGTTTTGTGTGTTGGTGTGTGCGTGCTAGAGGCTAACCCCCACACCCCCTTCCCCCTCCTCGTGTCTCAACTCTTCCCCTCGGGTGATAGCAGCCTCGTTAATCGGGGTAGAAAGAAGCTGTCAACTCTTCCGTCTCACCCTCAAACCAGCTGCTAACATAACCGCACCCTCTCACATGTTATATATCCACCTACATGGTCCCCAGTGTCGGAGATTGGGATGATATGAGTACTAGCAGTGGTACCTGACCACCTGTACCTTGACCACCAGATTTAGAATCTAGCTAGAGTTTTCAGTGCTTCTGACATTTTCACAGTTCAGGCAGAGTTGCATTGTTAGTGGGACAAGGTTGCACTGTACAAACTACACACACAGACTTGGCATGAACCGCTCTCCATCTTAAGCAATTATTATGACCATTTCTACCTTGTCATGGTGAGTTAACCATCTTAAACTGAAGTCATCCTAACATGTGCCCTCGGTCCTTGTTCCCTTCAGGTCACCTGTTCTATAAGTTTGGCATCACTGAGTCGGACTGGTACCGGATCAAGCAGAGCATCGACTCCAAGTGTCGCACGGCATGGAGACGCAAGCAGCGCGGCCAGAGTCTGGCGGTCAAGAGCTTCTCCAGACGCAGCGCCAACGCACCGGGCAGCTCAGGTAGTCATGATACCTGGGGTCATTACACACACACACACACACACACACACACACACACACACACACACACACACACACACACACACACACACACACACACACACACACTATAGTAAAACTAGTCTTTCCTCTCACTTATGTAAGTGTTGGTGTACAAGGAACCCAGTGAGTAGTGCAGATGCAGAGTGTAGCAGATGGTTCTAATCTTCACAACACAACAACGCCTCCTGTCCTCCCCTCCCTGTGATCCATCACCTCTCACCCCTGACCAGAGAGAGTGGGACAGCAGGGGAAACCCAAATATCCTGTGAGCCCACACAAGGGGTGTACAGTCACAGCCCGCTCTTTTCCCAGGCCACGCACCCATGCACCCTGCAGAGCACGTTCTCTCACACTCCCCTTAATAAAACTGCTTCGACATTTAAACTAACTTTAAACAGTTATTTGTTAATTAATGTAGAGCGAGGGCTAACACCAAAAGTACAGTCTCCACAAGCCACCAGGCTCTCGCCTCACTGCCAATGGCTGGGCTGGAGCTTATTTACATACATACAGTTCATGGTCTGTGTCCCAGATGGCACCCTATTCACTATATAGTGCACTACTTTTGATCAAGGCCCATAGGGCTCTGGTCATATGTAGCACACTATATAGGATTAAGGGTGCCATTTGAGAGACACCCGTGGTCATGCTGAAGGTGGGAAGATGGACCTCTTACTGGCAGGAAATACAACACATAGCTATGATAGGAGCTGTACCAGTCAGATGTCTGTGCCTCGTGTTTTATATACCATGATAATATTATTTTGAGAATGAGTCATTTAGGCCTGCTTTGTCCCTTTTATGATCAGTGTGGTGGGATGTAGGCCTACATCAATCTAGCAACAAAACCCCATATTCTCATAGCTAGCACGCACGCACCAGTGTAAACTAATCACACACACCAAGCACACACACCCCCAATGAGATAATAGATGGAGCTATAGTGGGCTGATGGGGGACGTGGGTGTGATAGTGGTGGGTGTTTAGACTGAGGCCGGGGGGTTTGTGTTTGGCCGCTGGGTCATGAGTCTGTTTGGACTGCTAGCTTGAGAGTCCTTGTTGTGTATTTAGACATGATTGATACAGTATAAACACACACCATCATCCAGCAGATGGCCTGAGCTGTTGCCAAGTATTCCTCCAGAGGTGAATGGGCTTTTATTTCAGTTTGCTATCCCCCCCTTTCCACATAATGGATCTGGGGGAGTCGGTCAATAATCTGGTCCTAGATCTGTGTCTGAGCTGGGTAGCTTCTATCCGGAGTATACCTTACTGTTGTTAACTCTATTGCATTACACTAGTGCTTCATCCTGCCCTGTGCTAATGCCCTTCCTCCCCAGAGGGTGGCGCTGTGGCGGAGGTGGCTCACATGGAGGGGGTGACCCAGCAGACTCTACACTACACCCTGGCCAACCAGGCCGTCCAACAGGTCCAGATCCACCGCATAGGAGAGGACGGACAGGTCCAAGTGGTGAGTGTCACAGTCTCCTCTCCAACCTGCCCTACAGCCCTGATTTATTTTGGTTGATCTTTCATCCTCTTTTACTTCTCTCTCATTCTCTTACCTGCCCTGTTTCTCTCTCTGGCTTACTCCATGTCTTCTATTTCTCTCGGTCGTTCTTTTTACCCTCTTTTTTCTTTTGCGCTCCCCATTTCTCTACCTTTGGTCTCAGTTCTTCTCTTCACAAACCCCTGCACGCACACAACTTAGCATGATGGCTAGGAAAAACTCACTAGAAAGGCAGGAACCTAGGAAGAACCAAGGCCAGTCCTCTTCTGGCTGTGCCGGGTGGAGATTATAACAGTACATGGCCAAGATGTTCATAAATGACCAGCAGGGTCAAATAATAATAATCACAGTGGTTGTAGAGGGTGCAACATGTCAGCACTTCAGGAGTAAATGTCAGTAGGCTTTTCATAGCCGATCACTCAGAGTTAGAGACAGCAGGTGCGGTAGAGAGTGAGTCCAAAACAGCAGGTCTGGGGACAAGGTAGCACGTCCAGTGAACAGGTCAGGGTTCCATAGCCGCAGGCAGAACAGTTGAAACTGGAGCAGTAGCATGACCACGTGGACTGGGGACAGCAAGGAGTCATTAGGCCAGGTAGTCCTGAGGCATGGTCTTGGGGTGTGTGTGTGTGTGAGAGAGAGAGATTCCCCCCAGATATAACAGACTGACCCTATCCCCCCGACACATTAACTATTGCAGCATACTTACTGGAGGCTGAGACCGGAGGGGTCAGGAGACACTGGCACCGTCCAATGATACCCCCGGACAGCACCAACCAGGCAGAATATAACCCCACCCACTTTGCCAAAGTACAGCCCCCACACCACTAGAGGGATATCTTCAACCACCAACCTACCATCCCGAGACAAGGCCGAGTACAGCCCACGAAGATCTCCCCTGCGGCACGAACCCGAGGGGGGGCGCCAACCCGGACAGGAAGATCACATCAGTGACTCAACCCACTCAAGTGACGCAGCCCTCCTAGGGACGGCATGGAAGAGCACCAGTAAGCCAGTGACTCAGCCCCTGTAATAGGGTTAGAGGCAGAGAATCCCAGTGGAGAGAGGGGAGCAGGTCAGGCAGAGACAGCAAGGGAAACACTAGGTATGTACGGCAGGACCAAATCAGAAAGATGGGTGGGAGCAAGCCCACGTAATGCTTTGTAGGTCAGCAGTAAAACCTTGAAATCAGCCCTAGCTTTAACAGGAAGCCAGTGTAGAGAGGCTAACACTGAAGTAATATGATCCAATTTTTTGGTTCTAGTCAAGATTCTAGCAGCCGTGTTTAGCACTAACTGAAGTTTATTTAGTGATTTATCCGGGTAGCCGGAAGGTAGAGAATTGCAGTAGTCTAATCTAGAAGTGACAAAAACATGGATCACTCTGATCACTTCCTGTTGCCTGTGCACCTTCATGGAGTCACAATGTTGCTCTGTTCCAATGTCCACACTATCACTTAGAATGAAGACAGTGCTTTGACCTTTTCAGTGATAATGAAGGAAAGGATCTTAGTAAATGTTATGTCTGCCATTGAAATATATTGAAACCCAACTAAGGAGTAAGTACTGTTCTACTACTAGATCTCACGTCTTCCACCAGGCTGTCTTGTGTTATTGAGGGAAGCATTAGCTTGATAGCCTGAGTGACAGACTGTTTGTGGTTTCATGCCAACTCCGTGTCAGTTATTGCCATGTCAAATTGGGGAAAAGTAATGTTTATAAGCTATTTGAAGATTCCTGTGAGGCCAGTAAGACTGTTTTTTGCTTGACAAGGACAGCAAAGGAGTTGGCAAGAGCACAAACAGATCTGGGATCAGGCTAGCAGCTTGACTCTGTTGTATATGTTTAGACTTGAAGAGGCAGAGAGCGTTACGGGAAATGCTGGTAATATTATAATCTATGTCAGGTCAGAGTGTGCTGAAGCTGGCAGTGCCCCGCGCAGACTAAAATGCTTTCTCAAAAGTCCGTAACCGGTTTCTCAAAAATTGACTAGTTATTTGGGAGAAGTATAGTTGTACATACAACGACAGGCTAAGAACAGGCTATGGCCAGAATTCCACCTTTGCGGACTATAAAAAGTAAATGATCATTATTTGTGAAAAATATAGTTTTCTCGGTTGACCCAGAACTACAATCTTGCGTAATTTGGTCAGATGCTAGTCTGTCCATGAGAGATTCGTTTTGCGTTAATATCCAATGCAATATTATCATGTCGAAAAATATGTATTAGTGAGTAGACCTGGGTTAAACTATTTGAAATAATTGTAAATACTTATGTGTTTGATTGAGCTTGCCTGGCTTAATGGTCCAATGTAGTAGTCCTAAACTGCAAAACTCACCCATCTGGCACTCCAAGCAGGCTAGAGCAAACGCTCAATGTACATTTTGAAAGATTTCAAATAGTATTTGAATCTAGGCCTAGTGGGGAGAGAGTGAATCATGATGGGGAGCTTACCGTTGGGCAGTTATTACCCTCTTGATATTCTACAGAGTATTAGCGGGTGCAGCCAAGCCTGAAATTTACGAGTGCTGCTAATGCCATGGAGGAAATGTAAAGCATAGGATCTGTCAGGCAGCGACTGCAGCAGGGCTCAGACTAGAGGCTGATGGTGGAGGGGTGGGAGTGGATGTATGTGTTAACGGTGCCACACACACATTGTGAGTTCTTGTTCTCTCTCTCTCTCTCTTCCCCTCCCCCTCTCATCTTTTTCTCTCTCTCGTCTTGTTCTCATCTTGCTCTCTCTCTCCATTATCAGATCCCTCAGGGACACCTCCATATTGCCCAGGTCCCACAGGGGGAAGAGGTGCAGATCACACAGGACAGTGAGGTAAGTGTTTCTGTCTGCCCGTCAGCCTGTCTGTCTATCCGGGTATCTCAGTGAGTGACTGAGGGCCACTTTAATAGTCAGTAATGGTAGCCAGTATTAAAGTCATTAGGCAGAGTTCACCGTCAACAGATGTTTAATGTTAACGGTGCTTGTTTATATGTACCGCCTGCCTATGCATGGGTTATTATACTATTTGTTTCCAAATAATACCCAGATGGTCTGTGTCTCTCACTAGACAGCCTCACATGCACACAATGGGTTGGCTCTAAGAGAATCGGACTCAGAACCACACAGTGTCTGAGAAATAATTATCTTCCTCAGCATTATAGTTAAATATTTTTAATAAGATGTGGGGTAGAGATTTATTTTGAGGCGACACTGCGCGCGCACACACACTTGAGTAGACATATACATACACACACATACACATACATGCAACCATTGTGTGTGTACACACACACACACACACACACACACAAACACCTGCACTACAAATAGGGCTGACACATCGTCCAGGTATTCTACGGAGGTTCCTAACCTGTACAACCAAGACACAGGGAGGAAGACAGTTTGAGAGAGACTGAGGAAGAAAAGCTCTGAAAGCCTTTCCTGCTCTTTGTGATCGGACGCCAGAATTTCTTTTTTTTCACTCTATGATTTTGTTTGTTTTGGGAGTTCAAAGCTTAGCAACAAAATCCCACTTTTCCCAACTGTCGCTCAGTGTGCGTTTTCATTAGAAACAGGGGCCTCTTCATCAAAGCCATTGGTTTCAGCATGTTGGAAAAGGAAATAAGGCTATTTGGGAGAGATTACCATGCTGCCTGTCCATATGGCAGCTCAGACAGCATTGAATAAGAAATAGAATTAGGAGTGAAAACAGCACAGGGGAATATAGGCTAAATTGGGCTTGTTTTTCATGTGGTCTTGTTAATGTCATGGCGTCTGTGTGATTTGTTTATGCTGTGTGTGTGTGTGAGTGAATGATGCTGTGATTGGTATGTTCATTATGCAGTATGATTAGTGTGTGTTTACAAAATGTATGTGAGACTGTGATGCTCTCAGGCTGTCTGAAGGATCCCTCTCTTCTCTCTCTCTCAGGGGAACCTTCAGATCCACCAGGTGCATGTTGGGCAGGATGGACAGGTAAGTCCCTTCACCCCCTGCAGTAACTTTATCCTCAAGCTTCATTATGGAAAACACTTTAAAACATTTTGCAACAGAACACGTGAAAACGTGAGCTCCTCCGTTTTCCGCCGTTTTCTTCAGTTTGGTGCCTAATGAACACGACCCATGGAGGTTTAAGGTTTAAAGTTCCCACGGATTGTTCATTACTTCTGGGTTACCTCAGTGTGCTGGTCCCCCTCTTTCCTGCAGACCCCTTAAATGCGCACCGAGAGGAGCTAGCTCTCTATCCCTGTCTGGTCTGCCTCTCACTCTGTCTCTCTCTCTCTCTCTCTCTCACTCTGGCTCTCTCTCTCTCACTCTGGCTCTCTCTCTCTCACTCTCACTCTGGCTCTCTCTCTCTCACTCTGGCTCTCTCACTCTGGCTCTCTCTCTCTCTCTCTCTCTCACTCTGGCTCTCTCTCTCTCTCTCTCTCTCACTCTGGCTCTCTCTCTCTCTCTCTCTCTCACTCTGTCTCTCTCTCTCACTCTCTCTCACTCTGGCTCTCTCTCTCTCTCTCTCTCTCTCTCACTCTGGCTCTCTCTCTCTCTCTCACTCTGGCTCTCTCTCTCTCTCTCTCTCACTCTGGCTCTCTCTCGCTCACTCTGGCTCTCTCTCTCTCTCTCTCTCTCACTCTGACTCTCTCTCTCTCTCACTCTGACTCTCTCTCTCTCTCACTCTGGCTCTCTCTCTCTCTCTCTCTTCACTCATGGGCTCTCTCTCTAACATCTGCTCTCAGCTCGTGAGCTCGGTCTCTCTACTCACGTCTGTGTACTCTCTCACACTGAACATCTAAACATCTACTCATACAGAAGTCTCAAATCTCTCTCTACATCTACATCTCTCATCTCTCTCTCTCTGCAGTGTCTCTAACTCTCTACATCTGGCTCTAGCTCTCTCGTCTACTCTCTCTACTCATAACTCTGGGTTGTCTCTCACTCTGGCGTCTGTCTCTCTCACTGGCTGCCCTCTCACTCGTGGCATCTGCTCTCTCACTCTCTGCTGCACTGCTGGCATACTCTGGACTCTCACTCTGGCTCTCTCTCTCACTCTCTCAAACTCTGGCTCTGCTCTCGAATTCTCTCTCGACTCTGTGCTCATCTGCGGGCAATCTCTCTCTCTCACTCTGGCTCATACATCTGCTCTCTCGGTCTCTCACGTGCTGAAGCTCTCTCTCTCTGTCTCTCTCTCTCTCTCTCTCTCTCTCTCTCTCTCTCACTCTGGCTCTCTCTCTCTCTCTCTCTCACTCTGGCTCTCTCTCTCTCTCTCTCTCACTCTGGCTCTCTCTCTCTCTCTCTCTCACTCTGGCTCTCTCTCTCTCTCTCTCACTCTGGCTCTCTCTCTCTCTCTCTCTCTCACTCTGGCTCTCTCTCTCTCTCTCTCTCACTCTGGCTCTCTCTCTCTCACTCTGGCTCTCTCTGTCTCTCGAATGTCTTTCTTTCTAATCTCTTGTTCTCTTGCTCTTTCTCTGTTTTATGTGCCTCTCTCTCACTGTCTGTCTCGCATGCTTTCTCAACTTCCTGTCAGTCTTCCCCCCCTCCATCTCTCCATCCTTCCCAACTCTCCTCTCTTTGTGGATAGAGGAGAGGATGGTGTGTTTAGTACAGAGGGCTCTGTTCTTCCTGTTTCTCTGTTCTTTCCTCTGGGATCAAAGGGAACCTCCTGATCAAAGCACCAGGGCTGTGTGACGATCGCAGATCATACATCACAGATGGTCGCTGTGCAGACCAGGGCATTATTTCATATTCATGATCTCGATCGTCTAGAAGCCTGGCTGTAGAGGAAGTGGCTCGCTCTCTTTCTCACGCTCCCTAGACTGTTTTTCTTTCTGAGGACAGGTGCGTGTGTGCACAGCACCATTTGTGTGACGTTAACTCTTTCTCAGCTTATGAGTTCTGCTCTTATTAAACCCAAGCTATTTCTCAGCCAATTAGCTCATCCCTTATTCCAAGGTGCTGTCATTGTTTGGAGAGCAGCTGATGTTAGGTAAGGAACTCCAACAGTCCTGGCTACTCCAAACTCTAGACTTGGCTAGCTAGGCTAGAGTAAATGCCCCTATGTGTGCCAATGGTACTTTCCACAATATAATAGTTTATCACTTGTCATTTACCTAGCTTGAACTCCAGCTGTTCTCGGTATCTCCATAACCCATTGAACTCGGTGATTCTCAAATTAGTATGTGTTGATTGCGAGACTACCTGGCTTAGAGCTAGCCTGGATGCCAGTCTGTTTCTGCTCTCTTGTCATGCCAATGTTGTTTGGCTTGACGATGGCAATGGAGAAGGTACACACTGAGACTAAGACACACTCACGTCCTCAGTTGAACCGGTCGTTGAGTCCGGTGGGCCTGACAGCAGCATTCCTGTTTCTCTCTTGCATCTTGGCTTCGGTTGCAATTTGGTACTGGTTCTGATTTTGAAGCCGACAAAAGCGAAAAAAGTTATACAGTAGTGGTACAACTCTGTTTCCAATGTTATTTAGCACTAACGTGTTGTTAACTCTGTCTTTCTGCTTAATTTAGTACAGCTCACTTGTCAGGTCATGGCTAGTTCCTCATTGTTTTCACTATTAAATGTAAGACTATCAAATGCACCCCCCTCCCCACACTCTGATGACATTGTAAAACACCTTCTGCCATTAACACTAGATCCAGCCACTCTGTGTAAACACACTGTGTAGTGCATTGAAGAGCAGAGTGTGTCTTAGATCGTAGAGCCCCTCACAGTGCCAGAGTGTAGCTAACTAGGCATGCGTCTCAAATGGCACCCTATCCCCTATAATATAGTGCACTACTTTTGACTACATAGGGAATAGGGTGCCATTTGACACGTACCCTAGCTGTGTATAGGGACTTAACGAAGCAGGGTCCTATCCCCCTGGCAGAGCATGGAAGCCTTGTCCAATAAAGACCCTCTTTTCTTTTCCCCCTTAACTTTATTCATAGTTTGCACCTCTGTCACGCCATTGTTTTGAACGTTCTCAAGCTGCCCTCTGTTGGTGGCTCCATAGTGGTGCCCTAAAGTGTTGATAAGCCAAATATTTAGTAGGAAACAACTTTGCCAGCGTTATCATGTTGTCAAATTTACTTTTGACAGAAGGCAATGTTGCCATTAACTAGCAAAGTTTGTCAGAAATAGCTAGCAATACGAATGTTAGCTAACTAAAATTGGCCTACCCCCAATCTTAGCTAGCGTTATACTGCATCTAAAGTCAATCTGGTGACATCAAAATGATGACAGGTTTCTACTAATTATTGCCTCATTTTGAATGTCATTGTATTTGCAAGCCACTGTAATTCACTTTTGATGGAATCTTCATCAGTGCCCATTGACGATGCATTGAGTAGAATGACAAAACTTGCAATCCATGAATAGCTCGTATTTTTTTATTGTATCTGTAAAATGATATGAGGCCCGCGCCAAAACAAACACACTGACTTATTCTTCCAGGTGGGCTTTTCACACACCCACACACACACACATAGACACAGACACATGGCACACACCCACACACACACACATAGACACAGACACATGGCACACACCCACACACACATAGACACAGACACAGACACATGGCACACACCCACACACACATAGACATAGACACAGACACATGGCACACACGCACACACACATAGACATAGACACAGACACATGGCACACACGCACATGCACAAACAGTGACTCAATGGCATTTCCCTGCCTTGCTAGTGTGTTTTCCCAGGGAGTGAGACAAGAATAGCACTAGCTGACTGTCAGTATTGTTCATATGAGAGCGTGGTGTTTTTGTGTTTGTGTAATTGCTCTGAACATGGATGCAACCCAGATCAAATAAAAGGAAGGACACAGACATTCTCACACACACACACACACACACACACACACACACACACACACACACACACACACACACACACACACACACACACACACACACACACACACACACACAGAATAAAAAAGCACATAATAATGGCGCGTGAGTCACTTCTGACTTATGAGTCACTTCAAATCAAAGTTTATTGGTTGCTTACACAGTTTTGCAGATGTTATCGCAGGTGCAGCAAAATCTTATGTTTCTAGCGCCAACAGTGCAGCAATATCTACCGATAACAATACACACCAGTGGAGGCTCCTCAGAGGAGGAAGGAGTGGATCATTTTTTTTTTTTATAGTGAAACATTAGTTACCCTTTTTAGATAAAACTATACTAAATATATTCACGTCACCAAATCTTTTCTCAAAACACACTGTTTTGTAATGAAGGTCTACAGTAGCCTCAGCAGCACTCTCTGTGGCAGCACCATGGTGTAGCCGGAGGACAGCTAGTTTCCATCCTCTTCTGGGTACATTGACTTCAATTCAAAACCTAGGATGCTCATGGTTCTCACCCCCTTCTATAGATTACACAGTAATTATAACTTCCTAAGGACGTCCAACTACCTGTCAGAGCTCTTGCAGCATAGGCCTCCCGAGTGGGGCAACGGTCTATGGCACTGCAATGCTAGAGGCATCAGTACAGACCCTGGTTCGTTCCCAGGCTGTGTCACAACCGGCCGTAATTGGTAGTCCCATAGGGCGGCGCACAACTGGCCCAGCGTCATCCGGGTTAGTGGAGGGTTTTGCCCGGGGGGGTAGGCCGTCATTGTAAATAAGAATTTGTTCTGAACTGACTTGCCTAATTAAATAAAAAATGTATGAACTGGCATGTTGTCAACCTATCAAAGGATCAGAGAATGAATCTAGTACTGAAAGCCTAAGCTAGCAGTGCATAAAATGTGGTGAGTTGTTGACTCAAAGCGAGAGAAAGACAATAGTTGAACAGTTTTGAACAAATGTATTTCTTCAAAAATGAAGAGAGAGCTAGCTATATTTTTGTATTTTTTTCACTTTCACTTAATTTGCTAGCGAATGCAGCTAGCTAGTTTAACATACTCAATCATCCTGCTCAAACAGAGAGGGATGCTGTGTTAGCCAGGTGGCTATGGCTATCCAACACTGGAGCTCTTCCAAGTCAAGGTAAGTTTTTGTTTTTATTAATTTATTGCAACCTGGGCCCGCTGAACTGCTTACTTGACTGTACACTGTACTGCATGATTGTTTGCGTGTGAGTAGGGGTGTATTCATTCTGCAGATTCTGTTGACGAATGTTTCTTAACTTCTTATGGCTGCAATCCAGGTAACGGGATGATATGACAACAGCCAGTGAAAGTGCAGGGCGCCAAATTCAAAACAACAGAAATCTCATAATTAAAATTCCTCAGACATACATGTGTCTTATACCATTTTAAAGGTAATCTTCTTGTTAATCCCACCAAAGTGTCCAAATTCAAATATGCTTTTCAGCGAAAGCACTACAAACGATTATGTTAGGTCACACCAAACCACAATAAGCACAGCCATTTTTCCAGCGAAAGATAGCAGTCACAAAAAGCACAAATAGAGATAAAATTAATCACTAACCTTTGATGATCTTCATCAGATGACACTCATAGGACTTCATGTTACACAATACATGTATGTTTTGTTTGATAAAGTTCATATTTATATAAAAAAATCACAGTTTACATTGGCGCGTTACATTCACTAGTTCTAAAAACATCCAGTGATTTTGCATAGCCACATCGTTTCAACAGAAATACGCATCATAAATGTAGATGATAATACAAGTTATACACATGTAATTATAGATATACCTCTCCTTAATGCAACCGCTGTGTCAGATTTCAAAAAAACTTTACAGAAAAAGCAAACCATGCAATAATCTGAGATGGAGCTCAGAACAATAGTCAAATTAGCCGCCATGTTGGAGTCAACAGAAACCAGAAATTACATGATAAATATTCCCTTTGAGGATCTTCATCAGAATGCACTCCCAGGAATCCCAGGTCCACAATAAATGCTTGATTTGTTCGATAATGTCCGTTATTTTTGTCCAATTAGCTACTTTGGTTAGCGCGTTTGGTAAACAATTCCAAAGTCACGAATCGCGTTCACTCAAACCTGACGAAATGTCAAAAGGTTCCGTAACAGTCAGTAGAAACATGTCAAACGATGTATTGAATCAATCTTTAGAATGTTGTTAAAATACATCTTGAATAACGTCCCAACCGGAGAATTACATTGACTTCAGATGAGCGATGGAACGGAGCTCCCTCTTATGTGAAGGCGCATGGTGAAAGAATGGTCAACTCATGGCAGTGGTGACTTATTCCTGTCTCCTTCGGCCCCCCTTCACAGTAGAGTGTACAGACTGTTGACATCTAGTGGAAGCCGTAGGAAGTGAATACTCATTCATATCTCGCTGTGATTTCAATGGGATCTTGGTTGAAACTCGACCAGTCTCAGAATTTCCACTTCCTGTTTGGATTTTTTCTCAGGTTTTTGCCTGCCATATGAGTTTTGTTATACTCACAGACATAATTCAAACAGTTTTAGAAACTTCAGAGTGTTTTCTATCCAACACTAATAATAATATGCATATATTAGTAACTGGGACTGAGGAGCAGGCCGTTTATTCTGGGCACCTTTCATCCAAGCTACTCAACACTGCCCCTGCAGCCATAAGAAGTTAAACGGAAGCAAACACGAGGAAATGGGATAAATATACCTGAATTTCGCTAATAGAATCTCTTGTTTGCAAATGTTAGACTGATGATTACAACTTAGATCAGATAGATGCAGGCAAGAGTGTGCAAGGCGGTAATGAATGTCACGGTCTCTCACTTTGATTACTCAAATTTCTCAAGATCTGTGTACCTACGTTGTAAACTTTAATTTACAGGCTAGGTTGTAGTGAAAATGTGAGTCATCTAGTAGCCTAAACCTATCGATGTTACTTTGAGCTGGGTGAATGGAATATGCTGTAATAGAAATAAGGCCATGTTCATTAAAAAAAATATTGTCCTCCCTCATCTTAAACGGCACTGACCGCCACTGATACACACATAATCTAAAAGTAAAAAAATGACAAGAAATGAAGACATCAGAACAGAATATATGCATGTGAATGGTGTGTATGGACAATTTAAAGTTAAAACACTTATAAGTGAAGTCAGATTTATCCAAATAACTCTACTGTCACGTAGAGTAGGCCAGAAGGCTAAACTGGAAAACCTAACCTCTATCAAAATAAAAAGATGGCGGAGCAGAAAAAGTTATTCTGTGCAAGGGGGTTTATTTACATAGTGATTCTGGAACAAAAACAGTACTGCCATCAAACGTATACCTTATGGGCCAGCTAAAAACAATGCTACCCCATCCACAGCTCAATCCAAATTGCCTCTCCATGACCTGAAAGAGGCTTCTTTTGTAGGACTAGCCCCTCCCCTCAGAACAATTAACACTAATTAATTAAGCAATTACCTATACAAACCTACATTTTCCCTTTAACTAAACATACTAAAGTATATACATTGCAACATGTTTTTTATGACACAATATCACAATATAACATTTACAAAATTACATCACTACTGACAGTGTTTTTCAATATGCCCATTTACAGTGGGGCAAAAAAGTATTTAGTCAGCCACCAATTGTGCAAGTTCTCCCACTTAAAAAGATGAGAGAGGCCTGTAATTTTCATCATAGGTACACTTCAACTATGACAGACAAAATGAGGGGAAAAAATCCAGAAAATCACATTGTAGGATTTTTAATGAATTTATTTGAAAATTATGGTGGAAAATAAGTATTTGGTCAATAACAAAAGTTTATCTCAATACTTTGTTATATACCCTTTGTTGGCAATGACAGAGGTCAAACGTTTTCTGTAAGTCTTCACAAGGTTTTCACACACTGTTGCTGGTATTTTGGCCCATTCCTCCATGCAGATCTCCTCTAGAGCAGTGATGTTTTGGGGCTGTTGCTGTGCAACCCGGACTTTCAACTCCCTCTAAAGATTTTCTATGGGGTTGAGATCTGGAGACTGGCTAGGCCACTCCAGGACCTTGAAATGCTTCTTACGAAGCCACTCCTTCGTTGCCCGGGCGGTGTGTTTGGGATCATTGTCATGCTGAAAGACCCAGCCACGTTTCATCTTCAATGCCCTTGCTGATGGAAGGAGGTTTTCACTCAAAATCTCACGATACATGGCCCCATTCATTCTGTCCTTTACACGGATCAGTCGTCCTGGTCCCTTTGCAGAAAAACAGCCCCAAAGCATGATGTTTCCACCCCCATGCTTCACAGTAGGTATGGTGTTCTTTGGATGCAACTCAGCATTCTTTGTCCTCCAAACACGACGAGTTGAGTTTTTACCAAAAAGTTATATTTTGGTTTCATCTGACCATATGACATTCTCCCAATCTTCTTCTGGATCATCCAAATGCTCTCTAGCAAACTTCAGACGGGCCTGGACATGTACTGGCTTAAGCAGGGGGACACGTCTGGCACTGCAGGATTTGTGTCCCTGGCGGCGTAGTCTGTTACTGATGGTAGGCTTTGTTACTTTGGTCCCAGCTCTCTGCAGGTCATTCACTAGGTCCCCCCGTGTGGTTCTGGGATTGTTGCTCACCGTTCTTGTGATCATTTTGACCCCACGGGGTGAGATCTTGCGTGGAGCCCCATATCGAGGGAGATTATCAGTGGTCTTGTATGTCTTCCATTTCCTAATAATTGCTCCCACAGTTGATTTCTTCAAACCAAGCTGCGTACCTATTGCAGATTCAGTCTTCCCAGCCTGGTGCAGGTCTACAATTTTGTTTCTGGTGTCCTTTGACAGCTATTTGGTCTTGGCCATAGTGGAGTTTGGAGTGTGACTGTTTGAGGTTGTGGACAGGTGTCTTTTATACTGATAACAAGTTCAAACAGGTGCCATTAATACAGGTAACGAGTGGAGGACAGAGGAGCCTCTTAAAGAAGAAGTTACAGGTCTGTGAGAGCCAGAAATCTTGCTTGTTTGTAGGTGACCAAATACTTATTTTCCACCATAATTTGCAAATAAATTCATTAAAAATCCTACAATGTGATTTTCTGGATTTTTCCCCCCTCATTTTGTCTGTCATAGTTGAAGTGTACCTATGATGAAAATTACAGGCCTCTCTCATCGTTTTAAGTGGGAGAACTTGCACAATTGGTGGCTGACTAAATACTTTTTTGCCCCACTGTACATTAATGAGCCATTTGGGACAGGCACTACAAAGTCAGCCCAATTCCCTTAGCTCGGGTCCTTATCCAGCATACCCGGAAGCTACAGAGATGGAGAGAGAGAAGAACAGAACAAACAAACAAGCGCTCATCCACAACATCAATAAGTATAATAAATATTGCTTATATTAAATATGAACACTGACATAAGTGTGAAATGTATGTACTAAGACAGAGAAGTTAACTTGTGTGTCGACCCACATTGTTAACTTATCTGATAACGGAGCAGGGAGGAGTGATGAATGTGTGCGTGCATTAAAGTACCAAATGCGGCCAGTGACGGACTTTTACGTCACAGAAGACATATCAGAACAGAATATATGCATGTGAATGGTGTGTATAGACAGTTTAAGTTAAGACACTTATAAGTGAAGTCAGATTTATCCAAATAACTCTACTTGATTGCATTCCGGATTGTGTTCTGTTAATTGGGCACTGGTAATGCTCGAACATGGTGAGGTCATAGCACACATTGTCAAAAGACCATAGAGAAATGTGGTTGTCCATTTGCAGCATATCCATTTGGGACTGTGAATGAATCTGCTACAAGGCCTGTTTCTGAGTAGGCAGGCTACAGCTACACTTAGTCTCTGTGATGTCATTGTTCTTCCAGTGCAGTGGGATACTGCTCACTCAGGCTATGTTAGCGTAACTTATAGCACACTGCTGGAAGACTTCCACATCTCCACCCTCCCTCCTCTGCTCTCTTATCTGGGCCGCTCCTTCCTCCCTTTCTCCATCCCACTCCTTCTGCTATAGATAGACTGGCCCTGTTAGGCAGAAGCTGGGTGCTTCCCTCTGCACCTCTCACTTCCTCTCCTCACAGCTGCTGACCGCTGCCCTCTGAGGTGCAGTGGGGATGCTATGTTTCATGTGGTGACTGATGTTTCTGTGGCGGTGGGATCCACAGTGGTTGTTTGGGGGATTGTGGCTTGTGTAAGGGGCGTGTATTCATAGTCCAGACTAGAGGTCGACCGATTATGATTTTTCAACGCCGATACCGATTATTGGGGGACCAAAAAACGCTGATACCGATTAATCGGCCGATTTAAAAAATGTTTTATTTGTAATAATGACAATTACAACAAAACTGAATGAACACTTATTTTAACTTAATATAATACATCAATAAAATCAATTTAGCCTCAAATAAATAATGAAACATGTTCAATTTGGTTTAAATAATGCAAAAACAAAGTGTTGGAAAAGAAAGTAAAAGTGCAATATGTGCCATGTAAGAAAGTTAACGTTTAAGTTCCTTGCTCAGAACATGAAAACATATGAAAGCTGGTGGTTCCTTTTAACATGAGTCTTCAATATTCCCAGGTAAGAAGTTTTAGGTTGTAGTTATTATAGGAATTATAGGACTATTTCTCGCTCTACCATTTGTATTTCATTAACCTTTGACTATTGGATGTTCTTATAGGCACTTTAGCATTGCCAGTGTAACAGTATAGCTTCCATCCCTCTCCTCGCTCCTACCTGGGCTCGAACCAGGAACACAATGACAACAGCCACCCTCGAAGCAGCGTTAGCCATGCAGAGCAAGGGGAATAACTACTCCAAGTCTCAGAGCGAGTGACGTTTGAAACGCTATTAGCACGCACCGCACTAACTAGCTAGCCATTTCACATCGGTTACACCAGCCTAATGCAGCGAAGAGCTTCTGGCAAAACGCAGGAAAGTGCTGTTTGAATGAATGCTTACGAGCCTGCTGCTGCCTACCACCGCTCAGTCAGACTGCTCTATCAAATCATAGACTTAGTTATAACATAATAACACACAGAAATACGAGCCTTAGGTCATTAATATGGTCGAATCCGGAAACTATCATCTCGAAAACAAAACGTTTATTCTTTCAGTGAAATACGGAACCGTTCCGTATTTTATCTAACGGGTGGCATCCATAAGTCTAAATATTCCTGTTACATTGCACAACCTTCAATGTTATGTCATAATTACGTAAAATTCTGGCAAATTAGGTGGCCCAAACTGTTGCATATACACTGACTCTGCGTGCAATGAACGCAAGAGAAGTGACAATTTCACCTGGTTAATATTGCCTGCTAACCTGGATTTCTTTTAGCTAAATATGTAGGTTTAAAAATATATACTTCTGTGTGTTGATTTTAAGAAAGGCATTGATGTTTATGGTTAGGTACACATTGGAGCAACGATATGCACCGCATCGATTATATGCAACGCAGGACACGCTAGATAAACTAGTAACATCATCAACCATGTGTAGTTAACTAGTGATTATGATTGATTGATTGATTGTTTTTTATAAGATAAGTTTAATGCTAGCTAGCAACTTACCTTGGCTTCTACTGCATTCGCGTAACAGGCAGGCTCCTCATGGAGTGCAATGTAATCAGGTGGTTAGAGCGTTGGACTAGTTAACTGTAAGGTTGCAAGATTGAATTCTCCGAGCTGACAAGGTAAAAATCTGTTGTTGTGCCCCTGAACGAGGCAGTTAACCCACCGTTCCTAGGCCGTCATTGAAAATAAGAATGTGTTCTTAACTGACTTGCCTAGTTAAATAAAGATTATATAAAGGTGTACATTTATTTTATATATATATATTTTTTTATCGGCCAAATCGGTGTCCAAAAATACCGATTTCCGATTGTTATGAAAACTTGAAATCAGCCCTAATTAATCGGCCATTCCGATTAATCGGTCGACCTCTAGTCCAGACACAACAGTTGTAGTATAGGCCTGAGTCATTGCAGTGGTGTGCAACATACTGGGGATTGTGACTCCCTATCACAGGTCTAGTTAATGGGTGAGGGTCTACAGTCTGCTCTGGGTTTAGAGAGGAAGACTAAGAGAGAGGGTTTTGGCCAGAACAATACAGACGGAGACTGGCCCCCATCTTGCCCTCTCCACCCTCGCCACTTTACTGTGACTGCCATAGTTTCTGGACATTTCCTGCCTGCTAAGAGACCGCAGCACGGTATATCACTTACCCTGTGTGCGTGCGTGTGCGCGCTTGTAGGTTTGTGCGCTCGAATGTGTGTCCATCCCTCATTGCCAGCTGTCACGTTCCTGACCTGTTTTCTTTTGTCTTGTATTTATTTAGTTGGTCAGGGCGTGAGTTGGGTGGGTTTGTCTATGTGTGATTTTCTATGTTGGGATGTTTGTGGTCGGCCTGGTATGATTCTCAATCAGAGGCAGCTGTCAATCGTTGTCCCTGATTGAGAATCATACTTAGGCAGCCTGGGTTTCACGTGTGTTTTGTGGGTGTTTGTTTCTGTGCCACACGGGACTGTTGTCGGTTGTATTCATTTTGTTATTTTGTTTCATGTTAGTGTTCAGCTCCGATTTAATAAATTATCATGAGCACTACCCACTCTGCGTGTTGGTCCGATCCATGCTCCTCCTCGTCTGAGGAGGAGAACGTCTATGACGACCGTTACACCAGCTTACTGCCAGTCTATGGCTGTTGAGGTCCTGGCAGGGCTGGATGATGGATCCAAGCAGTCCGATAACTTATTCATGATGCTAGAAGAGCAGGCTGGCCTGTGAAACCATAAAGAAATACTCTTCTGCAGCACTCCCCCTCAGCCCTCCTGAAACCTCTCATCTGCTGCCCTCTGTCCTCTCTGCTCTGATCTAACCATACCCTGATGGACACTGAATGTGTGTGAGAGAGAGGGCTCTGTCACACCACCGGGAGCTGAACCACATCTCACTCCTGGAGATAACCATAGACATCAGCCTCTAAATTTACTGGCACCTTCTTCCAAGTCTGTGTCATTCACTGAGGCTGTACCAGAACATTCCGAATCCATGGGGTTCAGGGAGTCCTCCCTCCCTCACTCCCCCCATGCAACCTCCGGTAGAACCTCGGACCAGGCCACCTCCTGTCAGACAGATGTTGCGTAACACCTGGAACATCCTAAAGTTCTGCTGTTGTGGATCAGCAGTGGGAACCGGGTCAGGGATCAGTGGTCCTGGCCGGACGGCTCAGTGTGTCCTGGAGTCTGTCCAGAACCCCAATCCCCTCTCACTTCCCCAGGCCCATCTGTCTGTCAGGGCCTGTATACTGTACACCAGAGGGAGAGAGCGATAGGGAAGGGGAAAGCTGGAGCGATAATTGGATGGGGGGGGGGGGGGGAACAAGAGGAAGCTGGCAGGGGAGAGAGAGGGAGAAATGGTGGTTCAGATGAAGAGTGGGAGGATGGGACAGGTAGAGGGAGATGAGATATGGGGGAAGCAGCACCATATCATAGCAGGGCTGTTTGGAACTCAGCTCCCTCTGCTTCTAATCTGTTTCTTCCCTCTGGGGCTCTGCGCTGGACTCTGGCTGGACTGAACTTAGCTCATGGCCCAGAGAACACAAGAAAAGCACCAGGAGATGGCTGCACTCAAACTAGTGAATGCCATTTGGCAGTTTGTGTGCGTGTGCACTTTTAGAGTTCACAAGCACGTGTGTAGGAGTTTGTGCTTGTTTGTTGGGTGTGTGTGTGTGTGTGTGTGTGTGTGTGTGTGTTTGTGTGTGTTTCTAATAGCAGGTTGACATCAGTTCCTCTCACAGACGGCTGCAGTGAGTTTGCAACAAATTAAGCCTAGGTGTGGACCTTCAGTCACCATGTCTCTACTGTCACTAATGTTTGACACAGAGCAGATGTTTAGGAGGTCCACAGGGTTAAGCACACAGACTTAGAACATAAGACACTCCGGATCGAACTGCTGGACCACAGCCCGAATTGATATTTAATCGTCCTATTTCTCCCTGTCCAAGAATGTTGTTGATAATATCAGACAGCTTGTTGAGCATTTTGGGATCCACAATGCAGGAGGGAAAGAGAGGGGGGAGACCGAGAGATGGGAGACCGAGTGGGGAGAGAGACAGTTGAAGATGGAGTAAATGGCTCCCCCTGTAAATAATGTCCATGGAGGGGAGGGGGAAGAGGGAATTGGATAATTGGAAACCGAGTGATATACTTACAGAGATACATGGGACATAAAACATGCATGTTAGCAGTGTAGGATTTAAAGCTGGTGCTATTACAGAGGATCCCATTTCAAAGGAACTGTTTTTAGGGAGCCTGCACTATCTCATATAGACCTATGGCATTATGGGAGGAAGATAAGGGGCTTTCCCTCAGATCACAGATCGTTCTGTAGATCTCCAAGATCGCATGCCACAATGTCTGTCTAGTTGGTTTTTGCTTTGCTGTGTAAGTGTTGGTGCATATATCATTGTTTGATGTTTATGTATGTGTTTTTCAGTGCAAGTCTATGTGGGGAGAGTCATCCCTGTGTGTTTGTACTGGGCATAGCCGAGAAGTACTCGATGTCCCTGGTAGTGTGTTAACAAGAACCAGATTTCTCTGGTAGCAACTTCACTGTGCCTGGAGCACAACCACCACCACACCCAACCTCCAGACTCCTGCTGGGTTCTAGCCCACAGCCACCCCACGAAGATGCAGGGCTTAGTGTCTCAAATGACACCCTATTCCCCATTTAGGGGTTAATCATAACTACTACCTAGTGTGTTTTCACACATAGTTTTGAGCTATAGTTATAATCAGAGTTTATTTGTTACATTGTGTTTTTTTAATTTGGCCCATTTTGGTTTTACATTGTCAAACCACTACAATTCCTAAGCAAAACCACTTATCCATGCAAGTAATTTGTTAATTGGACACAAATGCTCACCTTAAATCCATCTATGATTATCATGAAGCATCACTTGTGTCCAAATCTTCATATTACTTTCGCTTTTGTCTTCTAACAACATGATGGGAGGAATTCGCAATAGCCGCTCTAACTTCAACTTGAATAGGTTATATTCAGTAGCCTATAGCCCCTGTCTCCCCTAACCTGCATCGGATACACTCATCAATGCACTGCTACTCACAGAATGTCTGAGATATCAAGTTATGATGCTGCATGCATTTTGCAAACAACTAGTAATACTGCGCGACTTTTTTTTCCCTGTGTTTGGTCTGGACTGCATTCTCACCTGCCGCTGAATCGGACCAAGATCACCCTTTTTGAGCAAACCACGGTGCGTTGTGTGGATAGTGTTCACACCAGTCCAAAGGAACCGAACTAAGGGGGTAAACGCACCAGAGTTCTGAAAAAACGCTACAAACCAATTAAGTGTGAAAGTGCCCGTAGTCACATTTTCCCTGGTGTCTCATTTACATCAATGCATGACTAAGGGACAATTTGACACATTTTGGAAAAATTCCTCTTCCTTGAACTTGTCTGTAGGCGAGTAGTGACGGCATCCACAATAATCTGTTGTTTACTTTTGCCACAGCCAGGAGGTAGCATGATTAGCATCTTCCCCCCCAAAATGATGTTAACAAAGCTGCATTGCAAGCCATAACTTCCTAAGTGTCGATACCATATTTTATTTTCTGCGAGAATGTTATTTGTTGCAGTAATATCTGAATATTGCAATGCTCTCATAGTTCCATCAAGCCACAGGTGAGTTTTGCAGCTGGTAATCAATCTGCGTCTGAGTGCCCAACAGAAAAGGAAGCACACAATACAACTTTATTGTCCATGTTACAGCAAACAGACTGATGTGGCTGTGAGAATACATAAGGAAATAGTTCCAGTTTTGCGTAACAAAATCCCAGTGACTATTACAGAGGTATGCATGCAAATAAAAAATAAAAAAACTAACCAAACTTAGTTTGAAGTGTTTTTGAGGACGTTTCGACTTGCAAGGCAGCTTTGCTAACATCGGTACCATGAATTACATGCATTTCTTTGAGATGATGCTAATCATGCTAACCCCTGGCTGTGACAAAAGTTAACAACAGTTTATTGTGAATACGGCCACTACTGGCCTACAGACACAACTCAACGTTGTGTGTGTAGGCCAAAGAGGAATTTGACCCCAAAATCTATTTTGGATGTGCTATCCCTTTAAGAATACACAGCCAATAAACACACATGTTCCATCCCATCCCGCTTTGATGACACAAGCAAGCAAAGATGATGAAGAGGATCCCTTTAAAAGGGTCCATCTTTTGTTTTCTTTTTCTGATGAAGACTGCTCGTATAAACAGCAGTAAAAAAACTGAATGATGCCTCAATATCAGGATAAAGAGGCTTTTAGTTACGTCTGTAAATAAGCCAGAGATGTTCTTTCATGTAAGACAGTTGTATCGTGCGCCATGTGGGCGGCATGTGAAAAGCACGGAGGCGAGGGTGCGGCCGCTCCCTCCCAGGCTCCCTCAGAGCGGGGTTGCCAGAGGTTGCCGGGAGGTCAGAACGTTTTTTTTTTGTCTTACGGCATATATATCACGTCTATCTAAACAAACAAGCTAATTAGAATCATGATAAAGTGATCATTGTAAATAATTATTTTAAAGGCCCTTGTAAAAATGCATTTGTCAATCAGCTAGGCCAAGCTAGATTTTTGAGCCAGAGAACAGACACGAGTGTATATAGTACACTGGGGGCCTGCCTCGTTAAAATAAAAAGGCCCTGCTAAATTACAGAAGTTATTTCAGTCATCGCAGAGGTCGACCGAAGGCCTTTGATTATACTGGTCCTGGATCAGAATTCAAACCGATCTGGTTTAGTCAAAACCACACTAGCCTTGACTGAAACTGTAGTCTACTGAAAGGCATGGGAGTTGGAGGAGAGAAAGAAAATAATATAAAGCAGGGTTAGTGTTAATGGAGGTGTCAAGCCTGTGTTTAGGAATGGTGTCATCGAGTGGGTGGAGGAGAAACCGTAGATGCAGCAGAAACTGTGAGAGTAAGTGCCTTTAGGACAGATTTACAAAGGTTTGGGCTTTATTTTCATTTGTATTTCTGCGACTCCTCACATCCTAACTCCTTGCCGCCTCCTCTCTTGAATATTAAGATGGTGGTTACATGATAGTGCCAGGAGTTTTTCCCTTGCCACCTGACGATAAAAAACAACAACACTTGAGCCTACCTACTGTAGTTATCTACATGTTTTTCCTGGTCAGGTCATGTGGTTAGGAAAAACTCCTGGCCTTAGTTCTATGACTTGAACTGATTCACTCCGGTAGGCATTCCACTCATAAGCAAAGCAAAATATTAAAGTTGTGGAGATGATGACAGGTGGATTTCAGGGCGCTCTCTTTCCAGCTGTGGAGACTGTACAGATGTGCTATCTTATTTTGATCACTCTGATGTCGCTGAGATTTTACTGCAAAGCAGGACATTCCAATGAGCCTTGTGATTTGCATAAATTCACTGAAAACCCTCAGTTCTCTTTCTTGCTCGCTCAAATGCTAAAGCACCAAACAGAAGAAAGGTCCTACTACTGTAGGTCCTACTCTACTACTGCAACATTCAAATGTACAAAAATTTATCTGAAGGGCAGCCATACACATCAACAACCATAATTTTATATAGCTTGACACAAGATAGATATTGGTCTTCACTACGACGTACAAGTGTATCTGAAATACAGCCATAGGGTACACCTAAACTGTAACCTATTTTTAACCTATCAAAATTAATTAACTTTTTTTTTTATATAATCAAATCCTCCTGCTGCAGGATTATTTTTCTCCTGTGATGATAACTGATCAAATGAATATCCGACTGTAGATCTGTGTTGAGAAAGTTATTTAGTCGGGATAGTTGACTTGGAGAGGGTATTTTTCAACTGACGCTCCAGGGGTAGGGTTAACTAATAGAGGATCTTCAGTGTGACTGAGTGTTGGGTTTACATCTGAGCATCGTATTCTATAGAGGGATACAGCAGACTGACAGACTTTTGGAAGGATTGAGTAGGAAAGGGGACTCAGAGCATCAACTCCAGCTGCTCCCTCTGTGTCCTGATGCCCCCCCCACATCTGTCCTGACTGGCTCAGGAGAGCTGCTGCAGATGTTGTTGACGGGCTATAAAGCAGGGAGGAAGTTCCAACCTCTCAAACTCCAAACGTTTATTTTTCCTATTCTTTTCTTTTTACACGTTAGATCTGAGAGGATATGAGTGATTCTATTGGGACTGATAGAAAACAGATTGGAGTGGTGCCTCTGATTTATTTGCGGTGCCTCATAAAAGTGTTTGTGTGTGTTTGTAGGTCTTTGTGTGTTTGTGGGTTGCAGTGAGACAGAGCTCTTTGACAAAACATGCATTCATGCACTTAGATAAATGTGCACACACACACTACCCAGTGCCAGAGACCTGGGTTACAACATAATTCATGATTTCAGATCAATTGCACAGTCAAACTTTAACCGTTGAAGACCGAATGGTTGTGTACAAGTTAACAAAACAAATATGCTTTATTTAGTTTTCTAACAACTGTCTTATTGCCCTGTATCTTTTCATTATTCAATCTAAACCAGAATCATATGCAACCAAAAGTGCAGTTTGAATTGGGACAACAAAAAAGAGGTTGGGCTGGGAAAAAGGTCCTTGTTTGCACAGTTGGTTATTGTGTTTCAATCTGGCCCTCTCTGGCTGTTTTTTGCATTAAGATGTATTTGTTGTTTGGTTCTCTGCCTTGCGCCCGACGCTGTATTTCTTCAGTATCCTGTCTCCATTTCTGTTGAAAGCATTATGGCATAAAGAACAAAAAAAGATAGATTTATCCACTTTTCTGTTCTTTTCAGAAGGTCATCGCAACTAGCAAACTCTGCTGAAGTGAATTTAAGCTGACTTGTTTGTTCGTTGTATTTTCTCCTCCAGCTCTCTTTTGGCATGGAGACAGTGTGGGCTGTTCTGATGCAGCCTTCTAATCCTCCCTTCTACACACACACACACACACACACACACACACACACACACACACACACACACCTCATTGGGCCCCGCTAGTATGTTACCGGTGTGGACAGACAATAAGAAATACTATTTAGGGGCCCCAATCCCACAAGCCGGAGGACAACAGTAATTAATGCACTTAAGAGCAGCCAAACTACCAGGTCCTATTCTCATTTATGTGGTTTCTCTCGCCAGTTAGATTTTTCTTTCTATTGGGTGTTTTTTTTCTGACAACTCACTGCAAGTGGATGTGATTTCGACTTGCGTAATGCGTGCGAACTTGGGTCTAAAGCACAAATTAGGCTATTGGAAGCAGTGTAAGAGTTGCGTGCCTGTGTAAAAGTCAGAATATGGCACTGAATGGATTGGCCCTCCCGGGGGGCTGCGTGTGTCTGACTGTGTCCAAGTGTGAGATGGTGTGTAGTTTATGCCGTATCGCTAACAGATCTCTATCATGTGTTTGGGTTAATGTGGTTGATGTGTTTCCCGAGTGTCAGACCCATAATTTCATACTACAGTATGAGTGTTTTTGATCAGAACACAGTCCCTCCCCTCCTGACCTTTTCCTAAAATGTGTTCTGAGAAGAAGGTGAGGAGACCGGATTTGAGGAATCAGGGAATGTCAAATTGGGAAAGTGATGAGTTCTTTTTGCATACCAAGTAGTGGGACAGGAAGTGGTCCCTGGGAGACTTCCTTTATTCACTGTAGAGATCTCACACAACGTTCCAGAACATTAAACCCCTCTGCTCTCTGTGTGCTCAGATCCTCACAGCTGAGAATGCTCTCATGAAGGTTTGAAGTCCCAACCTTTAATCGAATTGTACAAGAGTTAGTCAACCCTGGAATCCCCCGTCCTCCTTGATTGCACACTTACAGTGCAAACCAGATTTTTACAAATGTTTGCACTTACTACAAATAAAAAAACTGAAATCACATTTACATAAGTATTCAGACCCTTTATTCAGTACTTTGTTGAAGCACCTTTGGCAACGATTACAGTCTCGAGTCTTGGGTATGACGCTACAAGCTTTGCACACCTGTATTTGGGGAGTTTCTCCCATTCTTCTCTGCAGATCCTCTCAAGCTCTGTCAGGGTGGATAGGGAGCATCACTGCAGTTATTTTCAGGTCTCTCCAGAAATGTTCAATCGGGTTCAAGTCCAGGCTCTAGCTGGGACACTCAAGGACATTCAGAGACTTGTCCCAAAGCCACTTCTGCGTTGTCTTGGCTGTGTGCTTAGGGTTGTTTTCCTATTGGAAGGTGAACCTTCGCCCCAGTCTGAGGTTCTGAACGCTCTGGAGCAGATTTTCATCAATGATCTCTCTTTACTTTGCTCTGTTCATCTTCCCCTCAATCCTGACTAGTCTCCCAGTCTCTGTCGCTGAAAAACATCCCCACAGCATGATGCTGCCACCACCATACTTCAGTGTAGGGATGGTGCCAGGTTTTCTCCAGACGTGACGCTTGGCATTCAGTCAAAATGGTTCAGTCTTGGTTTCATCAGACCAGAGAATCTTGTTTCTCATGGTCTGAGAGTCCTTAAGGTGCCTTTTGGCAAACTCCAAGCGGGCTGTCATGTACCTTTTACTGAGGAGTGGCTTCCGTCTGGCCACTCTACCATAAAGGCCTGATTGGTGGAGTGCTGCAGAGATGGTTGTCCTTTTGGAAGGTTCTCCCATCTCCACAGAGGACCTTTTGGAGCTCTGTCAGAGTGACCATTGGGTTCTTGGTCACCCCCCCTCCCTGATTGCTCAGTATGGCTGGGCGGCCAGCTCTAGGAAGAGTCTAGGTGGTTCCAAACTTCTTCCATTTAAGAATGATGGAGGCCACTGTGTTCTTGGGAATCTTCAATGCTGCAGAATCGTTTTGGTACCCTTCCCCAGATCTGTGCCTCGACACAATCCTGTCTTGGAGCTCTACGGACACTTCCTTCGACCTCATGGCTTCGTTTTTGCTCTGACATGCACTGTCAACTGTGGGACCTTGTATAGACAGGTGTGGGCCTTTCCAAATCATGGACTCCAATCAAGTTGTAAAACATCTCAAGGATTATCAATGGAAACAGGATGCACCTGAGCTCAATTTTTGAATGCACCTGAGCTCAAGGATATTTGAATCTCAAAGCAAAGGATCTGTATACTTTGAAATAATATATTTCTGTTTAAAAAATATATACATTTGCAAAAATGTCTAACAACATGTCTTTGCTTTGTCATTATTGTGTGTAGATTGAGGATTTTTTATTATTTAATCCTTTTTAGAATAAGGCTGTAACGTAACAAAAAGGGAAGGGGTCTTAATACTTTCTGATAGCACTGTAAATATACTAGTAGACACTCAATTAGAATTTCGCTTTACCTATCAAGGTCAGAATCAATTAATCATTATTCGCTAATCATTAAGTACCTTCCCTGCCATGTTTACCTACACTGTTACTCCCTACCGCATACCAGCTCCACCATTTTCACCCAATACCTACTATAGTTCCTTACTTACCTGCCTTGTTGAATTCATTCATCATGTTGTAAGTTATCATTTATTTGCTCTTCATCTATTACCATATTCCTTTTCACCTATTACCCCCCACACACCAGCTCAACTATTTTCCGTCATTACCCACCACATCTACCTGTCAGTCTTTCATTACCTCACAGAATTACCTGCTTTCTCATTTTCACCTATCACCCCTCATATACCAGCTTAAGCTTTTTCATTTAGTACCAACTACATTCCTAGCATACTGTCATGACATTCCTGCTCCACCTGTATGTAAATGACGGGTCGAATGTGTGTATCCCTAATAAACCGATTAAGCCTAGTGTCTTTCTACAGGGTTCGTATGACTGATTTATTTATGTCACAGCTGTCTGTCTTTTTATGCAGAGCTGACTTGAACTTTTCATGTAACAGAATGTTTACAATCGATTTGTCTGTCTGTAATGGCCCTTTCAGTCTGTTTCGCTGTGGTCAGTTAGTATATACACAATCACTCAGACTACAATCTGCAGCCTTCAGTTTGTGTATGTTCACTCAGATGACTCTCAGCAAGACCACTCTCAGACCAAGGCTATGACCCTCTGTAAGTGGTCAGTGTGTGTACGGACCCCTTGTCAAGCATTTCGCTACACCTGCAATAACATCTGCTAAACATGTGTATGTGACCAATAACATTTGATTTGAATCACACACACCCTGTTAGTGTGTGTGTATATTACTATACCACAGAGCAGTGCCCCTAGAGCAGATTTGGGGGGTTAAGTGCCTTGCTCAAGGGCAAAATGGTAGTAGGTAGGACATAGGATATTAGACCCAGCAACCCTCCAGCTGCTGGCTCACTCCTGCAGGATTCCTCTGTCAGCCCTGGGATTCGAACCGGCTACTCTTTGATTATTGGCCCGTCTCTCAAGGCTACCGTCACGCCAAATCAGCCGGTCTCTAGTTCACTATGTCTGTCTAATTTTGTGGCACTGATCTGGCTAGCGTAGCCATTGAGGCTTCCTTTTCATCTAATAGTTCCCATCAGGCTGGCTGGGAATGGTGTGTTCTGGCTGCATCAGACATTGTGGTGAAGTGAAAGAATCTGTCTAAATCTCCTGGAGCCAACCCCCCCCCCCCCCCCCCACCCACAGAGCCCGGTGGGTTAACACGACTCACAAAACACATTACAGAGTCAGCAACTTCAAAGTGAAGGTCGAGGTTTGGTTGGGGGTGGAAGGGGGCGGGTTGGTAGGGCAAGTGGGTCACATACAGCATCTGTAATTGGGGTTTTTAAGGTTTAGTTTTTTCCTGCAGATTCTGAGTCATCCCCAAATTGGGAATGTCTGTTAGGCCTGCACCCAGCTGCTCTACTCTACTAGCATGGGAGTAAGTCAGACTGGGTTAGAGCTGGAGACGGCATCAAATACCAGAGAAGCTTCACATCATGCAAGAGGTAGAGAGAGACAGACCATGTTGTAGTGTAGAGTATTAAATGCAAGCGAGAGCCATGGTTTTATTTACACACACACAGCTGTCTTACTATACCTGTGAGGACTTTTTGGGTACCAACAGTTGATTCACATTCAAAATCCTATTTGCCTTAACTCCTAATTATAACCCATACGCCTTAAATGGCTTTTTCACATTTTAGGATCGGCCATAATGTCCTCACTTGTTCGAATTCTCCTTGGTTTACTATTCTTGTGAGGATTTCTGGTCCTCACAAGTATAGTATCAAACACACACACAGCTCACTTAATATTTCCCTCCACTTATTACAGTTGGTCTACTGTATGTTATCCAATTAGGTCTAGATATCATAACTCTAAACCTATAGCCCCGGTTTCCTATAGTGTGTGTGAATGTAAATCTACAGGAATACCCCACACCATGTTTCAGTTGCCCCATCGGGCTCTATTATTAATGAGTGTGTTAAAAAATGAGCTTTGGCACAGCTTGGCTGTAGTTCAACACAACAGGGTTTAGGGGTTTCCCCTCTCTCTCCTCTTCTCTCTGTTTTATCTTTCCCTCCCTCTCCCCCTTTCTCATTTTCTCTCGCTCTCTCTCTCTCTCTCTCTCTCTCCATGGCGGCTGTGCATGGGAAACAAAACACTTTTTCAAATGGTAGGGCTCTTATTGGCTGATCTGTCTTTAGCGTTCCTTATTGGTCCGCTGCGTCCTCCGAGACTTGTTTGCTAGATTTTCCCTAAAGAAAGAGCATTCTCTCCTTCTAGTCACTGTTACCTGTGTGTGTGTGTGTGTGTGTGTGTGTGGTACTAGTCTGTGCTTGTTACACCCTGATAGTTGTGACTAATAAAATAATGTAAACACACATCGGAGCATAAATGTCTTTCTGCTGTTTGTTTTAATTGGCCTCTCTTCAGGGAAGTGTAGCCAGCCAGTTAGTTACAGAGCAGACCCAGGTCCTGGCAGTAAACTCTTGATTCAGAGCATTAGCTAGCTGGCAGAAGCAGCTAACACTGACTGCATCTGAAATGGCACCCTATTCTCTATATAGTGCACTACTTCTGACCAGAGCCCTATGAGCCCTGGTCAAAACCAGTGCACTATGTAAGGAATAGGGTGCCATTTTGGGTGATGCTAAGCAGACCTCTTCTTGGGGTCGTGTGTGTTGAAGTTTGACACACAGACACATTGGTTGACCCTTGCACAAGCACTCACCACAGGCAAAATTGTTATTTCAATTATATTAACAATAGTTTTGTGATTCATTTAAGCAAATTAATTGTGATAAAGATTCACTCTATTTTTTTCAATTACATTTTATATTAATATCATTTTATATTAATATCCCCTCTTCCTCCCTCTTTTTCTCGTACTTTTTCTCCCCCTCACATTCTATCCCACCTCCCCTCTTTCTCTCACGTTCTCCCTCCCTATCTCTCCTCCCCCTGGTCAGGTGCTGCGTGGGGCCCAGCTGATAGCAGTGGCATCAGCTGACGGAGGGGCCACAACAGTGGAGGGCTCCCCCCTACAGGCCAGTGACATCCAGGTGCAGTACGTCCAACTGGCCTCCGTCAACGAGCACACCGCTACTGTACAGGTGAGGAACGCACACAAACACACAGAGACACACGTCCTTGGATGAACTGGCCATTGAGTCCGGTGGGCCTGACAGCAGCATTTCTGACCTTCTCTTTTGTATCTTAGCATCGGTTCCAACTTCCTGTTGCTCAAATTCCTGAGGTACACCTTTTACATTTACACACATCCAGTAAAGTAGACTGCGAAGGTACATTAGAGGTCTGTGCGGGACTGATTTCCTCATCACGCTGCTGCAGCTTTTCATACTGTAACCGCCTGGTCCCGCTGGCTGTAACCGCCTTCTACCCGCTTTCGCAAGAACTGGTCCCGAACCCAACTGCAGTCCCACAAATGTTATTTTAGGTGGATGTGACGCAGATCACTTGACAGCCATGGTCCCAGCTATTTTGCATTCAGTAGGCAATACAAAAATGTGCAAAAAATAACCCAAGAAATAGGTTTAATTACCAGAGTTTCTCATGTGATATTAGGCTATCAGTATTACTGGGCTACGTCAGCGAATAGGCTAAACTTAGTTTGAAAGAGAGACAGAGTTGGCTCAAGAATGGACACTTGCACTTTCTCTTGAGCTATGTGTTGCATAATAGCATACCTTAATAGGAGCAGAACGCTTGGAGGCAGAGACAAATATGAGTGATCAATATTTATTACCAGACAATGTGGTAGGCTTAAACTATAGCTTAATCATATTTAGGACGTACATTTCCTTCATTTCCTTGCATATAGCCTACTCTATTTAATAGAGACCACACGCGCAGCTGATCTCGCAAACCCAACTAGGAGAGGTAGGCTACTTAACTTGAAGCAGCAACAATGATGGGAGCGGATACATGCACTTTCTTTTACATTTTGCATAGCCTATAGCCTACCTTCTAGGAGCGGGACGATTTGCAGGCAGAGACAAATAAATGGGTTATCAATATTCACTGAAAAGGAAAAGGCGCATCCGTGCACCTTTTCAATGATGATCAAATGTTTTAGTTGCATCTCGACTCGCGTTGATTGAGCGCCTTCCACTTCTTTCCATTATCAATATTTATTTCTAGACACTAGTAAACTCTAACCTTAACATGATTAACCACCACTTGATGGTGGCATCACAGGCCTCTGGAGGGGGGTGGATTAGTGTAAGGTATTGTGGAGGTGAGGGGGAAATAAGGAGAGGATATGGATGAAGTAGGTATTTGTAGATGATGTTAGAGTAGGTGGTTGAATGGGTGTTGTGTGTAGGGGTGTTAAAGCTGGTTCAGATGTTAGGGACATTGGGGGTAGGTGAGGTGGGGGAGGAGTATAGAGGGTTGGGTTCTAAATATACCTGATTGGTTAAGAGCTCACACAGACATTCAGTCTCTCACACCCCCTTTAAATGACTCACACCATCTTGTGCAATATCCCAGTAAAACTATGTGGTGCGATGCTCTTTCTCCTTATAATTAGTGACATGTTGAAATCAAAATGCCAGTGTAATAATTAGCAATTTCACCAAACTGCTTGCAGGTACTCAACACTCCGCTTTTCTCCCTATTGTCATGCTTTCATTCAAAGCGAATGGCCTTCTCCTTTAAGTCCTAGAGTTGGTGTTTTAATTTAACAATGTAAAATGCACAGATGCAGCTTCAGAAAGAGGAAAGTAATAATTACTAGATTAGCTTTGAATCCCTTGATGGTTGAGTTCAGAGAATGGGAGCCATGTGTTGAAAGCAGTAAGGGTACACAGGCACCCACAGCAGTCCCTCCTTTTATGTGGTCAACTTGGCAAGGCCAGAAACACAACAAAAGAACGAGACCTTCGCTTAGTTTTTCACTCATGTTTTGTTTTCGAAAACCATGTTGAATGCCACATGTCCTCCGTAATGCTTGGTTTGCTCACTTCCCCAAAAGTCAAGTTTTATATGGATATCTCCGATTCGTCCCATCGCCGATTCGTCCCTGCGTGACATTATAAAAAGAGTACCCGAAAAAAGCTTGGCTCTTTTAAAAGTGATTTGTTTGGCTGTTTGTAGAAATGCCAGTCCTGCTCGGAGTTGGAGTAATTTGAGTCTCCTTGTTCATTTGGACTGATGTGATTGTATACCTATGCATACACAGAGAATATCCTGCCCACCACCTATCACTTTTTTTGGGCGACTAGCTGAATGAGGCATGGCATCCTCTGTCATCCCTGGTGTCATCTGGTCATCCCCACATCACTTTGTCGGTTCTGTAATTTGTCCCACCTGTCCCCCATTCCCCTCTTGGAACCATAGACATCCTAAATTCATTAATTTCTCTCCCTTACTTCCACCAGGCTTGTGTTTGTGATGTTTCTATAGATGTATACATGATTGCCACCCCATACATTGTGTTGAGCTGCGGTCTGGGTTCCATTTCACCTCTCTCCCCTCTCTCAGCAATCAGACCGTTGTTTGTGTACACTTTTGTGAATGGGCTTTATTTGTTCTAATGGTTGATTGTACACAGACAGCTTGACAGAAATCAACAAAGTTGACCGGGCCCTGATCAATCTCCAGTTTCCTGTTCCCAAGAGATGAAATTAAGCCTCTTGGGTTAACCAAGGGCATATGGACCAGGCAGGGGAGAGAATACAACTGTTGAACAGCCACTACATTTAGTTCTGTTAGGCTACTCAAAGAGAGACTACTCCATTGTCATTTAACAAAGTTTTAGAGCCCACTCTTTATTTTGAAATTCAACAAAACGGTGGCCACCAAAATTTCACCTTGTTTGCTATAAAGCTGAAGGATTGGTGTTTGAGAAATGTAGGCTAACATTCAAATTCATATCAAAACGTCTGTAAATGTCAGAGTGGGCCTTTAAACATTTAGCAAATCAATCACAGTGGGCTTGTGAGGAGATGTACACTCAAGGCCAATACTGACCGCTGGGTTGCCGCCCTTTCCAATTCTAAGGTCATGGAAAGGTCACTACATTTTCCCCTCCCTGAAATGTGTCGAACTGTTTCCCCAAACATATGGTAGCATTTATAACTAAGCTCTTGAAAAATTACTTCAGCTTTTTATTTATTTATCTTTTAAATTTTTTCTCCCTCTTTATTTAATAGTTTCCATTACACAAGCTAGATCAAATAAAGTACACAAGCTAGATTCAAATAAGATATTTCCGAACAGGAAGGCCTGTTTGGCCTCGTGACAGATTATGCTATGTTTTTTTTACATTTAGCCTTGTGATGGTTCAGACACTGGTCAGGTCTAAAGCTGGCCCTATTACACCCTAACAGGGTCTGGTCCTGGGCGGGGTCCTCATACGGTGCCAGAGATGCCTGTTATAACCAGATGAAAAACAATTGCGGAGATGAATAGGAAGAGTTTTTTTAGTTTGACACCTGGGTCATATTCATTAGGCACCAAATGGAAGAAAGCTGACTGAAACAGGGAGGGACTACCAGGACTTGCTCAATAACAACCTCTTGTTTTATTTTTCTGTTGAAAAACACGTTTAAATGGTTTCCTATGGTGTGCTCTAATGGATACGATCCTGGGATATGCTTGGGAGGTGGTACAACTTACTATTAGATGTGTCTGGTTGGATGCTGTAGCAAGGTGGTCGCATAGTTTAAGCTGTGCGCTTTCTATTGCAGGGCTGATTTCATGGCTGTTACTTATGTTGATGTCATGAGAGTTTGGTTTAATCTAGTGAAATCTTTTCAGTGTGTATATAATACTGTTGTCCAGATCAGACACCAGCTGGTATCCACTCACCTTTGTCTTGTGTTGGCTAGTCTGGTGCACCAGACACTTCTGTGCGCAATAGCTTGGGTAACTTGGGGATCAGTGGAGGCTTCTCAGAGGAGGAAGGGGAGGACCATCCTCAGTGAATTTCATGTACAACTATGCTAAATATAATCTCATGTCACCAAATAATTTATTAAAACACACTATTTTGCAATTAAGGTCTACAGTAGCCACACCAGCATGCTGTAGGGTAGCACCATGGTGTAGCCAGAGGACAGCTAGCTTCAAATCAAATCTAAGTTTATTTGTAACATGCGCCGAATACAACAGGTGTAGACCTTACAGTGAAATGCTTACTTACAGGCCCTAACCAACAGTGCAATAAAAAATAAAAAAAAGAAGGTAATATGTGAACAGTAGGTGGTAAGTAAAGAAATAAAAACAACAATAAAAAGACAGTGAAAAATAACAGCAGCGAGGCTATATACAGGCACCAGTTAGTCAGGCTGATTGAGGTAGTATGTACATGTAGATATGGTTAAAGTGACACTGCATATATGATAAGCAGAGAATAGCAGCAGCGTAAAAGAGGGGTTGGGGGGGCTATTTGCACACAATGCAAATAGTCCGGGTGGCCATTTGATTACCTGTTCAGGAGTCTTATGGCTTGGGGGTAAAAACTGTTGAAAAAAAACTGTTGCCTTTTTGTCCTAGACTTGGCACTCCGGTACCGCTTGCCATGTGGTAGTAGAGAGAACAGTCTATGATTGGGGTGGCTGGGGTCTTTGACAATTTTTAGGGACTTCCTCTGACACCGCCTGGTATAGATGTCCTGGATGGCAGGCAGCTTAGCCTCAGTGATGTACTGGGCCGTACGCACTACCCTCCGTAGTGCCTTGCGGTCGGAGGCCGAGCAATTGCCGTACCAGGCAGTAATGCAACCAGTCAGGATGCTCTCGATGTTGCAGCTGTAGAACCTTTTGAGGATCTGAGGACCCATGACAAATCTTTTTAGTTTCCTGAGGGGGAAATAGGCTTTGTCGTGCCCTCTTCACGACTGTCTTGGTGTGTTTGGACCATTCTAGTTTGTTGGTGATGTGGACACCAAGGAACTTGAAGCTCTCAACCTGCTCCACTACAGAGCGTGCTCGGTCCTCCTTTTCCTGTAGTCCACAATCATCTCCTTAGTCTTGGTTACGTTGAGGGATAGGTTGTTATTCTGGCACCACCCGGCCAAGTCTCTGACCTCCCTATAGGTTGTCTCGTCGTTGTTTGTGATCAGGCCTACCACTGTTGTGTCGTCTGCAAACTTAATGATGGTGTTGGAGTCGTGCCTGGCCATGCAGTTGTCGTGTCTTTGGCATCATTAAACTGAAGACTGTTATTTTATCAAATCAATTCTCTGTAATTATTATTACGTGATTAAACTAATCACGTGAATGTAATTAACTAGGAAGTCAGGGCACCAAGGAAAATATTCAGATTACAAAGTTATAATTTTCCTAATATAACTTTCAGATACTTTAATATCTGATCAATTAATCTTCTAATTAATGAATTATTCTTTACCTCACATAAGTCTCATTCCAAACATCGTAAATTGTTGGTTATCTGCACGAACCCAGTCTTCACTATGAATCATCCATACATCAATTGTCTCAATCATTTATTTATTAACTAACAAAATAATCACAGAAATGCATAAACAAACAAACAAAGTAGATATGGTTACAAAGAATTGATAGGGGATGTGCCCTAGTGGGCTAAACCGGTATGGCGGCTTGGTAGACAAAGGGACTGAGAAGGCGCGAAAGACAAAAGACACTACACAGTTGATAATTCTAACAATTGAAATGCTAATCCTTTGCACATAAACGCTCACTCATTCGAGAATAATTGCAATCAATATATATATTTACGCTCAGTGTGTCGTCGTGATCTCTGTTGGAATTGTCCTTTTCTGTTGGAGAGTTCAGCCGAGATTCTCTCTGCGTCCCTGGAGTCTTTGGTTAGAATGGATATTTCAGAGTAACATTCAGAAATGTTCTTATAGATAGATGTTTTGGCGGTTGTCGGTCTTCGCGTTCAATGGTACAGAATTTCTAGCTGCAGACTAGTAAATTAGTATCAAAGATTTGCTCTTATTCTGTCGGTATCGATAGTCTCAGAGTTTAACCACATGGTATGATTAAAAGATTCAGCAACCATTACAACCTTAGCTCCCTCGATGGTCGAGGTACACATGGTCTCTACTCAAACCTTAGCTCCCTCTGTGATCGAGGTACTGGTCTACTGGGAAATTCCCAATGTGGGGGTTATATCCATAACCGTAGGAAAGGGCTGTCCCATGATGCCAGATCAATGTCTGTGCTCATGGGGCGGGCCTATGACTTAGTTAAACTCCAAAGGGAAGTGGAGTTTCCTTCATTAACTTTTTTGGGATACCAACCCCCCCCCCCCCCCCTCTCAATTTCTGCCTGAAGACATACCCTAATCTAAGTGTCTGTAGCTCAGGCCCAGAAGCAAGGATATGCATGTTCTTGGTATCATTTGAAAGTTTGTGGAAATGTGAATTGAATGTAGGAGAATATAGATCTGGTAGAAGAAAATACAAGGAAATAAACATACGTTTTCTGTTTTTTATTGTTGTTGCATCATCTTTCAACTGAACAAGAACAGCCAAACATTCAGATATGATGCTGGGGATAATTTCGATGCAGAACATAAGATGGCAACAGTATTTGAAAAAAGTTTCAGAAAGATATCTTCAGGAATGAGTGAGCTACATGACATTGAGCATGTAGTCACCCAGGTGTCCCACACAAGTTGCCCAAATGTAACCAAGTGGCCGAATTGGTACAGTGGGAAGAGAGAAGGTTTCACAGGAGAACAAAGGTACCTCTTCTCCATCATAGAACTTGAGAACGGTCTGGCCATGAGGAGAGAGACTCCTCTATGAATTTATGACCTGCGATAACATAGCCTGGGTGTAGGGGGAAGAGAGAGAGGTGGTGAGAGAGAGAGGGGGGATGGTGGAGAGAGAGGGGGATGGTACTCGCTATCCCCAAAGAGGGTCACATCATGACACAGTCGTGGTTGAACAGGGAGTACAGGAGGGGACTGAGCACGCACCCCTGAGGGGCTCCAGTGTTGAGGATCAGCGTGGCAGATGTGTCGCTACCTATCCTCACCACCTGGGGGCGGCCCGTCAGGAAGTCCAGGATTCAGTTGCAGAGGGAGGTGTTTAGTCCCAGGATCCTTAGCTTAGTGATGAGCTTTGAGGGTACTATGGTGTTGAACGTTGAGCTGTAGTCAACAAATAGCATTCTCAAATAGGTGTTACGTTTGTCCAGGTGGGAAAGGGCAGTGTGGAGTGAAATAGAAGTTGCATCATCTGTGGATCTGTTTGGGCGCTATGCAAATTGGCCTGGGTCTAGGGTTTCTGGGATAATGGTGTTGATGTGAGCCATTACCAGCCTTTCAAAGCACTACATGGCTATGGACGTGAGTTCTACGGGTCTGTAGTTATTTAGGCAGTTTTCATTCGTGTTCTTGGGCACAGGGACTATGGTGGTCTGCTTGAAACATGTTGGTATTACAGACTCAATCAGGGACATGTTGAAAATGTCAGTGAAGACACCTGCCAGTTGGTCAGCACGTGCCCAGAGCACACGTCCTGGTATCCATCTGGCCCCACAGCCTTGTGAATGTTGACCTGTTTAAAGGTCTTACTCACGTCGGCTACGGAGAGCGTGATCACACAGTCGTCCGGACCAGCTGATGCTCTCATGTATGCCTCAGTGTTGCTTGCCTCGAAGCAAGCATAGAAGTGATTTAGCTCATCTGGTTGGCTTGTGTCACTGGGCAGCTCGCGGCTGTGCTTCCCTTTGTAGTCTGTAATAGTTTGCAAGCCCTGCCACATAAGACGAGCGTCAGAGCCGGTGTAGTACGATTCAATCTTAGCCCTGTATTGATGCTTTGCCTGTTTGATGGTTCGTTGGAGGGCATAGCAGGATTTCTTATAAGCTTCCGGGTTAGAGTCCCGCACCTTGAAAGTGGCAGCTCTACCCTTAGCTCAGTGTGAATGTTGCCTGTTATCCATGGTTTCTGGTTGGGGTATGTATATTCGTGGCCAAAAGTTTTGAGAATGACACAAATATACATTTTCACAAAGTCTGCTGCCTCAGTTTGTATGATGGCAATTTGCATATACTCCAGAATTTTATGAAGAGTGATCAGATGAATTGCAATTAATTGCAAAGTCCCTCTTTGCCATGCAAATGAACTTAAACCCCCAAAAACATTTCCACTGCATTTCAGCCCTGCCACAAAAGGACCAGCTGACATCATGTCAGTGATTCTCTCGTTAACACAGGTGTGAGTGTTGACGAGGACAAGGCTGGAGATCACTCTGTCATGCTGATTGAGTTCGAATAACAGACTGGAAGCTTCAAAAGGAGGGTGGTGCTTGAAATCATTGTTCTTCCGCTGTCAAACATGGCTACCTGCAAGGAAACACGTGCTGCCATCATTGCTTTGCACAAAAAGGGCTTCACAGGCAAGGATATTGCTGCCAGTAAGATTGTACCTAAATCAACCATTTATCATCAAGAACTTCAAGGACAGCGGTTCAATTGTTGTGAAGAAGGCGCCCAAGAAAGTCCAGCAAGTGCCAGAACCGTCTCCTAAAGTTGATTCAGCTGCGGGATCGGGGCACCACCAGTACAGAGCTTGCTCAGGAATGGCAGCAGGCAGGTGTGAGTGCATCTGTACGCACAGTGAGGCGAAGACTTTTGGAGGATGGCCTGGTGTCAAGAAGAGCAGCAAAGAAGCCACTTCTCTCCAGGAAAAACATCAGGGACAGACTAATATTCTGCAAAAGATACAGGGATTGGACTGCTGAGGACTGGGGTAAAGTCATTTTCTCTGATGAATCCCCTTTCCGATTGTTTGGGGCATCCGGAAAAAAGCTTGTCTGGAGAAGACAAGGTGAGCGCTACCATCAGTACTGTGTCATGCCAACAGTAAAGCATTCTGAGACCATTCATGTGTGGCGTTGCTTCTCAGCCAAGGGAGTGGGTTCACTCACAATTTTGCCTAAGAACACAGCCATGAATAAAGAATGGGACCAACACATCCACCGAGAGCAACTTCTCCCAACTATCCAGGAACAGTTTGGTGACGAACAATGCCTTTTCCAGCATGATGGAGCACCTTGCCATAAGGCAAAAGTGATTACTAAGTGGCTCGGGGAACAAAACATCGATATTTTGGGTCCATGGCAAGGAAACTCCCCAGACCTTAATCCCATTGAGAACTTGTGGTCAATCCTCAAGAGGCGGGTGGACAAACAAAAACCCACAAATTCTTACAAACTCCAAGCATTGATTATGCAAGAATGGGCTGCCATCAGTCAGGATGTGGCCCAGAAATTAATTGACGGCATGCCAGGGCGGATTGCAGGGGTCTTGAAAAAGAAGGGTCAACACTGCAAATATTGACTCTTTGCATCAACTTCATGTAATTGTCAATAAAAACCTTTGACACTTATGAAATGCTTGTAATTATTCTTCAGTATTCCATAGTAACAATAATATCTAAAGACACTGAAGCAGCAAACTTTGTGGAAATTAATATTTGTGTCATTCTCAAAACTTTTGGCCACAAATGTATGTAAAGTCACTGTGGGGACGACGTCCTCGATGCACTTATTGATAAAGCCAGTGGCTGATGTGGTGTACTCCTCAATGCCATCGGAAGAATCCCGGAATATGTTCCTGTCTGTGATAGCAAAACAGTCCTTTAGTTTAGCATCTGCTTCATCTGATCGTTTTTTTTTGTAGACTGAGTCACTGGTGCTTCCTGCTTGTAAGCAGGTATCAGGAGGATAGAATTTTGGTCGGATTTACCAAATGGAGGGCGAGGGGGAGCTTTGTACACGTCTCTGTGTGTGGAGTACAGGTGATCTAGAATTTTTTTCCCCCTCTGGTTGCACATTTAACTTTGATCGAAATTAGGTAGAACTGATTTAAGTTTCCCTGCATTAAAGTCTCCGGCCACTAGGAGCACCACCTCTGGGTGAGAGGTTTCCTGTTTGCTTATTTCCTTATACAGCTGACTGAGTGCGGTCTTAGTGCCAGCATCTGTCTGTGGTGGTACATAAACTGCCACGATGTCCTCTGTACCTACGTCTCTTCCTCTTGCAAATAACTGGGATGTTGGCCTTGTCAGGTGTTCAGAGAATGTCCTGTGCGTCCTGCTTGTTGAAGAAAAAATCTTTGTCTAATCCGAGGTGAGTGATCGCTGTCCTGATATCCAGAAGCTCTTTTTTTGCCGTAAGATATGGTACATTGACTGGCTTTTTTGCCGTAAGCTTCTGGGTACATTGACTTCAATACAAAACCTAGGAGGCTCATGGTTCTCACCCCCTTCCATAGACTTACACAGTAATTATGTCAACTTCTGGAGGATGTCCTCCAACCTATTAGAGCTCTTGCAGCATGAACTGACATCTTGTCCACCCAATCAATGGATCAGAGAATTAATCTAGTACTGGAAGCATAAGCACTGCAGTGCATAAAATGGGGTGAGTAGTTGACTCAATGCGAGAGAAAGACAATAGTTGACTAGTGTTTAACAAATTAGTTTCTTTCAAAAATGAAGGAGAAGCAAGTGAGAGAGAGTGTCATTTTTTTCCAGTTTCACTTACTTAGCTAGCAAGTGAAGCTAGCTTGTTTAACCTACTCAAACACTCTGCTCAAACAGAGGGATGCTATGTTAGCTTGCTGGCCTATGACTATCTAACACAACACTGGAGCTCTTCCAAGTTATGGTAAGCTTTTGGTTTTACAAATGTATTGCTGCCTGTGTAAGTGCTAAACTGCTTACTGACTCTACAACTTTAGTGCATGATTGTAGCGGGTTTACTAACATGTTAGTTCTACTAGCTATGTTGACTATGACGTTACTTTAGCTTATAAGGTGACAATGATGAAGGCTGTGTGTAGTAGTGATATGGGGTGGCTTGGCTTTTTTTTTTTTTGCCTGGTCATATACAGCTGATGTGCTGTGCATTGAAGTCCACAAGCGAAGGGACAAGGTGAGAGGAGGAGAGCGCATAGATGTGATAAGGAATACAACATGGCTGCTATGAAAGTGAACTGTGTTTACATGTGATCAGGGGTCTATTCATTCTGCCGATTCTGTTGAAAAGCGTTTCTTAAACGGAAGCAAACAGAACTAAATTTGTCCAATAGAAACTCTCGTTTGCAACTGTTGGACTAATGACTACACCCTATATCAGCTAGATGCAGGCAAGAGTGTGCAAGGCGGTATTGAATGTGTCACTGTCTGTCACCTCAAATTTTGCTCTCGACCTATGTGCACCTACGTTGTAAACTTTAATTCATTGGCTAGGTTGTTGCAACCTCATGATAGGTATTTACTGCTGTTGCTGTGCCAGTGCAGCTGCGCTACATTGAGAGTAAGAGAATTAAAAGATGCGGGTCATTATTTTTTTTTCTGTGTCCAAATTGGGCTTAGGTTGTGGGCAGGAGCGTGGCAGTGGTTGTGGTCAATGTGTGTTACATTTTTTGCTGTTTTAAAGCTAATTTCCTGTAATTCTACACATTTGCCATGAGGCAGAGAGAAACAAATTCTGTTTTAAAGCTAATTTCCTGCATATCTAGAAAGTTTTACCATGGGGCTGAGAAAAAAATTGCAGTTTTTAAAGCCAATTTCCAGTTTTTAGTCGTTTAAGTTAACACTGAATGTTTTCCCACGCTGAATCATTTTCAAAAATGCAGAAAAAAACCTTGCAGGTACGCTGTTGGGGAGAACTTTGGCATCTCGGCCAGGAAAGAATGACTCAACGCTGTTCTCTCTTTCTGTCTGTCTGTCTCTCTCTCTCTCTCTCTCTCTCTCTCTCTCTCTCTCTCTCTCTCTCTCTCTCTCTCTCTCTCTCTCTCTCTGTCTCTGTCTCTGTCTCTGTCTCTGTCTCTCTCTGTCTCTCTCTATGTGCACAGTGACTCTTCCTTGACTCATCTTTTACTGGGGTTCCACCTCTCCGTGCCTCTCGGATCGGAGGTTGGCCCAGGAGATAATACGTCTGCATTTTATTAGAGACTATAGCCCTTCCCTGGTGAGGATAACAAGCACGCAGATGAGCTTCCCTGAGACGATTTCTGACATTTTGTGCAGAAATTCTACGGTTGTGTAAGACAACAGTTTCATCAGCTGTCCAGGTGGCTCGTCTCAGGCCATCCCGCAGGTGAAGAAGCCAGACGTGGAGGTCCTGGGCTGGCGTAGTTACATGTGGTCTCCAGTTGTAAGGCCCTTTGGACGTACTGCCAAATTCTCCAAAACGATGGAGGCGGCTTATGGTAGAGAAATTAATATTCAATTCTCTGGCAACAGCTCTGTTGGACATTGCTGTAGTCGCATGGCAATTGCACGCTCCCTCAACTTCAGACATATTTGGCATTGTGTTGTGACAAAACTGCACATTTTAGTGGCCTTTTATTGTCCCCAGCATAAGGTGCACCTGTGTAATTATCATGCTGTTTAATCAGCTTCTTGATATGCCACACTTGTTAGGTGGATGGATTATCTTGGCAAAGGAGAAATGCTCACTAACAGGGATGTAAACAAATGTGTGCACAACATTTCAGAGATGCATTTTGTGCATATGGAAATTTTCAGGGATCTTTTTTATTTCAGCTCATGAAACTTGGGACCAACACTTTACATGTTGCATTTTTATATTTTTGTTCAGTATATTTCCTCTTCAACAAAACTGTTTGAATAAGGCTTGAAAATACTTATATGCTTTCTAAATATACACGGTATAATCAAATTATAAAACCACTAACCTTCCTTATAACTGTAAAGTACATATTTTCTAAAGGTGTCTCTCTTGATAAAAAAATCTGCCCCCACCGCTGTGAATGTCACACAGATATCTAGCTCATTAGGAACTATGACAGTGTTTTTTGTTTAAAATCTATTAAGCATTTTAGATTAATGGCTATAAATCAATTTCCGAATGTGCTATAGTGATGAAACCACTCTCCCCTGCTGCGCTACGATGTAAGGATTGCAGGCATGTGCTTTGTCATATGGTTCAGCCATGAGTTGATGGACAGTCGGAAGAGTGAATGAAATTGTAGGAGGGACATCCAAGCTTTAAGTGGTTTCAGGTTTCACATCCTATGTCACACAGGCGCAACAAAATATACTACTGTGTCCTTGGGAACCTAGGCTATTGCTCAGTGTACACAGAACGATTTATAAGCAAATATGTCGGTCTGAACCAGTACCAGAAACACGCATGTCCCCTAAACAGAAGACTTTACATCTAAGAGGTTTGAAGACGTGCATCCATAGATGCTATACTCCAAATTTGGTGTGGAGCGGTTCTGGAGAAGACATTTTAAAGTAGTCAACGTCATGAACATTTTTCCAAATTACATGAAAAGCATTCTGCATGATCTGTTCGATTTTGAGTTCTGATATTTGGCAAGCGTGGTAAGGATTACAGAAGAAGCTCATCCTAGGTTGAGGTGTCAACCTAGGACCATAGCTTGAACCCTGCAATGTCTGCTTGCAGCTATATTTTATAACTTGTCTCTCTCTTTCTCTCGCTCTACTTTGGTTTCATCTTCATCTTCCCTCTCTCTCCAACTCACTGCTCTCTGTCTCTCCCCTTCTTCCGCTGTCCTCCTCACTCTCTCTTCCCTGGCTTCCCTATATTCTCCTGCATTTCTCCTACCCCTCTTCCTCCCTTGTTTCTTCCCTCCCCTTCTCATCCCTCCCCTCCTTTCCCTCCCCAACTCTCTGTTCCCAGGTGGCAGAACTGGCCCCAGCCATGCAGGGTGAGATGGAGGTGAAGGAGGGATCCATCCATCTGCCAACAGAGGAGAATGGGGAGGTGGTGCAGATCGTCAGTTCTGTGGGCACCTGAGGGCCTGGAGAGGGAGATGGCCACCACAGAGATACAGAGGTGTGGATGAAAGGGATGGGTAGTGGGGGATTCAATAAATACAGACAATTAAATGAACAAACAATTAACTAAGAGAGAAAAATGAGCAAATGTCAACAGAACAGATCAAGAGAAGTGTTTTAGTTATTTAGTTATTCCTCTGATTGATTGTCATCATCAGAAGAGGACATGGCCTGGGATTAAACCCCACCCATGAAGGATGCTGCTCAGGCAGACAGACCCTCACTGGCTACACCTCAGCGCTGGAAAAGCATGGAGCTATTAGAATTTAAGCTGATTGGCTCAATTTATATTTACAGTAGGCTCGCTAACCCCCTGGACACGTACTTCCAATACTGTACTGTTCTCCTCTATAGCATCATGCAATCGTGCCATGTTGGACTGCTGTGGAAAGTAGTACAAGCCTAAAATGGGCACTTATTCATGGTTGAGTTTTCTTTGACTTTGCCTGTTTGTCCATCATTTCTGGTCTGGAACCCGGCTTTCGTTGCCAGCTTTTCCCGAAATTATTGACACCCTTGATAAAGATGAGCAATAATGACTGTATAAAGTAATTAAATTACTGCGCTATATTGTATGCTCAAAAAATGTGGTAATTATATTTTATACTAATACAATTGCTCAAATGTTTAGTTAAATTCAGCAAAAAAAGAAACGTCCTCTATCTATTTTCATAAAACTTAACGTGTAAATATTTGTATGAACATAACAAGATTCAACAACTGAGACATAAACTGAACAAGTTCCACAGACATGTGACTAACAGAAATGGAGTAATGTGTCCCTGAACAAAGGGGGGGGTGTCAAAATCAAAGTAACAGTCAGTATCTGGTGTGGCCACCAGCTGCATTTAGCACTGCAGTGCATCTCCTCCTCATGGACTGCACCAGATTTGCCAGTTCCTGCTGTGATATGTTACTGCACTCTTCCACCAAGGCACCTGCAAGTTCCCGGATATTTCTGGGGGGAATTGCCCTAGCCCTCACCCTCCGATCAAACAGGTCCCAGACGTGCTCAATGGGATTGAGTTCCGGGCTCTTCGCTGGCCATGTCAGAACACTGACATTCCTGTCTTGCAGGAAATCACGCACAGAACGAGCAGTATGGCTGGTGGCATTGTCATGCTGGAGGGTCATGTCAGGATGAGCCTGAAGGAAGGGTACCACATGAGGGAGGAGGATGTCTTCCCTGTAGGCAACGTTGTTGCCGATGATGTCTGGTGAGGACCTGCCTTACAACAGGCCTACAAGCCCTCAGTCCAGCCTCTCTCAGCCTATTGCGGACAGTCTGAGCACTGATGGAGGGATTGTGCATTCCTGGTGTAACTCGGGCAGTTGTTGTTGCCATCCTGTACCTGTCCCGCAGGTGTGATGTTCGGATGTACCGATCCTGTGCAGTTGTTGTTACACGTGGTCTGCCACTGTGAGGACAATCAGCTGTCCGTCCTGTCTCCCTGTAGCGCTGTCTTAGGCGTCTCACAGTACGGACATTGCAATTTATTGCCCTGGCCACATCTGCAGTCCTCCTGCCTCCTTGCAGCATGCCTAAGGCACTTTCACGCAGATGAGGAGGGACCCTGGGCATCTTTCTTTTGAATTTTTTCAGAATCAGTAGAATGGCCTCTTTAGTGTCCTAAGTTTTCAGTTTAAACTGTGACCTTAATTGCCTACCGTCTGTAAGCTGTTTCTTAACGACCGTTCCACAGGTGCATGTTCATTCATTGTTTATGGTTCATTGAACAAGCATGGGAAACAGTGTTTAAACCCTTTACAATGAAGATCTGTGAAGTTATTTGGATTTTTACGAATCATCTTTGAAGACAGGGTCCTGAAAAACGTGCGTTTCTTTTTTTGCTGAGTTTATTTGGTCCCATATTCCTAGCACGCAATGACTACATTGAAATTGACTTACATGTAGAGTATCCAGAGAAAAATAAACTTGTTTTTGTTTTTCTTGCTGTATTTCTGTGGAGGACACATTCATGTGAATAAAATATTTTGTGGTGCCACAAATGTAAGTTTTGCTCTTACATTTAAAATGTTCATCTTCTCTTTATAGACAGTGGTCAACAAACTCCAAATCAATCTCAAGAGGTTCAAGATGTACAGAAATATGCTTCTGTGGAGATGTTAAGAGAGTGGGAGGGAGCGCTCACTGCTCAACATTTGGGTGTTTGGGTCCATGGTGTGTGATGATATGCTATTGCTGTGCTATTTTTGAGCTAGCCTGTGTTTTTCCATTTACATTACTTTAAGGGCCTATCTTTTCTAAGAGGAAAAACAAAACCAACATGAATGATGGCTGTGCCCAGCTGGTGGCTGTCCTATCACCTCAGGCCACAAAACATCAGCTGACATTTTCTATTAATTACCCAACAATTCTATGTTGGGTAATTGTTGAACCGCCAGTGTTTGTCGACACCCAGCAGGTGATCTACTGCCCCCGATGTTCATGTTGGTCTTTCTTCCATGTAATGTAATGCAGGTAAACAAACTTAACACTTTCTGGTAAACAATTAACCATGATACACTGATAAAGATTCACATGGAGTTAGACACGTTTAGGAGGAATAGATTATACACATACACAGTGGAGTTATATTACAAGATGGCTTACGTTATCTGATGTAAGTTTCCACACTTGACACACTCATATCGATTAATTGTACAGATCACTCATTCTTTCACTCATTCCCTCCCTTCACAAAACACATCCTCTGTGTGTGTGTGTATGCACACCTGTTCATGCATACAGTACATGTCAAGGTGTGTGTGTGTAAGGAGCGATTCTATTCCAGATAAATTGGGCTCTTCGGCGCACTTTAGTGCATATGGGAGATTTCCCAGACACAGTGTGACGTAATGGTGTACAGTATTTTGGAGCGGCAGCAAGAACCAGTCGTACTAGGAGAGCAGAACTAGATAACATCTGTTGTTTCCCTTTATTTTCTCTCATTCTGTCTGCCTACGCTCTGTCTCCTCTGTTTCAATCCCACTCGGTTTCTCCTTTCGTCTCGCTGTCTTCCTCTGTCGAACTCTGACTCTCACACACTCTTTGACACTGTAGAGCAGTAAGTTTTGGCATGGGCAGTCCCAGCCTCCCCCTGGCCTGCTCTTCCCTCCTCCCTTCCCCCTCTGAATCCAAGGGGGACCTGGCCGTCCTATCTCCTATTTCCTCAAGATGAGCAAACAGCCCTGGGTGTAACGGCCTGGATCCTTCACGTTTTACAACCCTGGACCCTGGCAACTGCATGGGCCTTCTGAGTTCCGGGACGGAAACCTGCTGAAAAACAGAGATATATGATGCAGGGATGGAGTGGCTAAGTTTGGAGGAGAGACCAGAAAACCGGGCACCAGGATAAGGTGACTAAGGGGGCAATTAAATTTAGCCATTTTTGGGGGGGGGGTTCTTGCATTGGAATTATATTGAATTATGCTCATCACGCTACACCACAAACAAAGTTAAAATGCTGAGACTGAGATCCTTGAAGGCTTTTGAAGTGACAGGTACACTACATAACCAAAAGTATGTGGACACCTGTTTGTTGAACGTTTCATTCCAAACTCATGGGCATTAATATGGCTTTCCACTAGGTGCTGGAGCATTGCTGCTGGGATTTGCTTCCATTCAGCCTCAAGCATTCATGAGGTCGGGCACTGATTTTGGGCATTTAGGCCTGGCTCGCAGTCAGTGTTCCAATTCATCCCAAGGGTGTTCAATGGGGTTGAGGTCAGGGCTATGTGCAGGCCAGTCAAGTTCTTCACCGATCTCGACAAACCACTTCTGTATGGACCTCACTTTGTGCATGGGGGTATTGTCATACTGAAACAGGAAAGGGCCTTCCCCAAACTGTTGCCATAAAGTTGGAGCACATAATTGTCTAGAATGTCATTGTATGCTCTAGCGTTAAGATTTCCCTTCACTGGAACTAAGGGGCCTAGCCCGAACCATGAAAAACAGCCCCAGACCATTATTCCTCCTCCACCAATCTTTAGTTGGCACCATGCATTGGAGCAGGTAGCGTTGTCCTGGCATCCGCCAAATACAGATTAGTCAGTTCATGTGTAGACGTTGCTTCCAGAGGCAGTTTGGAACTCTGTAGTGAGTGTTGCAATCGAGGACAGACTATTTGTACGTGCTTCAGCACTCGGCGGTCCCGTTCGGTGAACTTGTCAGGCCTACCACTTTGTGGCTGAGCCGTTGTTGCTCCTAGACATTTCCACTTCACAATAACAGCACTTACGGTTGACCAGGGCAGAAATTTGACGAACTAAATTGTTGGAAAGGTGGCATCCTATGACGGTGCCACATTGAAAGTCACGAAGCTCTTCAGTAAGGCCATTCTACTGCCAATGTTTGTCTGGGGAGATTGCGTGGCTGTGTGCTTGATTTTATACACCTGTCAGTAACGGGTACGGCTGAAATAGCCGAATCCACTAATTTGAAGGGGTGTCCACATACTCTTGCGTGTATATATATAGTATAGGTTGGTGCGAAATCTGTAGTCTCGTGCGCTGTATCAGCACCATGGGCAGCGCCATACACACTAAAGTAGCAAGGCCGTTTTGGTAATGAATACAGGCTACAAGATAGATGAGGCAATTCACCTATTAAGCAGCCTATTTGAATGCAACCGTACACACCGCTGTTTTACCAAAATAATGCTAGCTAAATGCTGAAATTAATAGCCTAGTTATACATTCATGCAAACAAAAATACTGAATAGCAGTTTGGCTTAGAATACCGACACAACTGGGAATGAATGACTGCATACAGAACAAAACGAAGGTATCAAGTAGTAGGCCTAGTAAACAAAATATCAGATCGCTAAAGGCTTGACACAATCTATATTTAGGATAGTTACAGTAAACAAACGCAGTAAACAAAAGGCGACTTGAGATCCAAAACAGCATACAGCCTACTACAGTGAGATGCAGCCATGCACAGCTGTCTTGCCAAATAAATAGGCCTACAGTATAGGCCCGCTTCAAACATGGAAAATTAGCCGCTCATCAGTTCAGCAACACGTTGTGATATGGCACAATGCACTTCTGTGTATCAAATTCGACCCATAGAATCAATTAAGCAATGCCAGCCTAGCATAAACAATACCAACAGTTCCATTTACAACCACGAAATCCAATAGGCTACCAAGAAAACCATAATCGAATATCGTTCTATGATGAAACGTACCGATATGTAGCTCTACCCAGGGGCATCATTTGGGATCTTGTATTGGAACTGTATTGATTTCTGCTTATATCATGCTATACCACAATGAACATAAGTTCAAATGCTTTCAACCAATAAGTCAGGTTGGTGCGAAATCGTCACTGCGCTCTCAGCACCATGGACAGCGCCTTACACACAAAATAAAGATGTTGATAAAGCAAAACAGCTAGATTGTTTCTTACCCTTTCAGAAGAGTTGGAGGCTCCTTGATGCTCTGTGGAACTTCCTGAGTAATCGATCATTACATTTTCCCTGAAATCTTCTTGTAAGATTCCCCTCAAATGCCAGTTGGATTAGTTGAGCTTCAAGTGGGGTCCATTTGGAGAGGGCGATATCAGTCTGCAAAAACTGGTGAGCATCACTAAACTTACAGTAGCTATCACCTAATCTGTTTTGCTAAGTTCCAGCAGTGGTTTCACCTTTATCACATCTATATACTCATGGCTCTCTGGGTCAAGGGCACACAGGGCCTTAACCAGTTGGATGTTGCGTTCGTTCTGACATTTCACCAATGACAGCATCCAACATGCTGAAGAACAGTATTTTACACTCAATGGATATATTTTCACATCCTGTAGGACCCTTGGTCCCATCTACCTTCAGTTGTGTACCAAGATTCTCTGGTTTCTTCAACTATTTCCTCAGTGACAATCTCATTCATGAGCCCCACGATTTCATTTTGAATATTGTGTGACGTGTATGTGGCATTTTGGGGTATGGTGCTTAACACCTTGGCAAGTTCCTTTTTGGAGAGAATATTCCATCATAGACAGAACAAGTCCACTACTCCCCTCCCCTCCAATGTCCCCCGCAGTGATTGCTGGTTTGAAACAAGGAACTCAATAATGTCGACAATCGGCGACATATACAGTACCAGTCAAAAGTTTGGACACCTACTCATTCAAGGGTTTTTATTTATTTTTACTATTTTCTACATTGTAAAAACTATGAAATAACACAGAATCATATAGTAACCAAAAATGTGTTTGTAAAATCTAAAATATATTTTAGATTTTTCAAAGTAGCCACCCTTTGCCTTTTTGAAAGCTTTGCACATTCTTGGTATTCTCTCAAACGGTCTTGAAGGAGTTCCCACATATGCTGAGCACTTGTTGACTGCTTTTCCTTCACTCTGCGGTTCAACTCATCACAAATCACCTCAATTGGGTTAGCTGGTTCGATCTAGCTAAATAGGCTAAGGCTAATAACACTAATGCTTTTTACAGCTTGCTAAGAAGCTAAATAAACTCTAGTGGTGGGGTGTGAGGCAGGGTTGAGTGAAGCAGCTTCAACTGTGAACTTGACCCCGCCCTTATAAATCAAACCACGTTATTCACTTAGCCTACCACAGTTGAAGTGTTTTTTACCACTTTTTATGGAAACCCAAAGGAGTCATATCTAACAGGCCCGGTGGCTTTCCAATTCCATAGCCCCCATACACAGCCGCGGCACTCTGTCCATTGTGTTAACAAAGCGCAGCAGAGATACAGATTTTGCGCCAACCTTCAATCATTCACATTTTTTTTGCAATTTTTATATAGGGACATAAAGCTAAAACTGAGGGGGCACAAGTTTCAAATGAGGGAGCTAAGCCACCTTTTGCCCCCTCGTGGAGCTGGATATGAATGACTCCCATCCTCCTCTCAACACCCACATGTTCTTTTGATGGCAGCCCCATCAAGGATCCAGCCTGGTTGTAGATTGATATGTGCTTAGCCACCTCCTCAGACTGTCATGAACGATCCAATGATTTCCCATAGTTGTATGTATGGCATGACATATATAACATGACAATGGCTGTCAGGGGAGTTGGCTAAAGCACATTCTGATCTGGGACCAGGAGATTCACTGTTTACTATATCAACGCTTTATTGCCAAAGTGAAGTTTTACAATGCTTGAAGGGTTATCCTGGGATACGTAAAATGCAGAGAACATAGTTTGGCTTTTTAATTTTTTATTTTCATCCAATCATATTGTTTCCAGGGAAATAAATCAGCACTTGTTATAATCTTGTGAAAGCAATGCTCCTCAGAGCCAGGAGGTGTCTGATGCTGGCTCACACTCAGCTGAAACACCAGGGCAGAGTCACAGTTTAAGAAGCACATTTCCTCACCATCCTTTTACATCTCCCAGGCTCTGACATATGGATCTCTGTAGAGTGGGTGGTCCTGTGCCAGGGGATTCACGGCTGGCTTATGGTGAGAGCTATTGTTTGTATGTTGAGTAGGGAATGAGTGAGTGTTTGCATTGTCTTTACACTGGTTTGATTAGAGAAATGGATCATTGAGTGCGTGGAGATTTCACAGGTTGGGGATCACAGAGTCTGAGGAACTCAGGAGCTCCCATTATTTATCCAACTGCCTGCAGGCTGGAGAGTGCAGACCACCAAGCATTCTAATGGGAACAGTCAAGCATATTAAATGCTCTTTCTTATAAATTATCTTTCCCTTGAGGTAATTGCCAATATGGCATGATGGGTGAAAGCTATGTGATAAGAGTTAAACATTTGCTTACAGTTATTCAATTGTGTTGTATTAGTGAAGTGAAGGAGGAAATATGCATCTTGAGTATTTGAGTAAGCCAGGCCAAGGACACATATTTGAGAGGACCACTCATCATGTACAAATCATCTGAAAGTATCTAAAATTGATTGTGTAGCTCAACGAAGTCCCTTATAGATGATTTGAACATGATGTGTGAAAAATACTAATACCAGTACCATGTTAAATAGGATTTTTTCCACAAATGCTAAAGCAATAAACAGTGCCATGAAACAAAACCAAATCATAGATTGCAGTCATACCTTGTCAAATCAAATCAAATTTTATGTCACATACACATGGTTAGCAGATGTTAATGCGAGTGTAGCGAAATGCTTGTGCTTCTAGTTCTGACAATGCAGTAATAACCAACGAGTAATCTAACCGAACAATTCCACAACTACTACCTTATACACACAAGTGTAAAGGGATAAAGAATATGTACATAAAGATATATGAATAAGTGATGGTACAGAACGGCATAGGCAAGATGCAGTAGATGGTATCGAGTACAGTATATACATATGAGATGAGTAATGTAGGGTATGTAAACATAAAGTGGCATAGTTTAAAGTGGCTAGTGATACATGTATTACATATAGATGGCAAGATGCAGTAGATGATATAGAGTACAGTATATACATTATATTAAGTGGCATTGTTTAAAGTGGCTAGTGATACATTATTGATCAATTCCCAACCAATTTCCGTTATTAAAGTGAGCTGGAGTGGAGTCAGTATGTTGGCAGCAGCCACTCAATGTTAGTGGTGGCTGTTTAACAGTCTGATGGCCTTGAGATAGAAGCTGTTTTTCAGTCTCTTGGTCCCTGCTTTGATGCACCTGTACTGACCTCGCCTTCTGGATGATAGCGGGGTGAACAGGCAGTGGCTCGGGTGGTTGTTGTCCTTGATGATCTTTATGGCCTTCCTGTGACATCGGGTGGTGTAGGTGTCCTGGACGGCAGGTAGTTTGCCCCCAGTGATGCGTTGTGCAGACCCCACTACCCTCTGGAGAGCCTTCCAGTTGTGGGCGGAGCAGTTGCCGTACCAGGCGGTGATACAGCCCGACAGGATGCACTCAATTGTGCATCTGTAGAAGTTTGTGAGTGCTTTTGGTGACAAGCCAAATTTCTTCAGCCTCCTGCGGTTGAAGAGGCGCTGCTGCGCCTTCTTCACAACGCTGTCTGTGTGGGTGGACCAATTCAGTTTGTCCGTGATGTGTACGCCGAGGAACTTAAAACTTACTACCCTCTCCACTACTGTCCCGTCGATGTGGATAGGGGGATGCTCCCTCTGCTGTTTCCTGAAGTCCACAATCATCTCCTTTGTTTTGTTGACGTTGAGTGTGAGGTTATTTTCCTGACACCACACTCCGAGGGCCCTCACCTCCTCCCTGTAGGCCGTCTCGTCGTTGTTGGTAATCAAGCCTACCACTGTAGTGTCGTCCGCAAACATGATGATTGAGTTGGAGGCGTGCATGGCCACGCAGTCGTGGGTGAACAGGGAGTACAGGAGAGGGCTCAGAACGCACCCTTGTGGGGCCCCAGTGTTGAGGATCAGCAGGGTGGAGATGTTGTTACCTACCCTCACCACCTGGGGGCGGCCCGTCAGGATGTCCAGTACCCAGTTGCACAGGGCGGGGTCGAGACCCAGGGTCTCGAGCTTGATGACGAGTTTGGAGGGTACTATGGTGTTAATTAAATGCTGAGCTGTAGTCGATGAACAGCATTCTCACATAGGTATTCCTCTTGTCCAGATGGGTTAGGGCCGTGTGCAGTGTCGTTGCGATTGCGTCGTCTTTGGACCTATTGGGGCGGTAAGCAAATTGGAGTGGCTCTATAGACAAGACAGGGTAAGGAAACCAGTATGTCATTTTGTAATTTGAGTGAAGTCTTTTTAAAAGCGGCAATCTTTAGTTGGCACAATAACAAAGGGAACTCCCAGCCCCTATTTCAGTAAAAAGCTAAGGGATGGGGCTGGAAAAGCCACTCTCAAATTCATAGACAGAGGTATGGATGCAAGGACTGACCATCCATGATATGAAAATTATAGTTTAAATCATGTTTTGAGGCTATATTGGCCTAGTGTTTGTTGACATTTGCTTTGTTTACAAACATTGGCGTAAAACAAGCTTACATTTTGGGTTCTGATGAGGTATGACAGTTTTACTGAGCTCATGATGCATTTTATAAATGTGTATTCTTCAAATATTTAATTATAGGATAAATAATGGATGTAACAACTGCAGATTGCCCTTTTTCCCCATATTAGATAAAATGTTTGAATTTTCCTGACAGTCTGCTTAATTTGTTACATTAGGCATGCACCGTTTATGTAACGTGTCAACTCCAATTCTAAGAGGGGAAAGTCTGTTTCATATTGAAGAAAAATGCCTGTTGTGACACTTGTTTTTATGGAGACTTTTTGTACAGAAAATCGCAACATGCTTTACTCGTCTTCACCAGGAGATTGTTGGATGTTCTTCTTTTTGGCAAGATTTTTTCAAAATTCCCATCTGGATTAAGCGGAGTATTCATGCAGTAATGGGTCGAGGTGCGGAAACAGGCATAGCGCGCGCCTACATATTTTAGATGTCCCCTAAATAATTGAAATTGTGAAATAAAGACAATTCCTTATAAGAATATTTGCCCCAAATGACGAAGTCCATCAGGAAAACTAATCACCCAACACGCGGAGACCCTGCATGCTGTGGGACCAGCCTTGAGATGGAGCAGGAAGGGTTGCGCTGTGGCTCAAAATCCGGTTTTAACAGCGACAAGAAAAGTGTGGCCTACAGTTCTGATGGAAAGAATTACAACTTCCATCGCAGCCTGGAAATATTACATTTGGACGTCGTTGGTGAGTTTAACCTCTGAAAACTACATTGTGTGTGTCCTGTCCTCCCCGAAGCCTGTTTTGCAGACCACAGTGATGTCCTCAAGTTGAACTTCCACGTCATCTCCTGTTGTCCTCAGACAAGGATGGGCGTCGAATACTAACTTTTATCCCAGGTGACCTGACTGATTTTGAGCCACTTCATGTAAAGTGTAGGACCTATGTCTCATGAGCTGAAATAAAAGGTCCCAGAAATGTTCCACACTCACAAAAAACACATGTATCTCAAATTTACTGCCCAAAAACTGTGTTTACATCCCTGTTAGTGAGCATTTATCATTTACAAAGATAATCCATGCACCTGACAGGTGTGGCATATCAATAAACTGATTAAACAGCATGCTCATTACACAGGTGCACCTTGTGCTGTGGACAATAAAAGGCAATTTTGTCACACAACACAATGCCACAGATATCTGAAGTTTTGAGGGAGCGGGCAATTGGCATGCTAACTGCAGGAATGTCCAACAGAGCTGTTGCCAGATAATTGAATGTTAATTTCTCTACCATAAGCCGCCTCCAACCTCGTTTTTGAGAAATTGGCAGTACGTCCAACCGGCCTCACAAACCACAGACCAGGTGTATGGCATCGTGTGGGCAAGCGCTTTGCAGATGTCAACATTGAACAGTGCCCCTTTTTTTACTTTAGTTTATTTGGTAAATATTTTCTTAACTCTTCTTGAACTGCACTGTTTGTTAAGGGCTTGTACGTAAGCATTTCACGGTAAGGTCTACACTTGTTGTATTCGGCGCATGTGACAAATAAAGTTTGATTTGATGGTGGTGGTGGGGTTATGGTATGGGTAGGCATAAGCTACGGACAATGAACACAATTGCATTTTATTGATGGCAATTTGAATGCAGAGATACCGTGACGAGATCCTGAGGCCCATTGTCGTGCCATTCATCCGCCGGCATCACCTCATGCTTCAGCATGATAATGCACGTCCCCATGTCACAAGGATCTGTACACAACTCCTGGAAGCTGAAAATGTCCCAGTTCTTCCATGGCCTGCATACATACCAGACATGTCACCCATTGAGAGCATGTTTGGGATGCTCTGGATTTACGTGTTTGACAGCGTGTTCCAGTTGCCGCAAATATCCATCAACTTCGCACAGCCATTGAAGAGGAGTGGGACAACATTCCACAGACCACAATCAACAGCCTGATCAACTCTATGCAAAGGAGATGTGTCGTGCTGCATGAGGCAAATGGTGGTTACCAGATACTGACTGGTTTTCTGACCACGCCCCTATTTTTTCAGTTATCTGACCACCATATGCACATCTGTATTCCCAGTCATGTGAAATCCATAGATTAAGGCCTAATTTATTTATTTCAATTGATTGATTTCCTTACAGTGCATTCAGAAAGTATTCAGACCCCTTCCCTTTTTCCACATTATGTTACGTTACAGCCTGATTCAAAAATGTATTAAATAAAAATCCTCAACAATCTACACATGATCTACTCATGGTGTTTCTCCGCTAAGTTCAGACTTGTGCTAATTGATGTTGTAAGTGTGTGCTGATAACAAAGCCCACCTTTGATACTGTTTGCAGCAAGTGATGGAATACCAGTATGCTGTCCAAAGATGCTTGTCAGTGGGCGATGATCTGTAAGAAGGATGAACTTCCTCCCGTACAGATATCGGTGAGACTTATGAACTCCAAAAACCATGCCTAGGGCTTTGCATTCTATCTGTGCATAGTTACTTTCTGCTTTGTCCTTTGTCCTCAACAGCGATTGGCTTCTCTTCACCTGGAAGCATGATATGGGACACGACTGCACCCACACCATATGGACTAGCATCACAAGCTAGTTGGATGGGCAATGACGGGTCGAAGTGTGTCAATGCCTCAGAAGTGTTTCCTTGATTTTCACAGATGCTTCCTCGCATCCATGTTTTGTCCTGAAAATGCAACTGATGCAATGGCTTCAGCTTCGTTGCTAAGCTCGGGATAAAGCGTTCGTAGTATTTCAGTAACCCCAGGAAAGAACGTAGTCGGCTAATGTTCTGAGGAGTTGGGGCATCCAAGACAGCCTTGACCTTGGACGGAGCCTTGTGAAGGCCTGTGGCATCGACGACGTGTCCAAGGTATTCAACCGATGGTTGAAAGAATGTACGTGTCCTTACGAATTCGTAGTCCTTTTTAGGTTGCTTCCAAGTTCTGGAGATGGTCGTCTTTTCCAGTAACGAGGATGTCATCCAGGTAGCATTGTACTCATGGCAATCCACTGAAGATCTGGTCCATTGCCCTCTGGAACAGAGGTGGTGCAGTTGTGATTCCAAATGGTAGACAGCACCTGAAGAGCTCCTTGTGTGTTAGGACGGTCAGCAGTCTCCACATATCCTGATTCCACCATTCTTCTTAAGGACTGGTATGAAGGGTGTAGCCCAGTTACTCACACTGACCAGCTCCAGTACTTTGTTCTTGATTATTGCTAAACTTCATTGTAATGTATTTCATGCTGCCCAGCTCTCCATTAAAGACTTGTCCATGTTTCTTTAAGATGGCGTGTAGGTGTGTGTCTCCATGTGTCATTGTACAAACTGATGGCCAGTAAGTCCAGTGTGATTTTCTCCAGCCACGAACGTCTCAGTAGTGATGGATAGTCTCCTTTCACGACAGTGGCAGCTTTCAGTTTGTCCACTTAACTGAACTGTGACATCAGTGATGCCTTTCACGGTGACAGATTCACCTGTGTAATTCTTTAGTACGATGTGTGCTGGCTGAAGTGGAAGATGTTTGTGTCTTTTTGTAGACTTCTGTCTGACATGAGATACAGCTGCCCCTGTGTCAATCTCTATAAGATCCGACAGCCCCTCTAGCAAAGAAGAGACATAGTAACCGTGTGGGCCCCCCACCAACAGCCAGTATATTCAGTGTGACTTCCACGTCTGATGAGTCACTCACCTCCTTTTTTTGTTATTGGAATGTCTCTTTCTTGATTTCAGTCTTTGAGGTTTTCTCTAAGCTCTTTTTGTTTCTGCAGGCTCATTCGATGTGTCCCTTTTTTCCACAGGCTCTGTAATTCATGATCTTACACCTGATGCCTGCTTTGCCACAGTGGAAGCAGGTGCCTTGATTTCCCTGTCTCAGATTTTCAGTTGAAACTCGGCACTCATCCTGATGAACCCATCTGCTGAGCCTCTTTAGCAGCTAGTTCCATTGGCAAGATTACTTTCAATCAATATTCTCTTTTGTGTAGCTTCACTCTGTAGCTCACATACTAGTCTGTCTCTAATGGGGTTATTTAGAACATCTTTAAACTCAGTGCTCTGATTCTCCTTCTTCCACATCTCTCCTGTGGAACCTAAACCTTTCAGTACTAACTAGTGGTTTTGGTGAAAAGTGTCCTTTTAGCAACATCAACAGGGTTAAGCTTTTGGAAAGGTATTTCATTTATGCTGTCTCTGATAGTGGGTTTTGTGACGCAGCAGGGGAGGTAAGTGCTATGTCTTGTGGATTTCATAACCATGTCTATATAACAATTCAATAATGATGAGACGATTGACCGGAATTCAGTTCAACAATTTTATCTAGAACGTGATCATCTACAACATTCAACACCCATGATGCTCCGCACACACAATCAAGGTAAGTACAGAGGTACGGAAGGTACAGTACAACCTTAATATACAACAGTTTGGAGAGAGATACTGGGAAGAAAGAAGGGAGGAGGATGAGTGGTTTCCCAGGAACTCTACAATAGTGTTCTTTGGATGATTCCCATGAAGGCAAAATGTGATGCAAATATCAAGAAAATGTACTTTTTTTTTTTTTTTTTTTAAGTCCGTATTGGAGTGTAGTACAACACTGACCTTGTTAAGTGGTTTGGACCTCTCGGCCTAAGTCCTAGACTAACAGATACGGGGTTAACCACCAAGTTTGCTGCGTTGGTGGTAGAAGTATGATGCTGTTACATTGGGGTGACTGGAAGTTGGAGGTAAGGATGACAGCGGTCTTGGGCGCTGCGTTCAGGTTGCAGTCTCCCCCGGCGGTGTGGGTTCGAATCCCATTTCTGACATTGCTGGGACAGCATTTAGCCTAGATACTATGGATTGTACTCGAGCACATACTCAAATCTTTTTGAAGTTAGATGCTTTTGTAGTTTCGATTTTTAAAATATTTTTATTCTTATAATTTTAGTATGCATTTTTCACTGCTCAACCCTTATGGTGGTTTGAGATTCACCAGACACCTCAATTGGTGGGTCACAAAGTAAAAAGTTAAACAGGCGGGCTAGCAACTGAAGGTTTGCCAGTTTGAATCCCAACAGGAATAGTTGAATAGATCTCAACATAATGGAATGCTTGGCCTGGTTCTGTATGTCTTTTAGTGAAACAAACATTTTATAAGAATTATGTTTTGGAAGACAATGAGGTCAGGCTTTTTTACGAGTCGCAATGCAACTCTCAGCTCAACAAGCAGTGTTCTCACAGTTATGAACCCCTTAAACCCACTTTTGTTGGATATGCTCTGTACACTCCAGTAGTTTCATATTATTACAGTGAAGGGGATTTCTATAATAAGCAAAGTACTGTTTTATTGGAAACCTATTACAGTCCAGATGTTGATCCTGGGTTTGAACTGCGAAACCTAGCTATCTGTTGCATTTGCCATCCAATTTTTTTGTACACATAGGCTGTTTCCTTTATGTGCTTTGACCAGCGGCTCACTGGATTGAGATGGTCTGTTAGGCATACTCTTCTATGTTACACAAAATACCTGGTCACACAGTTTTAACAAGCCTAATATAGAGTAGGCCTTTTGTTTTTCCTGAGCTAAGGAAAACTCGGGAAGGTCACTAAGTTTGGAACGGGGTATGGTCTGATTCCATGGGAGAACAACCAAAACGAATGAGTTTGTTCACGCCAAAACACTCTGTCTCTCACGTGATGAAAGCCAAATAAACTCCATTTAGCTTTTTCATTGAGCAATTTAAAAAAAAATCTGGTAACACTTTACATGACACCCAGTGTCATAAAATATTATGACATGGTCATAACCATATTATAATATGTCATAACAGCTGACAACTTGTCATATAATGGTCATAACACTGTCATGACCCATATATTTACACCTGTTGTGACATACTGCATTATTGTATGGCTGGGTATGACACCTGCATAAGTGTCAAAACCTACATTTATTCAAATGTGTTTTTTCCCTGCCAAGAAGTTTCCTTTCGTTTTGAAAGTTTCTTAAGTTCTTTGTTGTTGTAATGACTTCTTTTACAGTCACTTTGTTTTCATCAAATTTTAAATAACTTATAGAAAATTCACTTTTTGACGCTGTCATAAAGCATTGACCATCCTGTGTCACTTTACATGGACTAAGAAAATACACTTTATGACACTGTCAAGAAGCATACACATACATGCCTTTTGTCCAACCTGGTCTCAGAGCATTTTGTATTATTCTGTATGTAAATCCGAGGCACCATTTATTATGATATGTTATGTTTTGTATGGTATTTATTAATTTGTGTATGTTCATAACCCATTTTGAATATGTTGCGAATGAAAATGTATATTATGTTACTAATTTGCTAAATGTTCAATATGTTACGAATTTTCAAAACATACTAGATGTTACAAATTCTAACGTTAGCTAGGGTTTAGGGTTACGAGTTAGGTTAAAGGGTTAGGGCAGTGCTTCTCAATTATTTTCTGTTACGCCCCCCCCTAGGAAGAAGTAAACATTTCGCGCCCCCCAACTGTAAATAGTATACAACTGTAAATTGTTAGAAGTACACCTCTGCATAGCATTGTATCCTTATTAATATATTTTTTTTAAATGAAAAAAGAAAGAAATATAGATCAACTTACAACAAAGAATAACTTCATTAACATTGTTTTTTAGTCTGTAACAGAAAAGACTTTAAATAAAAAAAATAACAAAATTCTAGCCTTATTTAAACTGTAAACATTTTTTGACCATTTGATACTGAAAAATAAAATAAAATATAATCAATAAATAATAATAAATTCAAATTGATCAGCAACATTAACTCAGGAGCACAATATATGAAACACTTTGACCTATAAAACAAAAATGAATAAAACAATTTGTGCTGATTTTTTAAAATCAAAATGAGGAAGTCAGGATTAATGGCTACAATGAGCACGTTTTGCAGAGCACAGCTTTTCGAAGCGGGGTTTGAAGCATGATACTGCAACTCTCAGCTCCTGCTCAATGTTTAGCTGGGACCTGTACTTGGTCTTCAGTGCAGCAACAGCAGAGAAGCCAGTCTCACAAAGATAAGATGTTGCAAAAGGAAGAAGAATGCCCATGGCCCTCTGCCCTAAGAGTGGATACTGCCTCTACACTCAGCCTGAATTCACTCAGTGTCTGTGATGTGAACCTCAGTCTCAATGTGGAGTCAGACGTCATATCAATGAACTGGTCCTCCTCTGCAGAGCTGAAACCAGTTGGAGCTGGTGCATTGAAAGGATCTCTCACCCAGTCATATTGGGAACTGTTTTCAGGGAAGTACTTTTTAAAGAATCCCATCAGTGATAAAATATGCTCCTTAATATATGGAATCACTGAGGTGGCATCATAGTCAGTAGTGTCAACAAATTCATGCAGGTTCTCAAATTAATCAGTATTTCCTGATTCCTGATTTCCTGATCAGTATTTTATTTTTGCAGCACTTGCGTCATCCAGCATGACAGAGACCATGTCTAATGCTGCAGGCAGTATCAGCTCCTCTGCTATGGAGTGGGGTTTTTTGCACTGAGCAATTTGGTATGCCACCTTATATGATGCTAACAGTGCTCGCTGGTTTACTGAAGTAGCATTCACAAAGCAGGACGATTGTTGGCAATATTCGGCACGTTTTCACTGAAAAACTAAAGCGGCTTATCAGCGTGATTGGGGTGTAATGTCTTTAAAAGACGCCTTAATTTATTTGGCTTCATGCTGTCCGCTGCCAACATTTTTAGACACAGTAAACATACCGGTCTTTCCTCGTCTCCCACCTTAGTCACAGTGAAGCCAAGCGCTACATACGCGTCGTCATATTTCCTCGTCTTAGCTTTCGGGAGACTTACGTTTGTCTCATTATCTCCATCTCTCTCCACCTTTCTTTTCATCCCTGTTAAATATTTTTCCATGGTGTCTCTTAAAACTTCTTATGGCTGCAACCCCGCTACCGGGATCGATATGACAACAGCCAGTGATAGTGCAGGGCGCCAAATTCAAACAACAGAAATCTCATAATAAAAATTCCTCAGACATTCATGTGTCTTATATCATTTTAAAGGTAATCTTGTTGTTAATCCCACCAAAGTGTCCGATTTCAAATATGCTTTTCAGCGAAAGCACTACAAACGATTATGTTAGGTCACCACAAAACCACAATAAGCACAGCCATTTTTCCAGCGAAAGATAGCAGTCACAAAAATCACAAATGGAGATAAAATGAATCACTAACCTTTGATTATCTTCATCAGATGACACTCATAGGACTTCATGTTACACAATACATGCATGTTTTGTTTGATAAATCTGAGTTTACATTGGCGCGTTAGATTCACTAGTTGCAAAAACATCAAGTGATTTTGCATAGCCACATCGTTTCAACAGAAATACTCATCATAAATGTAGATGATAATATAAGTTATGCACATGGAATTATGGATATACCTCTCCTTAATGCAACCGCTGTGTCAGATTTTTAAAAAACCTTACGGAAAAATAAACCATGCAATAATCTGAGACGGAGCTCAGAACAATAGCCAAATTAGCCGCCATGTTGGACTCAACAGAAACCAGAAAATACATGATAAATGTTTCCTTACCTTTGATGAACTTCATCAGAATGCAGTCCTAGGAATCCCAGGTCCACAATAAATGCTTGATTTGTTCGATAATGTCCGTTATTTATGTCCAATTAGCTACTTTCGAATTGTTTACCAAACGCCCTAACCAAAGTCTCAAAGCACGTCCACTATAACGTGACAAAATGTCCAAAAGTTCCGTTACAGTCAGTAGAAACATGTCAAACGATGTACTGAATCAATCTTTAGAATGTTGTTAACATACATCTTTGAATAACGTTCCAACCGGAGAATTACATCGACTTCAATTGACCGATGGAACGGAGCTCACTCTCACGTGAACGCGCCAGTTCAATGCGTGGGCACCTCATGGAAGTGATTACTCATTCCTGTGTCCTTCGGCCCCCCTTCACATTAGAGTCATCAGACAAAGTTCTATTGACCGTTGACATCTAGTGGAAGCCGTTGGAAGTGAAAACCCATCCATATCTCTCTGTATTTTCAATGAGAGCTTGGTTGAAAATCTGGCACCCCCAGAAAATATCCAAACAGGAAGTGGAACTTCTCAGGTTTTTGCCTGCCATATGAGTTCTGTTATACTCACAGACATAATTCAAACAGTTTTAGAAACTTCAGAGTGTTTCTATCCAATACTACTAATAATAAGCATATATTAGCAACTATGACATAGGAGCAGGCCGTTTACTCTGGGCACCTCTGTGCACCTTTCATCCAAGCTACTCAATACTGCCCCTTCAGCCATAAGAAGTTAAGGGTTTGTTATCTGCACTTCATATCTCCTGCTCTGTGCTGTGTGCTCTTGTTCGGTGCAAAAAAAACTACGCCCTGCGGCAAAAAAAAGCATGTTCCCCGGGGTCACACGCATCGCTCCGAGCCCCCCCAGGGGGGCGCGCCCCACTATTTGAGAAGGACTGGGTTAGGGGAACGGTTGAAAAAAGCTGCTAATTAGCAAAACTGCTAGAGTAACATTTTAACTTTTGTTTTGTTCTGCTCCTGAAATCTGCTCCTGCATTCATCTCAGGCTTCAGAAACAGGGCATTGGGGTAGGTGCATGTCTGACATCAATGTGTGCACAATTACAAAGATAACATTTTCTTAAATTTACCATATTAAGTTATGTAAAATAAACATACTGTTGACAAGTAGGCTATGGTGTAATGGAATGTTTTGCCTTGTGTGGTAGGTTATGTGGGTTTTGACACATGTAGGTGTCATAACCAGCCATAGAAAAATGCAATATATGTCACAACAGGTCTACATATATGCGTCATGATATTATTATGACAGGTTATGACAGGTTATGACAAGTTATGTCAGCTGTTATGACATTATGACAAGGTTATGACCGTGTATTAACGTGTTATAATGCTGGGTGTCAAGTAAAGTGTTATCAAAAATCACTTCTCTCTTGGCCTGGAAAAGGCTGTCTTTGATTTACCTCCTCGTATCTTTGTTATGCTTACATATATCATTATGCCAGAAGTGGCACGAGTACAATGGCTCGCTGGGAGCCAAGAAGTGGTTGATAACAAAGATCGGAGTGTTTTCCTCCAGCCAGTCCGTGCCTGAAGGTCAGCCCAAGGAAACGGGGGCAAACAGATCTCTCGCTCTGCTAAAGAAGGCCCATTTTTCTTTCTCTCTCTGACGATTGCAGCATCTGCATCCCACTGGATCTGATTACCATTCAGATATACTGTACTGTGTATGCAATCAAGTTTATCTTGAGGGATTTTGTGTGAGTGTGTGAGTGATTGAGCGACTAAGTGAGGGTTTGGCAAGTGTGTACAGTGCATTCGGAAAATATTCAGATCCTTTGACTTTTTCCACATTTTGTTACATTAGAGCCTTATTCTAAAATGGATTGAATAAAATTAGCTGACAAAGGTGCTTCCACAAAGTACTGAGTAAAGGGTCTGAACACTTATGTAAATGTGTTTATTTTATTTTTAATACAAACATTTCTAAAAAACGTTTTTTGCATTTTCATTATTGGGTATTGTGTGTAGATTGATGAGGGGGAAAATAATTTCATCAATTTTATAGTAAGGCTGTTAAGTAACAATGTGGAAAAAGTCAAGGGGTCTGAATACTTTCCGAATGCACTGTATAGGAGGGGGTGAGTCTGTGTTAGTGTGCTTTTTAAGAGTGAGCCTTTGTGTTGTGTGTACTCTTAAGTGTGATTGCGCTTATAGCCCTCTGGTGTGCTGGGTCGTGTGCGTGAGAGCAGCTCAGCGCCCATGGATTGTCAGCAGGCAGGCACACTGTTCCAGACAGACGTGAGGGTCGCGCCCTTACAGCACTCACACATTCACATGCCAAATCATTTACCGGCTCACTTAACCCCAGCCAGCCTGCATGATGCCTCTGCCCTGCTAGACAGACTGACACTGAGGAGGAACAGGAGATAGTCACCCACAATGGTCTCCATACAGCTCCCTGGCTAGACAAAAGGGGGAGTGACAGAGAGTGAGTGAGTTAATTAGCAGGTATTATCTTCTGTAATGTGTGTTTGTGTGAGCAGGTAATGCTCTGTTTTGCTTTCCCTTGGACAAAGAGTGTCTTACTGAAGTCACGAGAGGGATGGGGGTATGGAGAGTGAGGGATGGACATAAGAAAAGAGGGATGGAGGTATGGAGAGTGAGGGATGAAGGTAAGAAAAGAGGGGTGGAGGGAAGGATGGAAGAAAGAAAAGCGAGGGGTGAGAGAAAAGGAGAAAGGTAATTGGAGGGAAGTAGAAAGATGTTGGTGATAGGAAAAGGAAACTTCAGTTAGGTTGAAAGTACTATATCCCTGAAAAATGGAATTTAGCGTTTTCTGGCAACTGCGTAGGCTCACTTTATGCTGACTTGGATTCTACAGTATACTGGACATTAGACAGCTGTTATGATTTGGGTGCTCTACAGCTACTTGGCAGTTGATGGCAGTCTGGATGTTGAGGCTCTTTGAATTTAACTTACAAATCAGAGAAAAGGTGCATAGAGTATGCAAGGATTATGTATGGTATGTAGGCCTATACAGGGACATGTTATTTGTAGATTTGTTCAGTTTCTTTAGGGCTGACCCCATTTAGTCGGCTGGTCGATTGTTTGGTCAATAGGCTGGCTGTTGGTCGACAGATTGTTTTTAGTCGAGCAGTCGCAAAAGTATATAAAAAATGTATGTCGCACAAGACATCTGTCAGATTCACACTTGTCTCAGTGAACTAATCCATTGGAGGCCGCAGGGATGGCACAATCCATTACACTGTTACTGAAAATGTATATGGTTATATTATGTAAGAACAATGGTGCAACACTAATACAAATATTATTTTATAACAAATGCGCTTTCTCCTGGGTGGATAAGCGGTCGCTGTCCACGGTTCTGAACCGATCTTCAGTGAGCCATTGAATTGCCGCCTTTCCCTAAACCATGTTGCTATGTGCATAATATCAAAGTTAACCAGCATATTTGTGTTGAGAACAATGAGGCGGAGGCAGCAGCGGAGTGAAGAGATGAGGAAACACCCCTTGCCTTAATTGTGTAAGAAAATGAAGGAGAGAGGAAACCAACTTAATTAGGGCTATAATTAATATGCTAACTGTTAAATGTGTTTGGCTTTATACACTGAGTGTACAAAACATTAAAAACTCTACAGGGATGCTGGCCAATGTTGACTCCAATGCTCCTCACAGTTGTGTCAAGTCTGGATGCCCTTAATCTGATCCCTTCCAGAATGTCAACAAAGTTACAAGATGTCTGTACACTTTTATTCTAATAGTGTGTGCGTGTCCTTACATATAAAACAGCATGCACCAGTATCAGGAAAGATAATTGACCTAATGGTAAATGATAACTCTGAAATATTGTCATGTCTTGCATGGCATGCTTTCAAATGTATTAAAGTTATTATATTAATGCCACTTTGACATTTATGTTTCCATCATTACACGACATGTCGTAAAGTGGCAATCAGCGGTAGAAACAATAGCAAAGAGGTCTCCCCTCCGCTGGTACGGTGAAAAGCTGAGGGATGGGCCTGGAGAAATGTAATCACTCAAATTCATAGACAGAGCCATGGATGCAAGGACTGACCATCCATAATATCACAATGATAGTTTTAACCATGTTTTGAGGCTATATTACTCCAACGTTTAAAAACGTTGGAGTAAAACAAGCTCGTATGCTGGGTTCAGATGGGATACGGCAATTGAACTATGCTAATGAGGCATTTATACATTGGATACATCAATGGATACATATAATTAATTTATAAGTCCAAAAATGGATGTAACAACAGTTGATTGCCCACCCCAGGCTGGCAAACCTGGATAAGGTGTTCTTTGCCCTTGACGTGATGTTCCCCAAGGTGACATTCTGGTGAAATCCTCCCTACTCCTGGTCATGTGTTATGTCTGCATATCAAATCAAATGTCATCAGTCTACCATAATTATATCTAAAGTATAAATGTATAATATCCTACTAAAGCAAAATTGATGGGTAGCCATCTGGGACTCCCTGTGACAATCAGTCCCACACCTGTGTCTAGGGGTGTCAAACTCAATTCCTGGATAGCTGCATGTCTACTGGGTTATTTCCTTTAAATTTGTATTCAATTAAGACCTAAAAAAAAACAGGTTAGAGGAGTTCCAAATGAATAAACCAACAGACACTCGCCCCACCAGGAATTGAGTTTGACACCCCAGTCCTTAGTCCTTACATTGAGTTCTGAGTATAACATCTGAGTATAACAATACATTTTAAATGCCAGAATTCATAATTAATTGGGCTTCCAAAAATAATATGGTTGCTGGGGTAGGTTTATTTTGAATGCAGATTTTCTGCAAATTATAAAGTTATACGGCCTATCTAAACAGCAGCTGCCCCCTGATTTTATGTCCCTTTGAGAGGATTCGATTAAGCTGGCCAAGGCGCAGATTTCACCGGGTGAAAAGTGATTGCATTCGTTTTGAAACCTGGCTGCCTCTTGCGTGTGAGCCAGGTGACATGGCAAAGTCGTCTCAAAACAAAGTGAAGTATGTAAAGCACATGGAGTAATGATTACAACACACGAAAGTGTTTCCTCTTGATAAAAACACATACAGTGCATTCGGGAATTATTCAGACGCCTTGACTTTTTCCACATTTTGTAACATTAGAGCATTATTCTAAAATGGATGAAATACATACTTTTTGTCATCAATCTACACACTTTACCGCAAAATGGCAAAGCGAAAACATATTTTTTTAGCAAATGTATTAAAAATATAAAACAGAAATACCTTAGTTAAATAAAGGTTAAATAAAATGTAAATTAAAAATTAAGTATTCAGACCTTTTGCTATGAGACTTGAATTTGAGCTCAGGTGCATCCTGTTTCCATTGATCATCCTTGAGATGTTTCTACAACTTGATTGGAGTCCACCTGTGGTAAATTCAATTGATTGGACATCATTTGTAAAGGCACACACCGGTATATATAAGGTCCCACAGTTGACAGGGCATGTCAGAGAAAAAAAACAAGCCATGAAGTCGAAGGAAGTGTCCGTAGAGCTCCAAGACAGGATTGTGTCGAGGCTCAAATCTGGGTACGGTTTCCAAAGAATATCTGTGGCATTGAAGGTCCCCAAGAACACAGTGGCCTCTATCATTCTTAAATGGAACAAGTTTGGGACCACCAACACTCTTCCTAGAGCTGGCCACCCAGCTAAACTGAGCAACCGGGGGAAAGGGCCTTGGTCAGGGAGGTGCCCAAGAAGACAATGGTCACTGACAGAGCTCCAAAGTTCCTCTGTGGAGATGGGAGAACCTTCCAGAAGGACAACCATCTCTGCAGCCCGCTTGGAGTTTGCCAAAAGGCACCTAAAGGACTCTGACCATTAAAAACAAGATTCTCTGGTCTGATGAAACCAAGATTGAACTCTTTGGCCTGAATGCCAAGCGTCACGTCTGGAGAAAACCTGGCACCATACGCATGGTGAAGCATGGTGGTGGCAGCATCATGCTGTGTGGATGTTTTTTTGGCAGCAGGGACTGGGAGACTAGTCAGGATCGAGGGAAAGATGAACGGAGCAAAGTACAGAGAGATCCTTGATGAGTGCTCAGGACCTCAGACTGGGGCGAAGGTTCACCTTCCAACAGGGCAACAAGCCTAAGCACTCAGCCTATACAACGCAGGAGTGGCTTCGGGACAAGTCTTTGAATGTCGTTGAGTGGCCCAGCCAGAGCTCGGACATGAACACAACCGAATATCTCTGGAGAGACCTGAAAATAGCTGAGCAGCGACGCTCCCCATCCAACCTGACAGAGATTGAGAGGATCTGCAGAGAAGAATGGGAGAAACTCACCAAATACAGGTGTGCCAAGCTTGTAGTGTCATACCCAAGAAGACTCGAGGCTGTAATCACTGCCAAAGGCGCTTCAACAAAGTACTGAGTAAAGGGTCTGAATACTTATGTAAATGTGATTTTTCTGTTTTCTTATTTTTATAAATTTGCAAAAATGTCTAAACTTGTTTTTGCTTTGTTATTATGGGGTATTGTGTGTAGTTTGATGAGAGAAAAAAACTATTTAATCCATTTTAGAATAAGGCTGTAAAGTAACATAATGTGCAAAAAGTCAAGGGGTCTGAATGCACTGTATGTACTTTATCTGCCTTAAAATAGTTTGAAAATGTTTACATTTATTTATGGAAAATACATGTTGTATGTTCCTGAACGATGCACCATGCTGCTTTGTGGACAATATGTCCTGGTGGCGCAGATTAAAGTTCTATTCGAGCAGGGCGCTCCTGCCCGTTCACGTCATGGGCCATAGCCCGGTACACACTGGTTCAGCTTAATCAAACTCCCTCATTCATATGCAGAAACAGTGTCAAACAAGGCATATCCACATGGGCACTAAATTAAATACACTTCATCAAAGGTTCAGATGCTACGATGCTATTCAATAAGCTAACAAGGAAAGTTAGTGTTAAGTAATTACACTGTGGTATGACATGAGAAGGAGATCATCTCACTTTAAAGGAAAAACAGTATACTTTTTTGGTGTTTGTACTTTCTCTGTCAACCTTATCACATACTGTTGGGATATGGAAAAAAGAACAGTAGATTGGATTGTTAAGAACAAACTGAAGTCCTTTTAAGTTTGTGCCACGGCACTATACACTGGATATGTCTTCATGTTGTCTTTTTTCTTACCTGCTGCCTGGACCAACCAGCTGCTTGGCTCAGAACCAGTCTTGCCTGGCCCAGTCCACTCTTGCTTCTTGCCCCTCACTGTGCTGGGTAACACATGCCCTGTTCACGTAATGATGCATAGTTATATGTGTTTTACATTAAAGTGTGTTTGATGTATCTGACACCACAAATGAAGTTCCCTCTGGAAAATAGTCAAACACTGCTATGTTTTGCTATGATGTGTTTCCAATAGCCTTCCTTTCTATATTGAATCCATTTGCCTTGTGATTGTTGCAACAGGACTGTGTTTATCTCCTCCACAAGCTATTTACTTACAGTACCAGTCAAAAGTTTGGACACCTACTCATTCAAGGGCTTTTCTTTATTTTACATTTTTTTTTATTGTAGAATAACAGTGAAGACATCAAAACTATGAAATAAGAATGCAAAGCGTGTGCAAAGCTGTCATCAACCCAAAGGGTGGCTACTTTGAAGAATCTCAACTATAAAATATATTTTGATTTGTTTAACACATTTTTTTGTTTACTACATGATCCACATGTGTTATTTCATAGTTTTGATGTCTTCACTATTATTCTACAATGTAGAAAATAGTAAAAAATAAAGAAAAACCTTTGAATGAGTAGGTGTGTCAACTTTTGACTGGTACTGTATGTACAAGACACATTCTTATTGCTCTTCCATGCTGGCAACACTTCTGTCCTCTGTTTCCCCATACAGTATGTAGAGGGGCCGAGTGAGGTCAGTGAAGATGAGGGAGGTGAAGCAGGGGCAGTAGGAGTTGGCAGAGTAGGCCTATATGTAACCCGAGCTGGATGTGGAAAATAAATGTAGGATATAGGATATTTTATGCGGATAATTGGTAAATTCATGATCTACCATAATCTATTTCTGAATTGGTTAAAATAAGGTTAGGTTAAGGGGGTTAGGGTTAAAGGTCCAATGCAGCTGTTTTTGATCTAAATATCAAATCATTTCTGGTCCTGGGTAACAATTAAGTAACTTACTGTGATTGTTTTCAATTAAAATGTAAACAAATACACATAGGGTACATCTTCTTAGGAAAGAGCAATTTCTCAAGCAAAACTTTAGCTAGGACTGTCTGGAAGTGGTCTGTATGGGGAGGGGAAAACTGACATTTTGAGGTTATTGGCAGAGAGCTTTGAAACTCTTTCTTATTGGTCTATTAACTCATTTACCGTCTGGTGATGTCAACAGGCAGGCCAAAACACCATCCCACCAAAACAGGCTGAAATTCCAAGCAGTCTTTTCAAAATCGCATACACTAAAAGGGCATTATCATAATTTTCACTAATTCACAGTATTACTTCATCTTCATAGTGTGGAAATATACACTGAGTGTACAAAACATTAGGAACACCTAATATTGCATTGCACCCCTTTTTGGCCTTAGAACAGCCTGAATTCGCCAGGCATGGACTCTACAAGGTGACAAGCATTCTATGGGGATGCTGGGCCATGTTGACTCCAATGCTTCCCACATTTGTGTCAAGTTGGCTGGATGTCTTTTGGGTGGTGGACCGTTCTTGTTAGACATGGGAAACTGTTGAGCGTGAAACAGCCAGCAGCGTTGCAGTAGTTGACACACTCAAACCTATGCACCTGACATCTACTACCATACCCCGTTCAAAGGCACTTAAATCTTTCGTCTTGCCCATTCACCCTCTGAATGGCACACCTATACAATCCATGTCTCAATGATCTCAAGGCTTAAAAAAATACTTCTTTAACCTCTTTCCCCTTCATCTACACTGATTGATTGAAGTTGATTTAACAGGTGACATCAATAAGGGATCATAGCTTTCACCTGGCTTGATTACCAACAACGACGAGACGGCCAATAGGGAGGAGGTGAGGGCCCTCGGAGTGTGGTGTCAGGAAATTAACTTCAGGAAACAGCAGAGGGAGCACCCCCCTATCCACATCGAAGGGACAGTAGTGGAGAAGGTGGAGTTAAGTTCCTTGACGTACACATCACAGACAAACTTAAATGGTCTACCCACACAGACAGCGTGGTGAAGAAGGCGCAACAGTGCCTTTTCAACCTCAGGAGACTGAAGAAATTTGGCTTGTCACCGAAAACACACAAACTTTTACAGATGCACAATCGAGAACATCCTGTCGGACTGTATCAAAGCCTGGTACGGCAACTGCTCCGCCCACAACCGTAAGGCTCTCCAGAGGGCAGTGCGGTCTGCACAACGCATCACCGGGGGCAAACTACCTGCCCTCCAGGACACCTACACCACCCGATGTCATAGGAAGGCCAAGAAGATCAAGGACAACAACCACCCGAGCCACTGCCTGTTCACCCCATTATCATCCAGAAGGCGAGGTCCGTACAGGTGCATCAAAGCTGGGACCGAGAGACTGAAGAACAGCTTCTATCTCAAGGCCATCTGTAATGGCAGCCTTCCTCCTCTTCACGAGAAGAGAGGGTGTAACAGGGATCGGACCAACACGCAGCGTAGCCAGTGCTCAACATGTTTAATAAAACGATAAACAGTGAACACTTACAACGAATACAAAATAACAAATGTGGCAAACCGATACAGCCCTATCTGGTGCAGAGAAAACACAGAGACAGGAAACAACCACCCACAAACCCCAACACAAAACAAGCCACCTATATATGATTCCCAATCAGAGACAACACAAAATACCTGCCTCTGATTGAGAACCATATTAGGCCAAACATGGAAACAGACAAACTAGACACACAACATAGAATGCCCACCCAGCTCACGTCCTGACCAACACTAAAACAAGCAAAACACACAAGAACTATGGTCAGAACGTGACACCATCAGACTGTTAAATAGCCATCACTAACATTGAGTGGCTGCTGCCAACATACAGACTCAAATCTCTAGCCACTTTAATAATTAATAATTGGATGTAATAAATGCATCACTAGTCACTTTAAACAATGCCACTTTATATAATGTTTACATTCCCTATATTACTCATCTCATATGTATATACTGTACTCTATACCATCTACTGCATCTTGCCTATGCCGTTCGGCCATTGGTCATTCATATATCTTTATGTACGTATTCTTATTCATTCCTTTACATTTGTGTGTATAAGGTAGTTGTTGTGAAATTGTTAGATTACTTGTTAGATATTACTGCACTGTCGGAACTAGAAGCACAAGCATTTCGCTACACTCGCATTAACATCTGCTAACCAGGTGTATGTGACCCAAAAAATTAGATTTGATTTGACTTTTAAATTATGTCAACCTCAACCGTTGATCTTTTCCAGTGATGAAGACATGGATGTCTCATGGTATTGTGGGGTATGCAAAATAGGTCAACTTTGAGCACCTTTATCTCTTGAATGCTTTGGAATTCAGGTCCAAAAAGTCACTTTCTGAGCACTTATGGAAGGTTTCGTTTGAATCAAAAGGGGTGTTGTCAAAAGTGATTGAATTCAAATTGATTTACCCATATGGAACATGTTATGTTCCAGCTCCATCAACATGTTGCATTAATGTTGCCAGGTGATCCTCAGGGCTGCCGCTTTAATGAAATGATTCATGATTTTATTTTCACACTGGATATACAGTACGTACCAGTCAAAAGTTTGGACACATTTACTCGTTCAAGGGGTTTTCTTTATTTTTACTATTTTCTACATTGTAGAATAATCGAAGACATCACAACTACAAAATAACACATGGAATCATGTGGTAACCAAAATAATGTTAAACAAATCAAAATATATTTTATATTTCACATTATTCAAAGTAGCCACCCTTTGCATTGATGACAGCTTTGCACACTCTTGGCATTCTCTCAACCAGCTTCACCTGGAATGCTTTTCAAACAGTCTTGAAGGAGTTCCCACATGTGGTGAGCCCTTGTTGACTGCTTTTCCTTCACTCTGCGGTTCAACTCATCCCAAATCACCTCAATTGGGTTGAGGTTGGGTGATTGTCGAGGCCAGGCCATCTGATGCAGCACTCCATCACTCTCATTCTTGGTCAAATTGCCCTTACACATCCTGGAGGTGTGTTGGGTCATTGTCCTGTTGAAAAACAAATGATAGTCCACTAAGCCCAAACCAGATGGGATGGCGTATCGCTGCAGAATTCTGTGGTAGCCATGCTGGTTAAGTGTGCCTTGAATTCTAAATAAATCACTGACAGTGTCACCAGCAAAGCACCCCCACACCATCACACCTCCTCCTCCATTCTTCACGGTGGGAACTACAAATTCAGAGATCATACATTCACCTACTCTGCGTCTCACAAAGACACAGGGGTTGGAACCAAAAATCTCACATTTGGACTCATCAGACCAAAGGACAGATTTCCACCGGTCTAATGTCCATTGCTTGTGTTTCTTGGCCCAAGCACATCTCTTCTTCTTATTGGTGTCCTGTAATAGTGGTTTCTTTACGGCAATTCGACCATGAAGACCTGATTCACGCAGTCTCTGAACAGTTGATGTTGAGATGTGTCTGTTACTTGAACTCTGTGAAGCATTTATTTGGGCTGCAATTCCTGGGGCTGGTAATTCTAATGAACGTATCCTCTGCAGCAGAGGTAAATCTGGGTCTTCCTTTCCTGTGGCGGTCCTCATGAGAGCTTGATGGTTTTTGCGACTGCACTTGAAGAAACTTTCAAAGTTCTTGTAATTTTCGGTATTGACGGATTGTAATGATGGATTTGCTTATATGGACTTGGTCTTTAAACAAATAGGGCTATCTTCTGTAAACCACCCCTACCTTGTCACAACACAACCGATTGGCTCAAACGGATTAAGAAAGAAAGAAATTCCACATTCCATTAACTTTTAACAGGGCACACCTATTAATTGAAATGCATCCCAGGTGACTACCTCATGAAGCTGGTTGAGAGAATGCCAAGAGTGTGCAAAGCTGTCATCAAGGCAAAGGGTGGCTACTTTGAAGAATCTCAAATATATTGTTTAACACTTTTTGGGTTACCACATGATTCCATATGTGTTATAGTTTTGATGTCTTCACTTTTATTCTACAATGTAGAAAGTAGTAAAAATAAAGAAAACCCCTTGAATTAGTAGGTGTGTCCAAACTTTGACTGGTACTGTACACTAGAAAACAGCTTAAAAATCACGATGTGGAATCCCGTTCTCAGATCAGCCTGGCTCAGTGGAGCGCTGGTGTGTGCCTCTGGCTGTGTACGGTAGGACGGCTAAATCGAATTAACCTATAGAAAGCTCCCCCTAAACCCTTTGGTAAACTCCCAGTTAATCAGTCAGAGACTTAACACTGTCCTGTGTCTCAGCAACGGCAGCGCTGGCTGTTCCTATGCACAAATTCCCATCCCCCGACCAAACGACTGAACCTCCACACTGTCTCTGTACGTTCTGTTGTTTTCTTCATCTCCCCTAATGAGCTCCAGAGCATGTGGTGGAGGGAGAGTGGGAACAAAACGAGAAGCAGACGCTTATTAAATCTCTCACAATGAAACAAATCACCAGTGGTACATTAAGCTAAGCACACTGAGTGCCGAGCGGCAGTTATGATTATCTGGGCCTCTGAGTATCTTGGCTGAGGCACCCGCACGCGTGGTCTGCTTCAATCAGGGCCTGCCGTTCTGTGATGCAAAGCTGGGCCATGCCAGGGTTCTAATGCGAGTGTAACGGCTTTCATATTCGTCCTCCTCCTCGGACGAGGAGAGGCGAGACGGATCGGACCAATACGCAGAGTGGGTAGTGCTCATGATAATTTATTAAATCGAAACTGAACACTAACATGAAACAAAATAACAAAATGAATACAACCGACAACAGTCCCGTGTGGCACGAATACTAACACGGAAACAAACACCCACAAAACACACGTGAAACCCAGGCTGCCTAAGTATGATTCTCAATCAGGGACATCGATTGACAGCTGCCTCTGATTGAGAATCATACCAGGCCGAACACAAAAATCCCAACATAGAAAATCAACCATAGACAAACCCACCCAACTCACGCCCTGACCAACTAAAATAAATACCAGACAAAAGAAAACAGGTCAGGAACGTGACAGCGAGTGAGGAGAGGAGAAGAGAGGAGGGGAAGAACAAGAGAAGAGAGGGGCTGCAATGTGTGCCTCCCTGCATGGTTGATAAGCCCTGGTAATTAGCCTATTCCAGCAATCGGGCCTAAGCAAAAAGCATTTTATATTCAGGGATGAGGCCTGCCTGCTCTCCTTAACTCAGCTTAGCTCAGCCTAGCTCCTGGAGATGATATGACTCTGGTTGTGTGCATGACCTGTTGTCTCCAGGCTCACTGATGATTTAGCACAATTAGAGAATGAGAAAGTTCCGGAAAACATCCCAATATTGTGTCACTGCCATTCTTCCGCTCTAGGTGCCCCCCCCCCAAAAATAGAATAGTCCCAGTAAACAAAATGACGATTACAAGATGTCTAAAATATGTATTTTCCAGACGTTGAAGTTTGGTACAATTTCGGTTCTGAATGAAAGGTGAAAAGGTATTTTCCGCATGTTTAAAATATATATTTTCCAGGACGTTGAATAGGCATATTTTCCAGATGTTAAATCAGGCACATTTTCGGTTCTGAATGAAAGTTGAAAAGAAGCAATTTATTGACATGTATGTTTGGGACAAATCAAGGCGTCTATGATTGGTTCAGATTTAGTCTGGACTGGACCGAAAACCTATGTCTGTGGACTTTGAAATCAAGCCCAATCTAGATGTCTTTCAGATTTGGTCTGGACTAGACCTAAAACCAATGTCTGTGAATGTGAAAATCAAGGCTGGTCCGAACTGCACCAAAAAAAGACGTCCAAAAGGCTTCGGCATCGGCCCGTGCTTACTGAGGTGTAGCCTACAGTGTGCCTGAAATATCATTTTATGAATGCCCATCTATGTGGTAAGCCCACCATTTGTAAAACAGGCCGTTGCATTGGCTTTATTAGTCCTGATTCCTGTGACTAATCAATTTGGCTATTTAAGCTCTGAATATCAGCTACCCAACTTTACCAGGAGTTATCGTGAGCCTAAGTGTTTACACAGCGGGAAATGTACGGATACAAACTTGAAACCACTGATCATGACCCTCTTCAATCTGACACCACAGGCGGCCGCCTAATCCTGCCTAGTGAGTGGGCCAGCAATGATCAACAAACAACTTGACAGAGCTTGAACAAATGTTTTTACAATAAAGTGCATATATTGTACAATCCAGGTGTACAAAGCTGTTAGTCCTTGTTCACACTGCAGGCCTTAATGCGCAAATCAGTTTTGTTTTCCAAATCCTTTTTGGACTACTGACTGTACAAGCAGCAAATTACAAGTGACCAAATCGGATGTGTGTTCAAACAGCACTCATTTGCTGACAAGGCTACACTAGTTGTCATAAACTCAGCAAAAAAAACATCCTCTCACTGTCAACTGCGTTTATTTTCAGCATATTTAACATGTGTAAATATTTGTATGAACATAACAAGATTCAACAACTGAGACATAAACTGAACAGGTTCCACAGACATGTGACTAACAGAAATGTAATAATGTGTCCCTGAACAAAGGGGGAATTGGTCAAAATCAAAAGTAACAGTTGGTATATCGTGTGGCCACCAGCTGCATTAAGTACTGCAGTTCATCTCCTCCTCATGGACTGCATCAGATTTGCCAGTTCTTGCTACTCTTCAACCAAGGCACCTGCAAGTTTCCGGACATTTCTGGGGGGAATCCAACAGGTCCTAGACGTGCTCAGTGGGATTGAGATCCGTCTCTTCGCTGGCCATGGCAGAACACTGACATTCCTGTCTTGCAGGAAATCATGCACAGAACGAGCAGTATGGCTGGTGGCACTGTCATGCTGGAGGGTCATGTCAGGATGAGCCTGCAGGAAGGGTACCACATGAGGGAGGAGGATGTCTTCCCTGTAACGCACAGCGTTGAGATTGCCTGCAATGACAACAAGCTCAGTCCAATGATACTGTGGCACAGCGCCCCAGACCATGACGGACGCTCCACCTCTAAATCGATCCTGCTCCAGAGTACAGGCCTCGGTGTAAAGCTCATTCCTTTGACCATAAACGCGAATCCGACCACCACCCCTGGTGAGACAAAGCCGCGACTCTCACTTTTTGCCAGTCCAGTCTGGTCCAGCGACGGTGGGTTAGTGCCCATAGGCGATGTTGTTGCCAGTGATGTCTGGTGAGGACCTGCCTTACAACAGGCCTACAAGCCCTCAGTCCAGCCTCTCTCAGCCTATTGCGGACAGTCTGGGCACTGATGGAGGGATTGTGCGTTCCTGGTGTAACTTGAGCAGTTGTTGTTGCCATCCTGTACCTGTCCCGCAGGTGTGATGATTGGATGTACAGGTGTGATGATTCGATCCTGTGCAGGTGTTGTTACACGTGGTCTACCACTGTGTAACGGCAGTCTAAGTCGTCCTCCTCATCGGACGAGGAGAGGCGAGAAGGATCGGAGGACCAATGTACAGCGTGGTAAGTTTCCATGATTTAATAACACGAAAACTAGACAAAATACAAAACAACAAACGAACCAACCGTCACAGTCCCGTGTGGCACAAACACTGACACAGGAAACAACCACCCACAAAATCTCAACACAAAACAAGTCACCTATATATGATTCTCAATCAGGGACAACGATTGACAGCTGCCTCTGATTGAGAACCATATTAGGCTGAACACAGAAACAGACAACTAGACACACATCATAGAATGCCCACCCAGCTCACCAACACTAAAACAAGCACAACACATAAGAACTCTGGTCAGGACGTGACACACTGCGAGGATGATCAGCTGTCTGTCCTGTCTCCCTGTAGCGCTGTCTTAGGCGTCTCACAGTACGGTCATTGCAATTTATTGCCCTGGCCACATCTGCAGTCCTCATGCCTCCTTGCAGTATGCCTAAGGCACGTTCACGAAGATGAGCAGGGACCCTGGGCATCTTTCTTCCGATGTTTTTCAGAGTCAGTAGAAAGGCCTCTTTAATGTCATAAGTTTTCATAACTGTGACTTTAATTGCCTACCGTCTGTAAGCTGTTAGTGTCTTAACAACCGTCCCACAGGTGCATGGTCATTAATTGCATGGCAAACAGTGTTTAAACCCTTTACAATGAAGATCTGTGAAGTTATTTGGATTTTTACGAATTATCATTGAAAGACAGGGTCCTGAAAAAGGGATGTTTTTTTGTTGTTGCTGAGTTTGGTAACAACGAGTGTGTGTGCAGTGGTGTAGATTGATTGTTGGTGGTGCTTGTGCTTCCTATCACTCAGAGGTTAAGTAGCAAGCTAAGGTGACAACAATGCCTGTGATGGATGTTTCCCAGTTGCTTTGATTGTTCAAAATCATAGGGTAAGAACACTTTTAAAGCCTCAAAGGATAAGATGATCCAACTTTCAAAACAAGTCCTTTTTTGGCTAGCTGCATCAGTTATCTACCTACCTAGGTAGCTGTTTACCTTTCTAGCACATTTGAGTCACTTTAAATTGCCTGTGTAAACATGGCTTTAAAGACTTACCCAGAAAGACTTACAGCTGTAATCACTGTGAAAAGGTGATTCTAACAAGTATTGACTTGGTGTGAATATTTTTCTGTATTTTATTTTCAATAAATGTGCAAAAAAAAATCTAAAAACATGTTTTCACTTTGTCATTATAGGGTATTGTTTGTAAATGGGTGAGAAAAATGTTTTAATCCATTTTGAATTCATTATGCGGAACCAGTTCAGAAAGGAAACCCGAGTTCCAGCATCAGCATGGTGCCACCACCATGCTTCACCGTAGAGAGGCTGCCAGGTTTTCTCTAGACGTGAAGCTTGACATTCAGAACAAATAATTACATCTTGGTTTCATCACACCAGAGTGTGCAAAGCTGTCATCAAGACAAAGGGTGGCTATTTTGAAAAATCTGAAATCTGAAATATATTTTGATTTGTTTAACACTTTTTTGGTTACTACATGATTCTATATGTGTTATTTCATAGTTTTGAAATGCTGAGCTGTAGTCAATGAACAGCATTCTTACATAGGTATTCCTCTTGTCCAGATGGGATAGGGCAGTGTGCAGTGTGATGGCGATTGCGTCGTCTGTGGACCTATTGTACTGTACATAGTCCATCTGTAAACTACCCACCCAATTTACCTACCTCACCCCCCATACTGCTTTTATTTATTTACTTTTCTGCTCTTTTGCACACCAGTATCTCTTCTTGCACATGATCATCTGATGATTTATCACTCCAGTGTTAATCTGCTAAATTATAATTATTCGATTTATTGCCTACCTCATGCCTTTTGCACACATTGTATATAGATTCTCTTTTTTTCTACCATGTTATTGACTTGTTTATTGTTTACTCCATGTGTAACTCTGTGTTGTCTGTTCACACTGCTATGCTTTATCTTGGCCAGGTCGCAGTTGCAAATGAGAACTTGTTCTCAACTAGCCTACCTGGTTAAATAAAGGTGAAATAAAAAAATAAAAAATAAAAAAAAATATTGGGGCAGTAAGCAAATTTCAGTGGGTCTAGGGTATCAGGTAGGGTGGAGGTGCTATGATCCTTGACTAGTCTCTTAAAGCACTTCATGATGACAGAAGTGAGTGCTATGGGGCAATAGTCATTTAGTTCAGTTAGCTTTCTTGGCAACATGATCAATGGTGGCCATCTTGAAGCATGTGAGGACAGCAGATTGGGATAGGGATTGATTGAATATGTCCGTAAGCACACCAGCCAGCTGGTCTGCACATGCTCTGAGGACGCGTCTAGGGATACCGTCTGGTCCGGCAGCCTTGCGAGGGTTAACACGTTTAAATGTTTTACTCACGTTGGCCACGGAGAAGAAGGAGAGCCCATAGACTTTGGTAGCGGGCCGTGTCAGCGGAACTGTATTGTCCTCAAAGTGAACAAAGAAGTTGTTTAATATGTCTGGGAGGAAGACGTCGATGTCCTCGACAGAGCTGGTTTTCTTTTTGTAATCCATGATTGACTGTAGACCCTGCCACATACGTCTCGTGTTTGAGCCGTTGAATTGCGACTCTACTTTGTCTCTATAGTGACGCTTTTCTTGTTTGATTGCCTTGCAGAGGGAATATCTAAACTGTTTGTATTCGGTCATGTTTCCAGTCACCTTGCCATGATTAAAAGCGGTGGTTCGCACTTTCAGTTTTGCGCTTACAGTTTTGCGCGAATGCTGCCATCAATCCACAGTTTCTGTCACGTTCCTGACCTGTTTTCCCTTGTTTTGTATTTATTTAGTATGGTCAGGGCGTGAGTTGGGTGGGTTGTCTATGTGTGATTTTCTATGTTGGGATTTTGTGTTCGGCCTGGTATGATTCTCAATCAGAGGCAGCTGTCAATCGTTGTCCCTGATTGAGAATCATACTTAGGCAGCCTGGGTTTCACGTGTGTTTTGTGGGTGTTTGTCTACCGTGTTAGTGTTTTCACCACACGGTACTGTTTCGGTTTTCTGCACTTCGTTTATTGTTTTGTATTTCAGTGTTCACTTTCGGTTTTAATAAATCATCATGAGCACGAACCACTCTGCATATTGGTCCGATCCTTCTCGCCTCTCCTCGTCCGATGAAGAGGACGAAATAGACAATCGTTACAGTTTCTGGTTAGGGAAGGTTTTATAGTCACAGTGGGTACAACATGCACTTGATAATAAACTCACTCACTGAGTCAGCGTATACGTCAATGTTATTGTCTGAGGCTATCCGGAACATATCCCAGTCCACGTGATCGAAGCAATCTTGAAGCATGGAATCCGATTGGTCAGACCAGCATTGGATAGACCTGAGCATGGGTGTTTCCTGTTTTAGTGTCTGCCTATAGGATGGGAGCAACAAAATTAAGTCATGGTCAGATTTGCCGAAGGGAGGGCGGGGGAGGGCTTTGTATGCATCGCGGAAGTTAGAGTAGTATGGTCCAGAATGCTACAAGCTCGTGTCGCACATTCAATATGCTGATAGAATTTAGGAAGCCTTGTTCTCAGATTAGTTTTATTAAAATCCCCAGCTACAATAAATGCAGCCAAAGGATATATTGTTTCCAGTTTACATAGAGTCCAGTGAAGTTTTCTCAGGGCCGTCAAGGTATCTGCTTGGGGGGGATATACACGGCTGTGACTATAATCGAAGAGAATTCTCTTGGGAGAAAATGTGGTCGGCATTTGATTGTAAGGAATTCTAGGTCAGGTGAACAAAAGGACTTGAGTTCCTTTATGTTGTTATGATTACACCATGAGTCGTTAATCATAAGGCATACACCCCTGCCCTTCTTCTTACAAGAGAGATGTTTGTTTCTGTTGGCTCGATGCATGAAGAAACCGGGTGGCTGTACCGACTCTGACAACATATCCCGAGTGAACCATGTTTCTGTAAAACAGAGAATGTTACTATCTCTGATGTCTCTCTGGAAGGCAACTCGTACCCTAAATTCGTCCACCTTGTTGTCTAGAGATTGGATATTGGCGAGTAATATGCTCGGAAGTGGTGGATGGTGTGCTCGCCTTCTAAGTCTGACCAGTAGGCCGCTCCGTCTGCCTCTCCTGCGGCGACCGCACTGTTTTGGGTCGGCCTCTGGGATTAGATCCCATGTCCAGGGTGGAGGTCCGAACAAAGGATTCGCTTCAGGAAAGTCGTATTCCTGGTCGTAATGTTGGTAAGTTGACGTCGCTTTTATATCCAATAGTTCTTCCTGGCTATATGTAATAACATTAGAGATTTTCTGGGCTGACAATGTAAGAAATAATACGTACATTTTTTTTACTGCACCGTTTCCTAAGGACCTGAAGCGAGGCAACCATCTCTGTCGGCGCCATCCAACTCTATGGTCTTGCCACATACATATAGAATAACAGACGCACTTTCACACATTCCCTCAGTACTTACTATACACATTTCAATCAGCTTATTATACACATTTCAATCACTTAACACTTAACTAATATTCCTTAATCTGCAATCCCGCTAACGGGATCGATATGACAACAGCCAGTGAAAGTGCAGGGCGCCAAATTCAAACAACAGAAATCTCATAATTAAAATTCCTCAAACATACATACATCATTTTAAAGGTAATCTTGTTGTTAATCCCACCAAAGTGTCCGATTTCAAATATGCTTTTCAGCGAAAGCACTACAAACGATTATATTAGGTCACCACCAAACCACAGTAAGCACAGCCATTTTTTCCAGCGAAATATAACAGTCACAAAAAGCAGAAATAGAGATAAAATTTATCACTAACCTTTGATGATGTTCATCAGATGACACTCATAGGACTTCATGTTACACAATACATATATGTTTTGTTTGAGAAAGTTCATATTTATATCCAAAAACCTCAGTTTACATTGGCGCTGTCAGAGTTTACTAGGAGTGGTGGGTTGGAGTCAGGCGCAGAGAGCAGAGGGTTCGGTAAATTGTAATTTATTCTCCGGCACAAAACGGTCACGCCAAAATACAGGGCGTATAAAACAGACCAGCCCAAACACAGGACCCAACAGTCTGGAGGAAACAAACACGAAAACACATCCACAACCAACAGAGTAACAATCTCGCACAAACCTAGGCGGACCTAACAGGCTTAAATAGACATAAATCAAGAAATGAAACAGGGAACAGGTGCAACCAATAAGATAAAACGAAACGAAAAGGAAAAAGGGATCGGTGGCGGCTAGTAGTCCGGCGACGACGACCGCCGAGCGCCGCCCGAACAGGCAGGGGAGCCACCTTCGTTGGGAGTCGTGACAGGCGCCATGTTCAGAAATGCCTCCAAAATATCCTGAGAAATTGCAGAGCCACATCAAATAACAGAAATACTCATCATAAACTTTGATGAAAGATACATGTTTTACATAGAATTAAAGATACACTTGTTCTTAATGCAACCGCTGTGTCAGATTTCAAAAGCTTTACGGCAAAAGCACAATATTCAATAATCTGAGAACAGCGTTCAGCCACAAAAGGAAGCCATACAGTTACCCGCCAAATTGTGCAGTCAACAAAACTCATAAAAAGCATTATAAATCTTCACTTACCTTTGCTGATCTTCGTCAGACTTCCACAAGAAATGTTTGTTTTGTTCGGTAATGTCCATCATTTATGTCCAAATAGCTATTTTTGTTAGCGTGTTTGGTAAACAAATCCAAAGTCAGGAAGTGCGTTCACTAAAAGCAGACGAAATGTCAAACAGTTCCGTAACAGTCAGTAGAAACATGTCAAACGATGTATTGAATCAATCTTTAGAATGTTTTTAACATAAATCTTCAGTAACGTTCCAACCGGAGAATTACATTGACTTCAGATGTGCGATGGAACAGAGCTCCCTCTCATGTGAACGCGCATGGTCAGAGCATGGTCAGGTCATGATAGACCTGACTAATTCCTGTCTCCTTCGGCCCCACTTCACAGTAGAGGCATCATACAAGGTTCTATAGACTGTTGACATCTAGTGGAAGCTGTAGGAAGTGCAAACTCATCCATATCCCGCTGTGTATTCAATAGGGTCTTGGTTGAAAATCGACCAACCTCAGAATTCCCACTTCCTGGTTGGATTTTTTCTCAGGTTTTTGCCTGCCATATGAGTTCTGTTATACTCACAGACATCATTCAAACTGTTTTAGAAACTTGAGAGTGTTTTCTATCCAATAGGAATAATAATATGCATATATTAGCAACTGGGACTGAGGAGCAGGCAGTTTACTATGGGCACCTCTGGGCACCTTTCATCCAAGCTACTCAATACTGCCCCTGCAGCCATAAGAAGTTGTTGAAATCAATAAAGAGCGTGTTTTGTTTTTGTACAGTCAGTGTATAATGCCCCCACAGGGCACGAGTGGTCACTGAATGGTTTGATGATCATTAAAACAATGTAAACCAAATGCCAAGGCTGCCTCAGTCACCAGATCTCCACCCAATTGAACACTTATGGGAGATTCTGGAGTGGCACCTGGCTCCAGTCTTACAATGATCTAACAATGATCTTACAATGATCCTGCAGACATGCACTAAAATATATGCTCAACTCTTACTAAGTTCTATAAAATTTATCTTTGTGTGCGGTAGCTCTCAATAGGAGTCTAGTTTTGTCCTTTTTGAATAGATGATTTTGCCCTTAGACTCATAAGCAAGCGTGGTTGAATAGCCTACTTCTAACGTATGTACAGGTAACTGTCAAAATAAAGGAAACACCAACATAAAGCGTCTTAATAGGGTGTTGGGCCACAGCAAACCAGAACAGCTTCAACCTTGCTATAGATTCTAAAAGTGTCTGGAACTCTATTGGAGGGATGCAACACCATTCTTCCACGAGAAATTTAGAATCTTTTAGAATCTATAGCAAGGTTGAAGCTGTTCTGGTTTGCTTCAACATTATTATGTTTTGATGTATTTCTAATACTTTTTGTGAATTTTTCTGCTAGATGTTTTCTAAGGCCCCTTTTCCATTCTGTTTGACCAGAAATCAAAGGCTTTGCTTATTCAAACATGTTACGGTTGGAAAATGGTTGAAAAAGTATATATGCCTTGAAATAAAAGAAATATATAGACTCTTAGCTTTCACTTGACACCAAATGTGATGTGCTCCTATGAACTTCATGTTAATGCTCATGGCCTTTTACATGGAAATGCCCATGTCTTGATCAACCCACACACTTCCTATTATGCCCCAGAGTTCCTCACAATGCACCTCATATCCGTTCTCTCTCTTCCTGCTCTCTCTCGCTTACTGCTCTCTCTCTTTTTCCTTCCCTACAGAGCCGTACCCGGCACACAAAAAAAACATAGAAAATACTGTCTGCCATTAAAGTTTTGATGGATATAAGTATGGATAATATCTCTTTGGTGGGAAATAATTTGTCTTGGGAGAACTTGTTGAGGCATACGTATAAGTAATTGGTGGTCGAGTCGGATTTGACTTGTGCGTATGGATTGTTTCCTGGGGAAGAGATTCATGTAAATGTGTCTGGGAGATGAATGACTGGTAGTGGAGAGAGCTACTGCTGCTGGCTTTCTCTTTAGCCGAGATGCATTCTTGCTTTACGATGCACTAAGTGCTACCTGAGGTTTTATTGGCAGAAACATGACGTTGTATTCCAGAGAATGTGTGTGGCCAGGTATACGTAGTGTAATAGGTGTGTGTGTGTGCACACATCAGATGATCTGAATCTTGATAAATGTCTGCTTTAAGGGAGTGTGTGTGTGTGTGTGTGTGTGTGTGTGTGTGTGTGTGTGTGTGTGTGTGTGTCTATTGCATTTGTACAGGTCTGTGTGTGTCCTGTCCGGATATGTGCGCATATTTTTTGTGTGTATGCCATTTATAAAATCTGCTAAGATCGTCTTAGTTGAATGTATCTACTTTTTGGGTGTGATTGTCTTGCATGGGTTATAGTGTTTGTGTGTGTGTCTTAACTCTGTTTGAGTGTGTGAGGCCTCGGCTGGGGCTGAATGGCCATTGGGGTGTTCTGATAAGTAACTGCTCTTCCTCGGGAATGGAATGTTTTGAAGCAAAACAAAATATTTAACATATGCATGACAGTTGAGTCCACCAGAAATACTGGCTGACCTCTAACCCCTGACTGGGCTGTCATTGGTAAATACTGTACATACAATGCAGACTGTGTAGATCCCAGTGTATTAAGCATCCAGGGCTGGGCCAGATACTAATATATAGCCATTCCAGTAGGATGTTCCTCTATATTATTTACAGTGAGAAATGCATCTGCTCAAGTTAGACTCGCTTTCAGTGTATCTCTAACTGTGGATTCTATCATGGGATTAAAAAATATATTTTTACAGTTTTCTACAGGCGTTTTATGGGTTATTATTGTTTAGTAGTAACATAACTGTAAATGTCTATAGAATGAAGGAATCTCATTAAGGTTTTTATGTTGGCGAGCGCTATTGACTTCAAAGCCAAACTGAACACATGTGTTACTATAATATAATAGTGTTTATGTTGTCAGATTTCTCGCAGCAAAGATGACAAATTTCCCTTAGCTTGAAAGCGTGATACGACAGTTTTACATATTATCTAGGGCCCCCTATTCAAGTGGGTAATTGTAGCACTTGATGAAATATTGCTGTTCACTTTTATTGTCTTCTTTTTAGAGAGTTGGGCCTAGTCTCCTGGTTGTACCAGACATTCTGTCAGACATAGTTGGTTTAGTCAGATATACTGTTCCATTATTCCATATCCATTGCACTATGTCAGGCAATGGAAGAATGCCTCTGTGGAAGAGATGGCTGTGGTGGTAGCAGCAGAGAAGGCATACAGGCAATGACTCAAGTTGCCTTGTGAATAGTATTAAGTATTACCTAGTATTAAGTCTTAACATCGACATATTTTGATAAGACATCCGATTTCGGTCATTAATGATATATCTTCACTCAGAAAGCCACATTAGCCGGGCTCTGAAGTAAGCTCTCGTACTGCATAGACATATTTTCATTAGACATTAGGGAGTGTACATTATTTATAGGGTTACCTAGAAAAAATCTGACCTCTCTGACATGAAAATGGATGACCCTCCCTTCAGTAAAATATATTTTACCTAAACACTCCCCAGTGACGTAGACAGAAAAAAATCACCATCAAATCATCATTAAAGCTTACCGTATACCCTACCGTAATCGATCGTACACAACAAACCATCTAAGATGTGATTTCGCATTACATACCATATAGTCTTGTAGGCCTATGTAAATCCATGACTATTGCATTTAGCATGCAACTCACATAGACCTACACTTAATAAACCATTGGCCTATACTTAAACTTCTTCAGGATCAGTGTCCCTTCCAGTTAAACACTGTTTCCCATGCTTGTTCAATGAATCATAAACAATGAATGAACATGCACCTGTGGAACGGTCGTTAAGACACTAACAGCTTACAGACAGTAGGCAATTAAGGTCACAGTTTAAACTGAAAACTTAGGACACTAAAGAGGCATTTCTACTGACTCCAAAAGAAAAAGAAAAAGACCAAAAGAAAGATGCCCAGGGTCCCTGCTCATCTGCGTGAACGTGCCTTAGACAGGCTGCAAGGAGGCATGAGGACTGCAGATGTGGCCAGGGCAATAAATTGCAATGTTCGTAGTGTGAGACATCTAAGACAGCGCTACAGGGAGACATGACGTACAGCTGATCGTCCTCGCAGTGGCAGACCACGTGTAACAACACCTGCACAGGATCGGTACATCCGAATATCACACCTGCGGGACAGGTACAGGATGGCAAAAATAACTGCCCAAGTTACACCAGGAACGCACAATCCCTCCATCAGTGCTCAGACTGTCAGCAATAGGCTGAGAGAGGCTGGACTGAGGGCTTGTAGGCTTGTTGTAAGGCAGGTCCTCACCAGACATCACCGGCAACAACATCACATATGGGCACAAACCCACCGTCGCTGGACCAGACAGGACTGGCAAAAAGTGCTCTTCACTGATGAGTCGCGGCTTTGTCTCACCAGGGGTGATGGTCGGATTCGTGTTTATTGTCGAGGGAATGAGCGTTACACCGAGGCCTGTACTCTGGAGCGGGATCGATTTGGAGGTGGAGGGTCCGTCATGGTCTGGGGCGGTGTGTCACAGCATCATCGGACTGAGCTTGTTGTCATTGCAGGCAATCTCAACGATGTGAGTTACAGGGAAGACATCTTCCTCCCTCATGTGGTACGCTTCCTGCAGGCTCATCCTGACATGACCCTCCAGCATGACAATGCCACCAGCCATACTGCTCATTCTGTGTGTGATTTCCTGCAAACAGGAAGTCAGTGTTCTGCCATGGCCAGCGAAGAGCCAGGATCTCAATCCCTTTGAGCACATCTGTTACCTGTTGGATCGGAGGGTGAGGGCTATCGCTATTCCCCCCAGAAATGTCTGGGAACTTGCAGGTGCCTTGGTGCAGGTGCCTTAGTGGGGTAACATTTCACAGCAAGAACTGGCAAATATGGTGCAGTCCATGAGGAGGAGATGCACTGCAGTACTTAATGCAGCTGGTGGCTACACCAGATATGGACTGTTACTTTTGATTTTGACCCCCCCCCCCCCCCCTCAATTTCTGTTAGTCATATGTCTGTGGAACTTGTTCAGTTTATGTCTCAGTTGTTGAATCTTATGTGCATACAAATATTTACACATGTTAAGTTTGCTGAAAATGAACAGTGGTCACCAACAGGAGAAGCACCTGACAAAGTTCTATTTACAATTCAATTAACATCTTGGAAATGGTAGGCTATTTACATTATCTGGTAATAATTATTGTTTCATGCATTTGCCTATTTTCATATATAATAAGTGAGGTCAAATTGTCTTCATGTAAAAAAAAATATTTAACCTTTATTTAACTAGGCAAGTCAGTTAATTAAGAACAAATGATTATTTATGTATCCCTTTCGTTTTCCCACCCCACGGCCTCCCTACTTCTTGCTATGAATTCTATGTGATGGTGTATGCATGTATAGGTCAGTGGTTGACTTGGATTGAAATAGGTGTCGGTACTTATTTTATGCGTCGTTACCATTTATTTTTAGGCGCAGGAACTACTCAATACTTTTGAGCTGATATTCTATAAGAGATGCAGGAACTCAAGCAGAAGAACATTTGATGTGCTGGTACTCAGTTCCGGTGAGCTCCTGCCCAAGTCATGTACTGTGCTCAGGTAAAAAGACAAATAATGTCCTGTTTGGAACTGACAAGTAGAGCATAAAAAATAAACAAATATCTGTTTGGGGGGGCCTGGCTCCTCAGTGTGTGGGCCTGTGCCCACCTGTGCCTATGCCCCTGACCCTACTTGAACAAACAAAATACAATAAAGACCCTCACCTATACCCCCACATTTTTTTTACAAATAAAATGGATAGCAGAGAAAATGCCTACAGTTTACTCTCACTTTTAGTACTAGGACAGACCATAGACTTAGATATGCCGTTTTAGAGACTGTTCTTCGTCCTGTAAACATTACATGGTGACGTAGGGCTGCAGGCCAGAAGGTTGTGGGTTCACAGACCACCATGGACAAGAGTGGAGGTGAAAAGATCTCCTTTATAGTAAAAGCATTGCATGAATCTATCATCCTATTTGAGGGTTTTACATTCACACAAACTACCAAAATGACAGGCTAAGAATGGACAGAGAGAGGCCTATGCGTTCATCTTATCATATTTCTCTAATGCCAAATCAGTCTTTTTGGCAGTGGCGATTTTAGCATCAAATCAATTTTTATTTGTCACATACACATGGTTAGCAGATGTTAATGCGAATGTAGCGAAATGCTCGTGCTTCTAGTTCCGACCATGCAGTAATATCTAACAAGTAATCTAACAGTTTCACAACAACTACCTTTTACACACAAGTGTAAAGGAATGAATAAGAATATGTACATAAAGATATAGGAATGACCGATGGCCGAACGGCATAGGCAAGATGCAGTAGATGGTATAGAGTACAGTATATACATATGAGATGAGTAATATAGGGAATGTAAACATTATATAAAGTGGCATTGTTTAAAGTGACTAGTGATGCATTTATTACATCCAATTATTAATTATTAAAGTGGCTAGAGATTTGAGTCTGTATGTTGGCAGCAGCCACTCAATGCTAGTGATGGCTGTTTAACAGTCTGATGGCCTTGAGATAGAAGCTGTTCTTCAGTCTCTCGGTCCCTGCTTTGATGCACCTGTACTGACCTCGCCTTCTGGATGATAGCGGGGTGAACAGGTAGTGGCTCGGGTGGTTGTTGTCCTTGATGATCTTTTTGGCCTTCCTGTGACATCGGGTGGTGTAGGTGTCCTGGATGGCATGTAAATCTTGGTGGGGTAAACAAAAAAACTTTTTTTTTTAGATGCATGCCAGCAAACCCACTACACAACACAACACTAAACAATACATTAATTGCACTATAACGATGAGATACAGTGCCTACATAAAGCTGCCCCAACAGCAGAGTCCCAACAGCAGTCCCAACACCTTACCACTGCTACACCTGGCTATCAGCGGATCTTTGTCTGGCAGCGAAACAGTTCATTCAGCCATCAAGGCAAAGGGTGGCAACTTTATATTTTGATTTGTTTACCACTTTTTTTGGTTACTACATGATTCCATATGTGTTATTTCATCGTTTTGATTTCTTCACTATTATTCTACAATGTAGAACATTTAAGAAGGTCATATCAAGGATAACTTTACATTGTGATTTTGCGTTTTAAGACCCCTTGAAGTATATAAAAAAAAATACACATCAGAATACCTTTTTCTTTTTTTAATGTATTTAACCCCTTATTTTTGGTACTAAACAGTCTCCATATATACTTCCATTCATTTTTTTCAACTGGTACCAGGGGACCTTCAGACGAGTCTTGTGAGGCCTGTGGGGGTCCTAGAGCAAAACAATGTAGGTGTTCGAGAAAGTCTCACCTTTCCACAGAGGGGTCATATTAGTGTGTAGCCCAAACTGTTCGGATGCTACAGACAGAAGTTGGCAGATCGGCTGTACCGACTTCAGACCACCATTATGTTGCCCTAGTGCACGTGTCAAACTCATTCCACGGAGGACCCGAGTGTCTGCGGGTTTTTGCTCCTCCCTTGTACTTGATTGATGAACTCCCCTCACCTGGTTGTCTAGGTCTTAATTGAAAGGAAAAAAACAAAAACCAGCAGACACTAAGCCCTCCATGAAATTAGTTTGACACCCATGCCCTAGTGGTTTACTCAAATGGCTTACATCTGGATAAAAGATGGGTGTGTAGTGAGATCTATATGGGCAATAAGTAGGCTGTGAATGTGATTTTCAATTGGGCTGCCCACCTGGGACCAATCTGGGTTTGTTCTCAGTCTCCATGCAGGCCCCAGATGTTGCACTTTTTTACATTTTATTTGTAAAATCTTTATTTCAACAGGGAAGTCATTTGAGACTAAAGTCTCTTTTGCAAATTAGCCCTGCACAGTACAAAAATTAACACATCAATAAGGAAGTATAAACATAAATATACACAATATACACATTAAATACACGTTAAGATACAAAACACAGTCAATTAAAACAAACACATTATTCATTATGAAATCCTATACCAGCTGTTTAAATTGCCTTAGGGACACCAAAGCATCCACTCGAAACGTCTTTTGGAGATTATTCCAAACATAGGGTGCAAGGAATGAAGTTAAAGGCTTCGTCGTACTACCACAGGTGGAGTCTACATCTACACAAATGATCTTCAGGTTTGGGAAAGGATACAAAGATGGTTAAACCAGCTGTGATCTTCAACAGCTTCAACAGTATGAAAACACTCATAAACAGTTTCACTGCCGTCACCATTTTCCACTGAAAATGATGGAACAAATGATGATGATTATACCTGCAATATGTAGCTTTTTGGGCGACCCGATCAAATTCACATAGAAATGTGAGTTATAGATCTGTCGTTCCCATTGAAGTCTAAGAAGCGGTAGATTTGTTCTATCTGCGCAATGTCTATGCTTCCTGTTCTTAAGTTCAGAGTCTTTTACTTTCTGTTTTGTACACCAGCTTCAAACAGCTAAAAATACAATATTTTTGGTTATATAAAATATATTTCTCACCGGTTTAGATGGTACAATGATTCTCTACACTATACTTGCTTTCTTTGTCACATAAACTGAAAATATTCTTACTATTATAATTTTTGCAACCAGAAAATGGCGGAGCGATTTCTGCATAGTGCATCTTTAAATGACAGAAAAGGTTTTGGCAGAAGGATCGTATTTGACAGTGGTGGTAAGCAGAAGCTCTCTTCTGTGTCATACTGTGCATCCTGAGGTTTGAATCACCATATTTTCACTTGTGGCGTCTTGTTTAGATAAAGAGGATATATTTTTGTCCAAATATATTATTGAAAATCCCGATTCAAGTCTGTGAGACGATTGGAAAGAATGCTTGAGGTGGATGGAAAATGTTCAACCTTACGGAGACAAACATTTTTTTTAGGAATGGAATGATCATCATACGACACAGAGATGAAGTGTTTGTGTTTTCTCACATTTGGATTAGGGGGAGCAGTAGGAGGGGCTCAAGGATAGATTATTTCCATAATCACCACTTCCAATAATCTCTTTCATGTCTGTTTTTTTCTTCTCCCTCCACAATTTTAGAGCTGAACAGTTGTTGGCCATGCTTGCTGTTTTGCCTGTAACTAGAATGCGAGGTAAACATTTTTACCTTGAGAATATCACTTGTATTTTTGATTGCAGCAAACTCCAAAAAGAGAACGTTGGTTATCCTTCCCAGATAGCATTTCTCTCCAATTACCACCAAGTGGCAGAGACAAGCGTGTGAACAATCCCCTCCATCTCGCAGAAAATATTGTGTTTGGTTTGTTGCGTGCGAAAAGGCCATGAAGGGTAGGTAGGGCTCTCTACATTTCTCTCTCAATGGACAACCGTGGGTTTTCAGGGTGTTCAGACAAGTTCAGGTGCGATATACATAATATAAGCCTATGATCTTTCTTCACCTCTTGATAAGAAACAAGTGTTTTGATAGAGGTTGGGTTACACACTATTTGGCAGCGACTGTGGATCTGGTGTCACTGGGCTGCCCTGGTCCAGGCCTATCATCCAGTCCTGTCATCTGTGTTCAGTCTCATGGTTAAGCCATGTCTCAACTGCCTGCTGTCTGGCTGCCTGGTCTGCGTGTTACAGAACCCTATCCCCTGTAATGGTTTGATCAGAAGGTGAATTATAGTCTGCAGCAGGCCACTGACCCCTAGAAGATACCACACTGCTCCCTGTGGGACTCACTCCTCTCCCTGATAGGACACAGCCAAGCCAATCTGCTTGCGATTCAAGCCATGAAACTAGAGAACTCGCCTCAGATATTTTGCAGAACAAAGTTCTTGCATCATGTTTTATTGGTGATTTTCTTTGAGGGATGATAGCTTAGGGTAATAGGGGCTCTTCTCTGTGTTCGTATTTGTGTTCATATTTGTATTCGTTTTGGTCTTCTTCTCCTCTCTTCTCATCCTCCTCCTTCTCCTTCTTCTTACAAACAAACAAACAATCTATTGTTTGTTTAAGTTCACAAACACTTCACAAACAATTGAGCACACCTCAGTAATGGATGTGGACATACATACACTCATTATCACATAAACACAAATATGTTTAATAGCTATTGTGGCATCCTGATGGCTCACATACTGCTGTATTTGCGGTCCAACACACACAAACACATGGAGATGGTTCTAAAGTGTCAGTTTAGTTCCCTTTACAACACAAATGATAGTCAATTTACAATAACAAATTAATTAATCTCTGCACCCAGAACCAAATGTCGCGTTTGCACTGGCTGCTGGCCAAAATGTTTATGTTAAAGTTGATTTCATGATGTCTTGCACACTTTCAAGTACCAGAGGCAGCAAAGCAACCCCACACCATTATCGAACCTCCCCAAATGTTTGATTGTAGAGGTGTTGTTTTCTTTTCTATTATTAGTGGATTTTGGCCTAATTCCGCCCTGCATGCATTGTTTGTAGTTTTCCTCTGGACATGTAGGAGAATCTTATAGAACTCTGAATGCAGGGTTTCAATGAGGTGTTTGTCCCATTTGGTGAAATCTTGTTTTGCAAGTGGACCCCACACATCACTGGCAAGAGTGCAATTGGTTCAATGACACATTCAATTAGTTTTAGCCGTATTTCAATTAGATTTTTTTTTAATGGCGTAGAATGCCCTGCGTGCTTTCTCTCTCAGTTCATTCACTGCATCATTAAGGTGTCCAGTTGAGCTTATTTTGAAGCCTAAGTAATTGTAGAGTGTGCAGTACTCTATATAATTTGTACCAATTGAGATCTGGATCTTCTCTGGAAAATCACTATTTTAGTATTTTTGGGGTTTACTGCCAGGGCCCAGGTCTGGCAGTACTGCTCTAGCAGGTCCAGGCTCTGCTGTAGGCCATGTGCTGTGGGTGACAGCAGGCATAGGTCATCTGCGAAGAGTAGACATTTAACCTCTGAATTGTGGAGACTAACACCAGGGGCTGAGGATTTTTCTAGAATAGTGGCCAATTCGTTGAAGTAAATATTGAAGGGTCCAGGGCTCAGATTGCAACCCTGGCCCTGGTTAAAGAATTATGTTATTTTCTTGCCAATTTTAATGCTGCACATATTGCCAGTAAACATTGATTTAATTATGTCATATGTTTTAACCCCCTACACCACTTTCAATAACTTTGTAGAACAGTCCTGTATGCCAAATCGAATCAAATGCTTTTTGTAAGTCGATAAAGCAAGCGTATATTTTGGTATTATTTTGGTGGACATGTTTATCAATCAGGGTGTGTAGGGTGTAAATATGATCAGTCGTGCGATGTTTTGGTAGAAATCCAATTTGGCTTTTACTCAAGACATTGTGCTTATTAAGGAAGTTTAGAACTCTTACATTTATAATACTACAGAAAACTTTCCCCAGGTTACTGTAATTGTTAGGGTCAAATTTGTCTCCGTTCTTAAAGATTGGTGTTATGAGTCCTTGATTCCAGATTTCAGGGATATAACCTACACTCAGGATAAAATTAAACAGTTTTAATATAGCCAATTGAAATTTTGCACTAGTGAGTTTGAGCATCTCATTTAGGATGCCTTCAGGTCCGCATGCTTTTTTAAATTTGAGGGCATTAAGTTTCTCATAAAGCTCCTGGTCAGTAATTGGGGAGTCCAATGGATTTTGATTGTCCTTTATAGCTTTTTCTAATCCATTCAACTTCTCATGAATTTGGCATTGCTCTGCATGTGTGTCAATTTGAACGGTGTTGTAGAGTGTTTTAAAATGGGTTGTCCATATGTCACCATTTTGTATCGCTAATTCCTCGTTTATTTATGAATTTTTTCCCCCCACCCCCTCTTTCTCAAGGGTGGGGAAGATCTCCTCCGAGTAATATGAGGATTCTGAGGGGGGTGGGGGGGTATATATTGCGCAAAGGAACACATATTTTTCTGTCAGTACAAGTCATTTTTTTTCAGTTTTAACCAAATGTGATACTTACCAATTTTGAGAGGATCAATTCGATTTTGTGGTTCGGATTTGTACCAAATGATCAGTCCTCCACAGTCTCTGCCTCTATTGACAGAGCTGTGTTTCTGTGATGGCACAATTACCTCTCTGTAGCCTGTGGGACAGTGAGTAACAATGTCTGCCTTATCTCTCTCTCTTCCGCCAAAATCCCTCCCTCTCTCCGCTTAGGTCTCCAGCTCTCTCTCTGTGGCTTGCCTGTGTATATATTGCATAGCTTGTATAAGTAACTCGACTACTGTACTGTAATTGCCCGCAATGTCTTCCATGAGGGCCCGTTGTACCATGTCATTGTAGCCTTCTTCTCTGGTTTGCCTCACAGCCCCAGAACAGCCCCCAACCAGACCCCTGTAAACAGTGGAACATGTTGACTGCATTATGCCGAGCCCCACTTTTTAGTTTTTACTCTGCATTTTTTTTCAATTTCTTAATTCAATTATTTGTGCATCGCAAATGTACAGAGTGTCACGTTCCTGACCTTATTTCCTTTGTTTTGTCTTTGTTTAGTTGGTCAGGACGTGAGCTGGGTGGGCATTCTATGTTATGTGTTTCTGTGTTGGGTTCATTGTTATTAGCCTGATATGGTTCTCAATCAGGGGCAGGTGTTTTACGTTTCCTCTGATTGAGAACCATATTAAGGTAGGCTGTTGTCACTGTTTGTTTGTGGGTGATTGTTCCTGTGTCAGTGTTTGTGCCACACGGGACTGTTTTCGTTCGTTCGTTCGTTCGTTCGTGTGTTCTTTCCTGTTCGTGCGTTCTTGTTTTATGTTCTCAAGTACAGGTCTGTTCACGTCGTTTATTGTTTTGTAGTTTGTTTAAGAGTTTTTCCGTCTTCGTCTTTATTAAATAAACAAATATGTATTCAACCCACGCTGCGTTTTGGTCCGATCCATGCTCCTCTTCAGACGAGGAGAAAGACGAGCGTTACAGAATCACCCACCAACCAAGGACCAAGCAGCGGGGTAACAGGCAGCGGCAGCAGGAGCAGCGCAAGAAGGAGGAATGGACATGGGAAGACGTTTTGGACGGCAAGGGTTGCTACACATGGGAGCAGATCCTGGCTGGAAAGGATCGCCTCCCATGGGAACAGGTGGAGGCAGCTAGGAGAGCGTTATGAAGGTACGCGGCTAGCACGGAAGCCTGTGAGTCAGCCCAATTTCTTGGGGGGGGCTACAAGGGAGTGTGGCGAAGTCAGGTAGGAGACCTGCGCCAACTCCCCGAGCTTACCGTGGAGAGCGAAAGTACGGGAAGACACCGTGTTATGCGGTAAAGTGCACGGTGTCTCCTGTACGTGTGCTTAACCCGGTGCGGGTTATTCCACCTCCCCGCACTGGCCGGGCTAGATTGAGCATTGAGCCAGGTGCCATGAAGCCGGCTCAACGCGTCTGGTCTCCAGTGCGTCTCCTCGGGCCGGCATACATGGCACCAGCCTTACGCATGGTGTCCCCGGTTCGCCAACACAGCCCAGTGCGGGTTATTCCACCTCCCCGCACTGGTCGGGATACGGGGAGCATTCAACCAGGTAAGGTTGGGCAGGCTCGGTGCTCAAGGGAGCCAGTACGCCTGCACGGTCCGGTATATCCGGCGCCACCTCCCCGCCCCAGCCCAGTACCACCAGTGCCAACACCACGCACCAGGCTTACTGTGCGTCTCCAGAGCCCTGTTCCTCCTCCACGCACTCTCCCTGTGGTGCGTGTCTCCAGCCCAGTACCTCCAGTTCCGGCACCAGGCCTAGTGTGCGCCTCAGCCGGCCAGAGTCTGCCGTCTGCCCAGTGCCGCCTGCACTGCCCGTCTGCCCAGAGCCGCCTGCACTGCCCGTCTGCCCAGTGCCGTCTGCGCTATCCGTCTGCCCAGCGCCGTCTGAGCTGCCCGTCTGTCCTGAGCCTTCAAAGCCGTCCGTCAGTCAGGAGCCGCTAGACTGACGGACTGATGACCTGCCAGAGCCGTCAGCCAGCCATGACCTGCCAGAGCCGTCAGCCAGCCATGACCTGCCAGTGCCGTCAGCCAGCCATGACCTGCCAGTGCCGTCAGCCAGCCATGACCTGCCAGTGCCGTCAGCCAGCCATGACCTGCCAGTGCCGTCAGCCAGCCATGACCTGCCAGTGCCGTCAGCCAGCCATGACCTGCCAGTGCCGTCAGCCAGCCATGACCTGCCAGTGCCGTCAGCCAGCCATGACCTGCCAGAGCCGTCAGCCTGCCATGACCTGCCAGAGCCGTCACTCAGTCCGGAGCTGCCCCTCATTCCGGAGCTGCCCCTCAGTCCGGAGCTGCCCCTCAGTCCGGTGCTGCCCCTCAGTCCGGTGCTGCCCCTCAGTCCGGTGCTGCCCCTCCCCTCAGTCCGGTGTTGCCCCTTAGTCCGGTGCTGCCCCTTAATCCAGTGGGGTTAATATGGTGGGTAGCCATTAGGAGGAGGCCACGGAAGCGGGGATTAACTATGGTGGGGTGGGGACCACGTCCAGAGCCAGAGCCGCCACCGTGGACAGATGCCCACCCAAACCCTCCCCTATAGGTTCAGGTTTTGCGGCCGGAGTCCGCACCTTGGGGGGGGGGGGGGGGGGGGGGTACTGTCACGTTCCTGACCTTATTTCCTTTGTTTTGTCTTTGTTTAGTTGGTCAGGACGTGAGCTGGGTGGGCATTCTATGTTATGTGTTTCTATGTTGGGTTCATTGTTATTAGCCTGATATGGTCCCCCAGACAGGAGCAGCCAGAGCCGCCCGCCAGACAGGAGCAGCCAGAGCCGCCCGCCAGACAGGAGCAGCCAGAGCCGCCCGCCAGACAGGAGCAGCCAGAGCCGCCCGCCAGACAGGAGCAGCCAGAGCCGCCCGCCAGCTATGACCTGCCAGAGCCGCCAGCCAGCCATGACCTGCCAGTGCCGTCAGCCAGCCATGACCTGCCAGTGCCGTCAGCCAGCCATGACCTGCCAGTGCCGTCAGCCAGCCATGACCTGCCAGTGCCGTCAGCCAGCCATGACCTGCCAGAGCCGTCAGCCAGCCATGACCTGCCAGAGCCGTCAGCCAGCCATGACCTGCCAGAGCCGTCAGCCAGCCATGACCTGCCAGAGCCGTCAGCCAGCCATGACCTGCCAGAGCCGTCAGCCAGCCATGACCTGCCAGAGCCGTCAGCCAGCCATGACCTGCCAGTGCCGTCACTCAGTCCGGAGCTGCCCCTCAGTCCGGAGCTGCCCCTCAGTCCGGAGCTGACCCTCAGTCTGGTGCTGCCCCTCAGTCTGGTGCTGCCCCTCAGTCCGGTGCTGCCCCTCAGTCCGGTGCTGCCCCTCAGTCCGGTGTTGCCCCTTAGTCCGGTGCCGCCCCTTAATCCAGTGGGGTTAATATGGTGGGTAGCCATTAGGAGGAGGCCACGGAAGCGGGGATTAACTATGGTGGGGTGGGGACCATGTCCAGAGCCAGAGCCGCCACCGTGGACAGATGCCCACCCAAACCCTCCCCTATAGGTTCAGGTTTTGCGGCCGGAGTCCGCACCTTGGGGGGGGGGGGGGGGGGTACTGTCACGTTCCTGACCTTATTTCCTTTGTTTTGTCTTTGTTTAGTTGGTCAGGACGTGAGCTGGGTGGGCATTCTATGTTATGTGTTTCTATGTTGGGTTCATTGTTATTAGCCTGATATGGTTCTCAATCAGGGGCAGGTGTTTTACGTTTCCTCTGATTGAGAACCATATTAAGGTAGGCTGTTCTCACTGTTTGTTTGTGGGTGATTGTTCCTGTGTCAGTGTTTGTGCCACACGGGACTGTTTTCGTTCGTTCGTTCGTGTGTTCTTTCCTGTTCGTGCGTTCTTGTTTTATGTTCTCAAGTACAGGTCTGTTCACGTCGTTTATTGTTTTGTAGTTTGATAAGAGTTTTTCCGTCTTCGTCTTTATTAAATAAACAAATATGTATTCAACCCACGCTGCGTTTTGGTCCGATCCATGCTCCTCTTCAGACGATGAGAAAGACGAGCGTTACACAGAGTTACAGATCCCTCCCCTACAAAGGCAATCATATAGGGCTGCATGGAATGAGTTACTCCTGCTGGACACAATGGCAACACTGTAACTTTTTTTTTGTGAACCGATTGTGTTTTTTTGTTCATTGATTTGCAACTTTTTAAAAAACTTATTTTGTACATAATGTTGCCGCTACCATTATTCTGGACAACAAGACTGCGACTACTCACCACAAACTGGCAGAATCATTTTTTCCCTTTAACGAGTCGGATTTGTACACATTTTTTCCCTTTAACAAGCCCGACGCGGACGATATACTGCTTTCTTGCGAACAGGCCCAGATCCCCGTGATTTGCGTGAAGTGGAGGCGGAGAAAGAGGGGCCATAGGGCGGGCTGCCATATGAGAATTTGTAGGTCGATCGAATAAACCCCCACTTCCTTCCATTCTGCTAGCAAACGTGCAATCTTTGGACAATAAAATAGAAGACCTACACAGAAGATTAAACTACCAATGGGACATTCAAAACTGTAAAATCTTATGCTTCCCGGAGACGTGGCTGAACAACGACGCTATCAACATACAGCTGGCTGGTTATACCCTGCACCAGCAGGATAGAACAGCGACGTCTGGTAAGACAAGAGGTGGCGGACTATTGCTCGCCTGAGGTAGAGTATCTCATGATATACTCTAGACCACATTACCTAAATATAGAGTTTTCATCTGTATTTTTCGTAACTGTTTATATACCACCACAGTCACAGGCTGGCACTAAGACAGCATTGAATGAGCTGTATTCCACCATAAGCAAACAAGAAAACGCTCACCCAGAGGCGGCGCTCCTAGTAGCCTGGGACTTTAATGCAGGGAAACTTAAATCCGTTTGACCAAATTTTTATCAGCATGTGTAACTAGAGGGGAAAAAACTCTGGACCACCTTTACTCCACACACAGAGACGCATACAAAGATCTCCCTCACCCTCCATTTGGCAAATCTGACCATAATTCTATCCTCCTAATTCCTGCTTAAATCAGGAAGCACCAGTGACTAGATCAATAAAAAAGTGGTCAGATGAAGCAGATACTAAGCTACAGGACTGTTTTGTTAGCACAGACAAATATGTTCCGGGATTCCTCCGATGGCATTGGGGAGTACACCACATAAGTCATTGACTTCATCAATAAGTGCATGGATGACGTCATCCCCACAGTGACCGTACGTACATACCCCAACCAGAAGCCATGGATTACAGGCAACATCCGCACTGAGCTAAAGGCTAGAGCTGCCGCTTTCAAGGAGCGGGACTCTAACCCGGAAGCTTATAAGAAATCCCGCTATGCCCTCCGGCGAACCATCAAACAGGCAAAGCGTCAATACAGGACTAAGATCAAATCGTACTACACCGGCTCAGATGCTCGTCGGATGTGGCAGGGCTTGCAAACCATTACAGACTACAAAGGGAAGCAGAGCCGAGAGCTGCCCATTGACACAAGCCTACCAGACGAGCTAAACTACTTCTATGCTCGCTTCGAGGCAAGCAACACTGAAACATGTATGAGACCACCAGCTGTTCTGGAAGACTGTGTGATCACGATTTCCGCAGCTGATGTGAGTAAGACCTTTAAACAGGTCAACATTCACAAGGCCGCAGGGACAGACGGATTACCAGGACGTGTACTGAGAGCATGCGCTGACCAACTGGCAAGTGTCTTCACTGACATTTTCAACCTCTCCCTGTCCGAGTCTGTAATACCAACATGTTTTAAGCAGCCCAGCATAGTGCCTGTGCCCAAGAACACTAAGGTAACCTGGCTAAACAACTACCGACTACCGACCTGTAGCACTCACGTCTGTTGCCATGAAGTGCTTCAAAAGGCTGGTCATGGCTCACATCAACATCATTATCCCAGAAACCCTAGACACACTTCCATTGAAGTTATTCTTTAATCATTTTTAAAATAAAATGTTGTAGGCCTGGCTGAATGCAATAACTATGATAACAAAGTCTGTGTCATTTTATTATATTTTTAGGAATGTATTATACTCAGCCTATTGTCAAAGCCAAGCAGTATATACAACATGGAAGACTACTACCCAACTGGTTTCAGTTCAGTTTAAATGAACATGGTTACCACACAGCAAGCCAGTTGGCCTGTAATTTGTGTCAATGTTAACATTACTGCCCATACCCCACTATATTCTGGAGAGGATATAGGGACAGAGAATGCATTACTTTCACACCCTGGCTAACACAAAGATATAACTTACTCGTATTATTGCCAATTTGGGCATTCAGTTGTAACTCTTTGTTCTCACCTTGTCCAACTTCTGATCATTGATGATATATCTGTTTTTTATTTTCTGCCTTTATGTAAATGTGTTTGCTGTTCATGGCCAGCTGTAAAGCATTGGCTTCTGATATCATGTGTCTTTTTACTGCTCTGCTGGCTATAGGATGGTCTTAAAGTAAATTAGTGAATAAATGAAATCATGGCTCTGGGAATCAAAGTCCCTGCCTGCTGAATAAGTAGGCACTGACACAGGGGTTGTGACAGAAATGTCAACCTATTCTGTAAATAGTGCACTACTGCAGGCCCCATAGGACTCTGGTCAAAACTAGTGCACTTACTTTTGTCCCCAGCAGGACAACAACCCACAAAACACATCAAAAAGCACCATGGAACGGTTCAAGAAGAAGTGCTGAACTGTTCTGAAGTGGACAGCGAAAAGTCCAGATCTGAATCACATTCATAACCTATGGTGATAGCTGAAAATAGCAGTTGATGGAGGGGACTCCTCAAACATTAAAGAATTAGAGCAGTTTGCCGCTGAAAGGTGGGCCAAATTGACTGTAGAAAGGTGCAGCATTGTTGGCTACAAGAAGCATTTGTCTGGAGTTATCTTAGCCAAAGCTGTGTAACCAAGTACCAGCTCAGGTGTGTCAATAATTTTGTCCATGCCATTTGTCTTTATTTTCTAAATTCAAAATTTAAAAAAATAATTGGTTCTGCAATGTTGTAAATCTAATAACAACGCGTAGAGACTACATTTCTTCAATTTTAACCTATTATAGTAGAAATATGGAATATTTTAAGAAAAGTGCAAGAGTGCCAATTGGTGCCGATTTTAGCATGTAAATCTTGGTGGGGCAAAAAGAAAGTGGGATGCATGCCAACAAAGCCACAACACAACACTAAACAATACATTAATTGCACTTTAACGGTGACAAACTGTTAGGGCCTACATAAAGCTGTCCCAACAGCAGAGTCCCAATAGCAGTCCCAACACCTTACCACTGCTACACCTGGCTATCAGCGGAGCCTTGTCTGGCAGTGAAACAGTTCATTCAGCCTCATTTACTGCCTTTAAAAAAAAAATAGCGGATATGGCTGACTTGCTTAAACAAATGTGTTTTTTAATGACATTTGAGATGTACAAACTATGGCATAAGGGGACAACAAGCGGATAAGAGGCTACCCGTAACTTCGATTAAGACATTAATGATCGAGCTAGGACGGACGAAGTCAATATAACTATTTGTTTAGCACTTTTGAAATGTACAGCGACAGAATTCAGAACATGGGCCGTTCTTACAGTATTCTCCCTGTACACCAAATCAGAACCGTAGGATAAATAAAGGGGGCACATAAGCAGACAATGAAAGCTCACAATATTCGATGATTACATTTCTCTAAAACAGGTTATAGGCTACATGTGGACCACCAAGTCAGAACAGTAGGGAAATTAAGAGGAGTAAATAGACCAAATTATTAGGGTGAGGCACATGGGCTACTAACATCTTACTACACAACATACACTTAGTATTACTTTCTTAGCTACAGTATACATATCTCCCTGGCATATTACATAATTTATGCAGCAGCATACAATACATTTTTGGACTCACCTTGTTGTGCTATGCTCATTTGAACAGAAAGGTGGCGTGGCGGTCTTTCGTGGGAAAATTTTGTCATCAAAGTCTGGCATTCTCTGGATTTATGGTGCTTTTAAAACAACTGGGAACTCTGAAAAAACAAGGTTGAATCATGATGATTTTGAAAGTATGATGTTGACATGATCAGTCTTCTTGGATGGGCACTTCTAATGTAACTATGGCAGCACCCAAGGGGCTAGAATTTTCTAGCTCTACCCTTAGACTTGGAGGTGACGTAGTGTACCCATGACTGACAGAACACTGAGCCAATCACGGCTGGCTTTGCCCCACCACAGAAAGCACTGAGCTAGGCTGAAACACCTGCATTTTGGAGCTGCCTTACACAAGAAAACTAAAAAGAGACCATGTTTGTATGAGGTTTTATTAACCCAATGATATGTGACATGTATTAACTGACTTGCCTAGATAAATAAAGGTTTTAAAAGAAGAATCTGCTACACTGATCAATGAACTCATCTTCAGTCACTCTCCTGATTGCCAGGGTTTCCATGGAGGAGAAGAGGGGGGCAGTGGATAGGGAGGGAGAGAGAAATGCTTTATGGGAGCTTTCTAAGTATTTACTGAGCATTTCCTGGGCGTCCTCCAGATGTGTGTGTTTGGGACCAGTGGGGCCCCCAGCTGCTTTGCCTCTCTCTCTCTCTCTCTCTCTCTCTCTCTCTCTCTCTCTCTCTCTCTCTCTCTCTCTCTCTCTCTCTCTCTCTCTCTCTCTCTCTCTCTCTCTCTCTCTCACTCTTTCTCAAAGGGAACTCTCAGTTGTCTACAGTGAGCCAACGATGCGAAACACACTCAGTACACACAGAGTGATGTGTTTTTAATGTGAGTGACTGATGACTGACTGATGTGTGTATGTTTCTGGTCTTGTCCCCGCAAGGAAGGTGCGGCGAGCAGCCAACCAGTGTGGAGCAGGACCGGAGAGACGACAACCAGGACTACCTGAGACAGGTAGGTGTGTGTTTATGTGCAAATGTGTACTGTGCTTAATTATGTGTGTCGTACATCCAAAGAACATCTCATGGATGCCAGGAACACCCACCAATCACCCCCACCCCAACACACACCACCCCAAACGTATGTCTGCTTGTTTAAATGGACGGACTGACGTCTTTGTGTTTACCTTTCCAGTCTCCCTCCAGTCAGTCAATGTATGGGCTGAAAGCTCCAGGAACATCAGCAATGCTGTGCTAGTTATCCTAGCCTATCCCTTTGTCCTCCTGTCTCCTCTGTTTGGCAGTACCATCAGAGTTGATACAACTATTGTGTTTACCCAATGCCTCTGAAATCAATGGCAGTGACAGAGTGACAGAATCAATGACAGAGTGATTTTCATGAAGCAGTGTTTTGTTGGCTTGGACCACTGGGCGGGTGGGTAGTCTGGGTACCTTTACACACTGTCAACACACCCACACACTGAGCTCTCCTGAGGGCTTCTCAGCTCTGCTCCAGGTGGTCATTTAAGGAGTCAATGAGATGAAACCTGAGAGTGCTCCGAGTGCTTATGTGTCAACACAACGCCACCGGTGAGCAGTGTGATGGTGGTATAGCTGGTGTGACTACAGCTGCATGTGAGAAATAGCTGGAGACCCCTCTTCTAGACAGTCTGTTTTAGGACCAGTCATACTCCTCTGTAGGTGTCTAACAACAACGCAAAGGCAAGGTTTTGTGTTTGAGCCATGCCAATGAAAACTGCTATCACTCGCTCTTTTCTCACTTAGAGTATAGTGATGGGCTAAAAATAGGCTCAATCGATGACAGACAACTGAATGAACAACAAAGATGGAATGCAATATGACATTTTATTAAATAATTTTTCGGAATGGCCGAAGATTCTCAGAGCCAGATGATGTGATGGCAGGTAACCATGCGGGGCTTCGAACCCGGTTACTGAGTCATCACTCTTATCCGCTAGTTTAAGGGCAATGAACTGCAGACTGCTGATCCTGAAAATCCCCAAAAGTACACGGAGGGGAAGCATCCGTAGTAAAACATGTCTCAGTGGGACAGATGTCTAAGAGATAATGAGATGTTGAGATCGTCAAGGCACTGTTGCAACATGACCATAGAAACTGTACGACCAACCATGAAAGGCACCTTGATAAAAGTGTTGCGAGTGCTAAGCAAGGATGTGCAGGTGCACACTAGCAGTAAAGAAACCAACTTGCTGGAACCCATTACTGGGTAGCCTTAATTTACAAACAGAAGTTGGTGACTGTGAGACCAATCTTTGTTAGTTGGGTTGGATGTTCTGAAGCTTGCATAGAGAAAAACATTCCCGAATCAGTTCAGGCAAGATGTAACCCGGTTCTTAGAAACTGAAGCTCCACTTGCAACAGTAATGCAATTTGCATTAATAGTCTACAGGCAACATAACTGAAGCTGAAAGCCACAGTTCTTAATTGATATATAACTGTCGATGGCCACCCTGCCATTTGGTTTGTGCTAGGAGACTGGAGAATGCAGAATTATTCAAGATGGAACAGATTTAACACATCAAGTGATTGCAGAAGACATTTAATGACGAAACGAAATACAAATGAAATGAAAATCCCTAGAGTGATGAGAGTTAATGTCAGTACTGAGCTCATAAAGCATGGATGAAAATGAATCACTGAAAACTCAATTGATAAAATGACCTTGATATTGCAAAGCACCACTTGTGGAAATAGGCTACGATTATGCATGTAAGACAACTTTATAATGTCGAATATGAATGACTATGCTTACAGACTTAAGGAAACATATAGTCTCTGATTATTATACGATACCAAACCATGATTGCTAGCGATGGAGTGTCGGCGAGGTCGTTCGACAAGCTGCTCTTGGGTTCCCTGTAGTTCGAGTCCACTCTTACGCAACCATAGTTGTGAGCAGCACAGAAGCAATCGGCCTGTGTAGACCAGTGGACGGGAGTTTTCACGGCCAGGCAGGGCACGAACACGCTGGTGTTATACGGCGTCCAATACATTCAAATACATAAATAGAGAGGAGAGAGCGATAGCAAGGGGAGAGGAAACAGCACAACCCGTGGGCTACACACCTAAAACCAAACAAAGACGGCAAACATGTCCTAGGTCCGTGCTAGATCATATGACATAATACAAAAGACATAGCCCCATGATGAGTGTATAAGATTGCCACCAGTAAGCATTTCATTGAACTGTGAAGCCTACACCACGCCTATCCTGTACATATGACAATACCATTTATGTTATTGATTTCTGCAGGCACGACAGCCGCTACAATTTTAATTTTAATTTTAATTGTATTTTTATTTCACCTTTATTTAACCAGGTAAGCTAGTTAAGATCAAGTTCTCAATTACAACTGCGACCTGGCCAAGATAAAGCAAAGCAGTGCGACACAAACAACAACACAGAGTTACACATGGAATAAACAAGCGTACAGTCAATAACACAATAGAAAAAATGTAAGTCTATATACAGTGTGTTCAAATGGCGTGAGGAAGTAAGGCAATACATAGGCCATAGTAGCGAAGTAATTACAATTTAGCATATTAACACTGGAGTGATAAATTAGCAGATGATGATGTGCAAGTAGAGATACTGGAGTGCAAAAGAGCAGAAAAGTAAATAAAAACAATATGGGGATGAGGTAGGTAGATTGGGTGGGCTATTTACAGATGAACTATGTACAGCTGCAGTGATCGGTTAGCTGCTCAGATAGCTGATGTTTAAAGTTAGTGAGGGAAATATGTCTCCAGCTTCAGTGAGTTTTGCAATTCGTTGCAGTCACTGGAAGGAAAGGCGGCCAAAGGAGGTGTTGGCTTTGGGGATGACCAGTGAGATATACCTGCTGGAGCGTGTGCTACGGGTGGGTGTTGTTATTGTGACCAGTGAGCTGAGATAAGGAGGAGCTTTACCTAGCATAGACTTATAGATGACCTGGAGCCAGTGGGTCTGGCGACTAATATGTAGCGAGGGCCAGCCGACTAGAGCATACAGGTCGCAGTGGTGGGTGGTATAAGGGGCTTTGGTAACAAAACGGATGGCACTGTGATAGACTGCATCCAGTTTGCTGAGTAAAGTATTGGAAGCTATTTTGTAGATGACATCACCGAAGTCGAGGATCGGTAGGATAATCAGTTTTACTAGGGTAAGTTTGGCGGCGTGAGTGAAGGATGCTTTGTTGCGAAATAGGAAGCCGATTCTAGATTCATTTTTGGATTGGAGATGCTTAATGTGAGTCTGGAAGGAGAGTTTACAGTCTAACCAGACACCTAGGTATTTGTAGTTGTCCACATAATCTAAGTCAGAACTGTCCAGAGTAGTGATGCTATTCGGGCGGGCGGGTGCAGGCAGCAGTCGGTTGAAAAGCATGCATTTAGTTTTACTAGCATTTAAGAGCTGTTGTAGGCCACAGAAGGAGTGTTGTATGGCATTGAAGCTTGTTTGAAGGTTAGTTAACACAGTGTCCAAAGAAGGGCCAGATGTATACAGAATGGTGTCGTCTGCATAGAGGTGGATCAGGGAATCACCCACAGCAAGAGCGACATCATTGATTTATACAGAGAAAAGAGTCGGCCCGAGAATTGAACCCTGTGGCACTCCTATAGAGACTGCCAGAGGTCCGGACAGCAGGACCTCCGATTTGACACACTGAACTCTGTCTGCGAAGTAGTTGGTGAACCAGGCGAGGCAGTCATTTGCGAAACCAAGCCTGTTGAGTCTGCCGATAAGAATGCGGTGATTGACAGAGTCGAAAGCCTTGGCCAGGTCGATGAAGACGGCTGCACAGTACTGCCTTTTATCGATGGCGGTTATGATATTGTTTAGTACCTTGAGTGTGGCTCAGGTGCATCCGTGACCAGCTCGGAAACCGGATTACACAGCGGAGAAGGTACGGTGGGATTCGAAATGGTCAGTAATCTGTTTATTAACTTGGCTTTCGAGACTTTAGAGAGACAGGGCAGGATGGATATACGTAGGTCTATAACAGTTTGGGTCTAGAGTGTCACCCCCTTTGAAGAGGGGGATAACCGCGGTAGCTTTCCAATCTTTAGGGATCTCGGACGATACGAAAGAGAGGTTGAACAGACTGGTAATAGGGGTTGCAACAATGGCGGCGGATAGTTTTAGAAATAGAGGGTGCAGATTGTCTAGCCCAGCTGATTTGTACGGGTCCAGGTCTTGCAGCTCTTTCAGAACATCTGCAATCTGGATTTGGGTGAAGGAGAAGCTGGGGAGCCTCGGGCAAGTAGCTGCAGGGGGGGGGGGCGGAGCTGTTGGCCGGGGCTGGGGTAGCCAGGAGGAAAGCATGGCCAGCCGTAGAGAAATGCTTATTGAAATTTTCGAGGTGACCGTGTTACCTAGCCTCAGAGCAGTGGGCAGCTGGGAGGAGGTGCTCTTGTTCTCCATGGACTTTACAGTGTCCCAAAAGTTTTTGGAGTTAGAGCTACAGGATTCAATTTCTGTTTGAAAAAGCTAGCCTTTGCTTTCCTGACTGACTGCGTGTATTGGTTCCTGGCTTCCCTGAACAGTTGCGTATCGCAGGGACTATTCGATGCTATTGCAGTCCGCCACAGGATGTTTTTGTGCTGGTCAAGGGCAGTCAGGTCTGGAGTGAACCAAGGGCTATATCTGTTCCTAGTTCAATTTGTTTTTGAAAGGGGCATGCTTATTTAAGATGGTGAGAAAATTACTTTTAAAAAACGACCAGGCATTCTCGACTGATGGGGTGAGGTCAATATCCTTCCAGGATACCTGGGCCAGGTCGATTAGAAAGGCCTGCTTGCAGAAGTGTTTTAGGGAGTGTTTGACAGTGATGAGGGGTGGTCGTTTGACAGCAGACCCATAGCGGATGCAGGCAATGAGGCAGTGATTGCTGAGATCCTGATTGAAAACAGCAGAGGTGTATTTGGAAGGCAAGTTGTTCAGGATAATATCTATGAGGGTGCCCATGTTTACGGATTTAGGGTTGTACCTGATGGGTTCCTTGATGATTTGTGTGAGATTGAGGGCATCTAGCTTAGATTGTAGGACTGCTGGGGTATTAAGCATATCCCAGTTTAGGTCACCTAACAGAACGAACTCTGAAGATAGATGAGGGGCAATCAATTCACATATGGTGTCCAGGGCACAGCTGGGAGCTGAGGGGGGGAATAGCAGGCGGCAACAGTGAGAGACTTATTTCTGTAGAGATTCATTTTTATAATTAGAAGCTCGAAACTGTTTGGGCATAGACCTGGAAAGTATGACAGAACTTTGCAAGCTATCTCTGCAGTATATTGCAACTCCTCCCCCTTTGGCAGTTGAAGGCTATGTTATAATAACTATGCCTATGCATTGCGTTCAGAACTTAAGAATGAATTGACAATGAGCAGGCCTAATGCTGAATATTGTCAAATAAATATAGGCTAATCATTAATTATACTTGAGACCCAATAATGGTAGCCCTTGTCCCTGCAGAGAAAAGTTATTTTTGGAAATAACGCTCCCTGCAAAAGAAAGTTTATGACACATATTGTTTAACCTCTACGGGATCGGTCTCCCTATAGCAGGACGGTTGAGCTAACGTGTGCTGGTGTGATACGCATGACAGTTGTAAGAGCAAACTTTCCAGGACATAGACATGTCTTATATGGGCAAAAAGCTTAAATTCTTACAGTAGCTATTACAGTGAAAAAATACCATGCTATTGTTTGAGGAGAGTGAACAGCAACCAAAAACTTATCACAACAACTGTTTTGATACACATACATACCTCTGAAGGTAAATAATGTACTTACATTCAGTCATCTTGCTCTGATTTGTCATCCTGAGGGTCCCAGAGATAAAATGTAGCCTATTTGTGTTTGATAAAATACATTTTTATATTAAAATGTAGGATGTGTGAAAGTTAGTGTATAAGCTAATGATCCATCAGGTATGACATTCCAGGGAGTGTATAAACTTACATTTTGTATTACATTTACATTACATTTACATTTACATTTAAGTCATTTAGCAGACGCTCTTATCCAGAGCGACTTACAAATTGGAAAGTTCATACATATTCATCCTGGTCCCCCCGTGGGGAATGAACCCACAACCCTGGCGTTGCAAGCGCCATGCTCTACCAACTGAGCCACACGGGACCATATCATTTTTGTATGTTTTTGTATGTTTTTGTATGTTCTCTATAGTTATGTACTTGAAAATGTATCAATTGACCAATTCGGCACATTTGGCCAGACTTGATACAAAATATGGTCCAGTATTGCAATGCTACACTGGATCAATCTGAAACGTTTCATACATACTGCTGCCTAGTGGCCAAAATGTAAATTGCACCTAAACTGCAATATTATATTATGGCCTTCTCTTGCATTTCAGAGATGATGATTTTTTTTTTTATTATTTGAAAACTCATGTTTCTTTGTTTGTATTATATTTCATCAGATCTAAGGTGTTATATTCTCCTACATTAATTTCATATTTCCACAAATGTCAAAGTGTTTCCTTTCAAATGGTATCAAGAATATGTATATCTTTGCTTCAGGTCCTGGCAGTTAAATTTGGGTATGTCATTTTAGGAGAACATTAAAAAAAAAAGGGTACGATCCTTAAGAGTTATATTCATAATAGTGAATGTAAAGAAAGCCCATATGGTTGAGTGTTCATCATGAATAAAATGAACATTTACCAGATCTGTTAGCTGAAGTGAATTAATCTGTATGTCAACGTGGGATGACGGCTAACCACGGCCTTAAATCTTAGAGATGTAATTGATCAAGCTTTCTTCTCCTGGGGGAAAACATGTAGCAAAAAACAACATGGCAAATGCTAAATGCTACCACACATTCTGCGATGGAAAGGATACTCTGTAGCCTGGGATCATAGGTTTTAAAGATGGTTGGATAGCCGCCAGCACCGGGTTGTTGGTTCCGACAGCAAAAGAGGGTCCGGTCGCAGCCGGTGGAGTTAGCCTCAGTGCGAGTTGCAGCGGAGGAAAAAGGATCAGCCTGACCGTAGACCACCATAGGCTCACATCTTGGAGTTTTCCACCTCACTGGCAAAGGCGATTTCTGGAGCCTTTTCCTCCCTCTGGGAGAACCAACCTCTTCTCCCGAGAAAGGGAAGCCGTCATCTGGGAGTTGCGGAGATGAGCCAAGCACATTAATTAGTAGCCAGTCGGAAGAACTCAGGGCTGGACATGCATGGAACCACTGTGATGCCCTTTTCGGACAGAATTCTCAAAAGTTAAGTGTCGGAAAATACGTCCACTTGCCTAATGGCCATTCTCTCACTTCTTCTCTGGGAAATCCTAATCATGGACAATTCCCCTGGATCACCTGGCAGTGCACGTAGATCGATCACTGGAAAGTGTCCTCTCCCTCGGGAGATTTTGGGGTCTGGCATGATACATCAACACGGAAGGCAATGCTCGTCATTGTAAAACTGTTGCTGAAAAACAGCAAGTGAGAGAACGAGGGTAAGCTGACATAAATACATCCCAAGATTTATGCCCATTGGTCGAGAGAGAGGAAGGTAGCATGGGAGTCTGTGGACTAGTGGAGCCGTTGGAGCAGTGTGTGTGGAGTTATAGCCAACGGTGAGTGATACATTCACTAGTGAAGAGGGACTCACATCACATCATCTGTGTGTGCTTCTCCATGGTGGAGAGAAACATGGTGTAGGAAGTCTGCCGAACAGGTTTGGGGTCAATTACATTTTAATTCAATCAGTTTAGGAAGTGATGAATGAATAAGATACATTTTATTGAAAAGTACCTGTAATTTTCTATGAGGATCTATCATGAATTCATGAATTGAAGGTCAATTCACTTCCCAAATGTACTAAATTGAGGAGGAATTGATCCAAACCCTGGTATGCACAGCCCTGTCCCTCTCACCATGCTGTAGGGGACGAGAGGTAACAAAGGGATGGGACAGACCTACAGACACACAACACTATATGGCCTATATCTCTATATAACCTGTATCTATTTTACCAGCAGCTGACATGGCAGTATGTTGAAACACAAACACAAACTTGGCTAAGGGAAGTGAAGGTCTTTGAAAAAGGAGGGACAGGGGCTCAAACCTTAAACTCAAACTCCACAGGACTGTTTATATGCTCATGCTCCAGTTTGTCTGAGGCTCAAAATTGTTACCAGATATGATATCCTCTGTGGCCCATACTTTAGCTTGTAAACAATAGGCACACAGGACTGGATGTAAGGCAGGTAAATATATAATTGAAGACATTAACATGGAGGAAATGGGAGGAAAATGAAAACCAGGCTACAGATTGGCCCTGCAGGAACAGAGTTCCCCCTTGGGCTTGAGGATCAGGATCACTCTTTCTCTAAGCTACTAACAGGTCTGGTTACAGTACAAACCACTGGTCCCATATTCATAAAACATCTCAGCACCATATTATCATTCATTATGATCTGAAAGGGAAAACCGACCCTATATCAGTACTTCTACTCTGAGACACTTTTTTTTAGGAATACAGACCCTGATCTATAAAGGCTTCAGCAGGTCCTCAGGTTATTATATAAGAATGCTACTTCACCACTAAGCTGTAAGTGAGATTACTACTACATATGGCAGCAACAATGTAGGCATTGTCAATCACTTGACTTCTTGGCTTCTCTAAGCATGTCTGCCGCTTTGCTAATGTAATGTTATGTGTGAGTGGGTGAGTGTGGGTTGAGTGTGTCACAGCTGAGGGCTGATTGGGATAATTGTGTAAGTGATAGCTAGGGTGACCACGTTTAAAATACCCAAATGCAGGACAACAGGATGATTTTGCAGGACAGTCTAGCCTACATGAATACAAAATGTTGGCCGCATTCTTCACGTTTTACCAGTGAAACCTCCAAACTGCATCTCCATTACAATCATTTTAACTCAATCAGGTTCATGGGAATATGAATTTAGATATTCTCGAATTACTGTTTCCTGAGCGAATTAGAGCAGATGGTGTGAACAAACTACAGTGCCTTCAGAAAGTATTCACACCCCTTGACTTTTTCCACATTTTGTTGTGTTACAGCCTGAATTTAAAATGGGTTGAATTGAGATTTTGTACCCTAAGAACGCGAAGCGAGGCAACCATCTCTGTCGGCGCCATCTTACATGAGACCTGGACGGAGTCAAAGTGGAATTATGTTTTTCTAAGTGTTTCTAAGTATTCAATCCCCTTTGTTATAGCAAGCCTACATCAATTCGGGAGTAAAACAACATATTTGAATGACTACATCTCTGTACTCCACACATACAATTATCTGTAAGGTCCCTTAGTCGAGCAGTGAATTTCAAACACAGATTCAACCACAAAGACGAGGGAGGTTTTCCAATAACTCACAAAGAAGGGCACCTATTGGTAAATGGGTAAAAAAAAATAGGTTGACAGCTCCCTCATCCCATAACATCTTCCCACGGCCATGCCGCTCAGGGATTTCACCATGAGGCCAATAGTGACTTTAAAACAGTTACAGAATGTAATGGCTGTGATAGGAGAAAACTGAGGATGGATCAACAACATTGTAGTTACTCCACAATACTCTCTAGGTTTCTTCCTAGGTTTTGGCCTTTCTAGGTAGTTTTTCCTAGCCACCGTGCTTCTACACCTGCATTGCTTGCTGTTTGGGGTTTTAGGCTGGGTTTCTGTACAGCACTTTGAGATATCAGCTGATGTAAGAAGGGCTATATAAATACATTTGATTTGATTTGATTTGATTCTAAGATGTATTGACTCAGGGGTGTGAATAACTATGTAAAATAATTGTCTGTATTTAATTTTCAATAAATTTGCCAACATTTCTAAAAACATGTTTTTACTTTGTGTGTAGATGGGTGAAAAAAAAAAAAATCTATGTAATCCATTTTGAATTCAGACTGTAACAACAAAATGTGGTCAAGCGGTATGAATACTTCCTGATGACACTTCCTGCATTTTGTTTAAATCCAAGCAAATTCAGCCTAGTGGAGAGCACTTGTTTTGGCCTTGTTTTGGTGAAAATGTTTGACCTATTCAGCTAGCCATCCTAAAATCTCATAAGAAATTACTAAGGTGGTGTTTTTTGTGTCTTAGTAACATTATACTATGCTATTATATTTGATTACGTTAGAATACTAATGAATCATTATGTGATCATTATGCTTTGAACTTTACTAAACGAGCACCATTGTGAAAAGTGGCAGAGCAATGCTTGGGTGAGCTCCAGAAGCACTACACCCCTACTCCTGCTGCACTGAGTAAGCTAATTGAAGCGCACATAAACTACTCTTTTGCCTCGCGCAGAATTTGGTCATGTAGAAACGAGAGACCACATGTGACTGTTTTATGAAAACCTGGGAATATTTGGTCAAGGAAACATTTCTGGTTTTACATTCCCCTCAGCCAGGGAATATAAATAGATAGGAATGGAGACTTCTAAAACGGAACTGAGGGAAGTAACAGCAAATATGTTGAATGAGTAACTAATGAGCATAGAGAGCTTCACAAGTTTGACGAAATTAACTTATAGTATACTGTATCTTTCAGTCTAATACGGCTATTTACGTAATTTTGAAGCTCTTCGTCAGAAGCGCGCTTTTTGTAAATCGTTAGGCAACTGTCCTCTCCAAGTTTAGCTGGATTTGAGAAATATGATTGATTGACGATAGGCCTATGACATTGGCCTACATCTCGTCTTGCGCTGTTCAGAATATCAGATCTCAGCATAGCTGAGGAACGCGTAACTCCATTCTCTTATATCGAGGTGGGTTTAAGTTTTGATAACCGATAGCAGGATTAACGAGCAACAACATTGAGTCACCATCAGGTGACTCTTGTAAAAAAAAAAAAAAAAAAAATCTGAAAATGCTTACCATTGTCTTGCTCGTAATACATACTACGTAAAATGAGATTCAATTCGCACAAACACATTCACGCTGACTTGAGCGACAAAATCTTTATTTTTCTTCATTTAATGAGGAAAAAGCCAGTGGTTGTATTTGAGAAAAGTTTTTATTCAAAGTATGAATTTCAGCACCCTGCGGAAGGACTGCAGTTGTACAGTTGTGGCCAAAAGTTTTGAGAATGACACAAATATACATTTTCACAAAGTCTGCTGCCTCAGTTTGTATGATGGCAATTTGCATATACTCCAGAATGTTATGAAGAGTGATCAGATGAATTGCAATTAATTGCAAAGTCCCTCTTTGCCATGCAAATAACTGAATCCCCCCAAAACATTTCCACTGCATTTCAGCCCTGCCACAAAAGGACCAGCTGACATCATGTCAGTGATTCTCTCGTTAACACAGGTGTGAGTGTTGACGAGGACAAGGCTGGAGATCACCCTGTCATGCTGACTGAGTTCGAATAACAGACTGGAAGCTTCAAAAGGAGGGTGGTGCTTGGAATCATTGTTCTTCCACTGTCAAATATGGATACCTGCAAGGAAACACGTGCCGTCATCATTGCTTTGCACAAAAAGGGCTTCACAGGAAAGGATATTGCTGCCAGTAAGATTGCACCTAAATCAACCATTTATCGGATCATCAAGAACTTCAAGGAGAGCGGTTCAATTGTTGTGAAGAAGGCTTCAGGGTGCCCAAGAAAGTCCAGCAAGCGCCAGGACCTAAAGTTGATTCAGCTGCGGGATCGGGGCACCACCAGTACAGAGCTTGCTCAGGAATGGCAGCAGGCAGGTGTGAGTGCATCTGCACGCACAGTGAGGCAAAGACTTTTGGAGGATGGCCTGGTGTCAAGAAGAGCAGCAAAGAAGCCACTTCTCTCCAGGAAAAACATCAGGGACAGACTGATATTCTGCAAAAGGTACAGGGATTGGACTGCTGAGGACTGGGGTAAAGTCATTTTCTCTGATGAATCCCCTTTCCGATTGTTTGGGGCATCCGGAAAAAAGCTTGTCCGGAGAAGACAAGGTGAGCGCTACCATCAGTTCTGTGTCATGCCAACAGTAAAGCATCCTGAGACCATTCATGTGTGGGGTTGCTTCTCAGCCAAAGGAGTGGGCTCACTCACAATTTTGCCTAAGAACACAGCCATGAATAAAGAATGGTACCAACACATCCTCCGAGAGCAACTTCTCCCAACCATCCAGGAACAGTTTGGTGACGAACAATGCCTTTTCCAGCATGATGGAGCACCTTGCCATAAGGCAAAAGTGATAACTAACTGTCTCGGGGAACAAAACATTGATATTTTGGGTCCATGGCCAGGAAACTCCCCAGACCTTAATCCCATTGAGAACTTGTGGTCAATCCTCAAGAGACGGGTGGACAAACAAAAACCCACAAATTCTGACAATCTCCAAAGCATTTTTTATGCAAGAATGGGCTGCCATCAGTCAGGATGTGGCCAGAAGTTAATTGACGGCATGCCAGGGCGGATTGCAGAGGTCTTGAAAAAGAAGGGTCAACACTGCAAATATTGACTCTTTGCATCAACTTCATGTAATTGTCAATAAAAGCCTTTGCCACTTATGAAATGCTTGTAATTATTCTTCAGTATTCCATAGTAACATCTGACAATAATATCTAAAGACACTGAAGTGAAACTTCTTAATAATATCTAAAGACACTGAAACTTTTGGCCACGACTGTACAGGACAAACATACTTAGGTACAGGTAAGCATTTTTTAGAATTGACATTTTTACAAGACTCGACTGATGGTAACTCAGTGTTGTTGCTAGGAAATCCCGCTACCAGTTATCAAAACTCAATTCCCGCCTTGATATGAGAGAACGGAGTTCAGCGTTCCTCAGCTAATCTCAGCAATGATTGGAGATTTGTTTAACATCACCAGTACCACATCCTTATGAAAGATATATTTTCATAAGCGCAACGTGACTGCAAGAGACAGGTTGGAATGTCTGACTGAAATACAGTATGGGAAAACCTTTTTTTCTAAATTAGTGATGTTTTGAATTTGTGGATAAAATGTGGGACATGATTGTTTGGTTACAGGATGCGGGGTAAAGGGCCAAAATGTGGGACTGTCCCACACATGTGGTCACCCTATTGATAGGGGTGCTGGACAGGAGGTAGAACCATTAGGGGGCAGGTGCAGCATCTCTGGTGTGGTGTTGGGAATTTGAAAGGGGGCACTGTGTGTACGGGCCTGGGTTGGGTTGGGTTCACCACTGTTCCTCAATGGATCATTACCCAAAGTCACCCTGTGATTTACGAGGTGCATTAGTGTTGCTGGGAGCGATTCCTGTCTGAGGGCTTACATCCTACTCTCTGTGTGTGTGTGTGTGTGTGTGTGTGTGTGTGTGTGTGTGTGTGTGTGTGTGTGTGTGTGTGTGTGTGTGTGTGTGTGTGTGTGTGTGTGTGTGTGTGTGTGTGTGTGTGTGTGTGTGTGTGTGTGTGTGTGTGTGTGTGTGTGTGTGTGTGTGTGGGAGGGAGGGAGGGAGGGAGGGAGGGAGGGAGGGAGGGAGGGAGGGAGGGAGGGAGGGAGGGAGGGAGGGAGGGAGGGAGTGAGTGAGAGAGAGTATATACTGTATGTGTGTGTGTGGCTGAATTGGTGTGTTTGTGTGCCTGTCTGAGTGTCTGTGTACGTCTACTGGGGGTCAGATCTTTCCTAGTTCCCAGCACTGGGACCTGCTCTAATGTTTCCCTCCTAGTAACTGGATACAGTGGTGTTTCAGGCTGCTGAGTGGTGATAGATAGTCGTTTAAACGGCGTAATGGGAATGTTTAAATAAAACATGGCAGGAAGCCCATGGCTGAAATTCTGCAACACCACAATATACAATGACCATGCCCTCTGTCTGATGGGCCAGGAAGTATGGGTTGAGTTAAAGATAACCAGCCTTTATGGCTGGCACTTAAAGAGAGAGCTGACCCAAGACGGAACCCAGGCCTGTAAAAAGCTGCAAAGCACCTAATTTTGTGTTTTCTCTGCGTATGATTGGCCCTTGCTATTTCCAGGGCTGTGTTTTGTGCATTGCTATTAGCGAAAACCTGCTTATCTTGGGTGGGGTTGGATATTCCCGTCGTTTGGATTTGGACAGGTCTGCTCTCCTTCCTTCTGCTGCTGGAGCCTAGGGTGGAGCCTTGCCAGTGCCAAAGGCAAAGGCTGCAACTTCAGCTCTATGTGTACAGATGCTGAGCATCAGCGTGTGTGTGTTTGTGAGTTTGTGTATACATAAGTATTTTGTGTGAGCGGATTTGTTAATGTGCATCTGGGTCTCAGTCCATTTGTCATTGTGTGTCGGGGACAGGGTTATTGGGTTTAGGCATGGGTGCGTAAGACTTTGTGAATGTGATGGTTTGTGACTTTGGGCCAATCAGTTTACATAACTGCATGCCTGAGCATGTACTGTTTTGCATCTCAGTCCATTTGTCTTAGCATGTGTGATTGGGATGTTAAGATGCATTTGAGTATGCAATCGAGTACACGGTAAAGGGTGTGTGTGTGTGTGAGTGAGCAGCAGGTTTGTACTACAACTTTTTAGTTTTCGTTCTGTGTGTATGTGTGAGTGTGTGTTCTGTATGTGTCGACCACCCAAAGTCTTTGAACTCGTAACAATAACACGTCCACTTCCTCCCCCTGATATTGCTGTGGTTACAGAGGGATTCTAGACGGGACAGACCATATCAGTCCAGGTCAGATTGGCAGGAAAAGTCTCATACTTTTTTGTAAGTTTACTTTGAAAGCTCCAATAGATTATTTATTTTTATTTTTTATATCTCCTACTGTTTGAAATAGTGTGGACTTGGTGTTCCATCATTGTTCAAAAGGGTTGAGTGCCTGTTCACCTCGGCACAAACGAACGCCTTTGCTAAAGTTAAAAGGGAATTCATCAAATCAAATCAAATGTTATTTGTCACATGCCCCGAATACAACAGGTTTTCACCTTACAGTGAAATGCTTACTTACAAGCCCTTAACCAACAATGCAGTTAAGTAAAAAATAGATAAGTAAAAAATAAAAATGAAAAATAATTAAAGAGCAGCAGTAAAATGTAAAATAACAGTAGCGAGGCTATATACAGGGGGTACCAGTACAAAGTCAATGTGCGGGGGCACAGGTTAGTCGAGGTAATTGAGGTAATATGTACATGTAGATAGAGTTAAAGTGCATAGATAATAAACAGAGAGTAGCAGCAGTGTAAAGGGGGAGGGGACAATGGAAATAGTCTGTGTAACCATTTAGTTAGCTGTTCAGGAGTCTTATGGCTTGGGGGTAGAAGCCTTTTGAACCTAGACTTGGCACTCCGGTACCGCTTGCCGTGCGGTAGCAGAGAGAACAGTCAATGACTAGGGTGGCTGGAGTCTTTGACAATTTTTAGGGCCATCCCCTGACACCGCCTGGTATAGAGGTCCTGAATGGCAGGAAGCTTGGCCCCAGTGATGTACTGGGCTGTACGCACTACCCTCTGTAGTGCCTTGTGGTCGATGGCCAAGCAGTTGCCATACCAGGCAGTGATGCAACGTGTCAGGATGCTCTCGATGGTGCAGCTGTAGAACCTTTTGAGGATTTGAGGACCCATGCCAAATCTTTTCAGTCTTCTGAGGGGGAATAGGCTTTGTCGTGCCCTCTTCACAACTGTCTTGGTGTGTTTGGACCATGATAGTTTGTTGGTGATGTGGACACCAAGGAACTTGAAGCTCTCAACCTGCTCCACTACAGCCCCATCGATGAGAATGGGAGTGTGCTCGGTCCTGCTTTTCCTGTAGTCCACAATCATCTCCTTTGTCTTGATCACGTTGAGGGAGAGGTTGTTATCCTAGCACCACACGACCCGGTCTCTGACCTCCTTTCAGGCCTACTACTGTCGTGTCATCAGCAAACTTAATGAGGGACATTTCTGTCCCTTCAGTAAGTCAATATCATTATTCTAACTATTATACAATACCGTTAAATAATAACACGGTGCATCTTTGATATTTGGCATCATTATGAAAGGTTCCATGAGTTTTCCCTGACCAAGAAACAATTCAGACCCTTGTAAGTAATGGGTTATAAGAAAGTCCGGAAGTTGAAAACAGCATCAGGCCCGGTACTGAACCCTGAGGCACTGGAGTGACAAACAGCATTGAGCAAGGTACTGAACCGGGTCAGGTCAAATGCCCATTCAAACCTCCAGTCTGGTCTGCTGTATGAACCATGTGTAACTGAGGTCTGAAAGAGGTCTGTGAATGCTGGGAAGCAAACTGTTTAAACCCTCTCTGTCCTTGTTAACTGCATGACTTTGCATGTACTGTTTTGCATCTCAGTCCACTTGTCTTAGCATGTGTGATTGGGATGTTAAGATGCATTTGAGTATGCAATCGAGTACACGGTAAAGGGTGTGTGTGTGTGTGAGTGAGCAGCAGGTTTGTACTACAACTTTTTTGTTTCTGTTCTGTGTGTATGTGTGAGTGTGTGTTCTGTATGTGTCGACCACCCAAAGTTAACAAGAACACCTTGTCCATATTGTCTGAGAACCAATCTTATTTGCCCAAATAGGTCAATGTGGCATAGTGCAATATTAGCTCTGGTCAGCTTAGTGCAGTATTTGCTTGGAGTTGAAGAGTGCAGTTTTTTAAACAGTGCAGGCCAGTGCAGCAAACACATCTTCAACTCCCCGCCAGTCTCACCATACCTTGACCCTGGCCAATAAGCTGAGAAAACACAAGAACCATGTCTGTTGTGTCTCGTCTCATAATCCACAATTTATTGTCCATACAAATTACCCTGAGAAATGTGTGTGTGTGTGTGTGTGTGGGGGAGAGGGAGAAACATGAAGACAGGGAAAGAGACTGTAGCCTAGACCAGGAAGGAATTCCTTTACATCGTTGCTAACGCTGTGAAACACTTGTCTAGGGTTGGATCACTCATCGGGTGGCTTTCTTTCACAACGCCCTGCCTCTGATAAGGGCTTTTTTGCCTGACTGTTTATGAGAACGTGGGCTGATTTATGGCTGTAAATGACAGTGGTGGAGTGGCAAGTGCTCATCTCATCTGTGGTTAACCAGAGAGAGGTGTACCACTCTACTCTAACACTTAGACTCAGGATGCCCCCAGCTACTGCGTCTGACTGTGCCAAGTCCCTCAGTCACCCACCCACCGTCTAGACGGGATAAACACCTGTGTTTATAGGCCTGCTGAATGAAAGACACACCTGACTGTTTTTTGGGAGTAGAAGGGGTTGCATGTTTTGATTTTTGCCCTAGCACTACACAACTGATTCAAATAACCAACTCATCATCAAGCTTTGATTATTTTAATCAGCTGTTTAGTGCTAGGGCAAATACCAAAACGTGCACCCAGGGGGGGCCCCAGGACCGAGTTTGGGAAACCCTGCTTTAATGGTAGAGCGAAGGGGGAGGACGATTGAAGGGGAGGATCAGCCAATCAGGCCTGAATATAGTAGCAGCTACCACCTGCTCGAGCTGAATAAACAACGTGACTTCAGAGGGGTGGGCAACGATAGAGTGTGTGTGTGTGTGTGTGTGTGCGTGCGTGTGTACATGCCTGTGTATGTATGTATGTATGTATGTATGTATGTATGTATGTATGTATGTATGTATGTATGTATGTATGTATGTATGTATGTATGTATGTATGTATGTATGTATGTATGTATGTACAGTGGGGGGAAAAAGTATTTAGTCAGCCACCAATTGTGGTGGGACCAAAGTAACAAAGCCTACCATCAGTAACACACTACGCCGCCAGGGACTGAAATCCTGCAGTGCCAGACGTGCCCCCCTGCTTAAGCCAGTACATGTCCAGGCCCGTCTGAAGTTTGCTAGAGAGCATTTGGATGATCCAGAAGAAGATTGGGAGAATGTCATATGGTCAGATGAAACCAAAATATAACTTTTTGGTAAAAACTCAACTCGTCGTGTTTGGAGGACAAAGAATGCTGAGTTGCATCCAAAGAACACCATACCTACTGTGAAGCATGGGGGTGAAAACATCATGCTTTGGGGCTGTTTTTCTGCAAAGGGACCAGGACGACTGATCCGTGTAAAGGAAAGAATGAATGGGGCCATGTATCGTGAGATTTTGAGTGAAAACCTCCTTCCATCAGCAAGGGCATTGAAGATGAAACGTGGCTGGGTCTTTCAGCATGACAATGATCCCAAACACACCGCCCGGGCAACGAAGGAGTGGCTTCGTAAGAAGCATTTCAAGGTCCTGGAGTGGCCTAGCCAGTCTCCAGATCTCAACCCCATAGAAAATCTTTGGAGCGAGTTGAAAGTCCGTGTTGCCCAGCAACAGCCCCAAAACATCACTGCTCTAGAGGAGATCTGCATGAGGAATGGGCCAAAATACCCGCAACAGTGTGTGAAAACCTTGTGAAGACTTACAGAAAACGTTTGACCTCTGTCATTGCCAACAAGTATTGAGATAAACTTATGTTATTGACCAAATACTTATTTTCCACCATAATTTGCAAATAAATTCATTAAAAATCCTACAATGTGATTTTCTGGATTTTCTCATTTTGTCTGTCATAGTTGAAGTGTACCTATGATGAAAATTACAGGCCTCTCTCATCTTTTTAAGTGGGAGAACTTGCACAATTGGTGGCTGACTAAATACTTTTTTGCCCCACTGTATGTATGTGTGAGGATGTGCATCTGTCCGTGTGCGCGCTCCCATCCATGTGTGTGTTACAGTGATGAAATTAGCATTTGTCTCAGCGCTGCTTCTGGTTGTAAAGGAATCCATCTCGAGGGCAACAATAACAACCTAATAGTCCTAATGAATCATGTTGGTTGCAGAGAGAGAGGCCTTGTCATGGCCTTGTCATGCTGTTTTGATTTCTCTGGGATCTCGGTCTCTTCTTTCTCTTTCTGGGCCTTCTGTGGGGGTGAGTTTGAGGCTGTGAGCTGACTGAGGTGGCATAGGCAGGGAGACTTGGTGATGAGAATGATTAGTTATTGTTGTTGTTATTGACATGTTTTGTGCTTCCAGCTGGCTAAAGTCTCTGACTGGCGCAAACCCCCCGGGGTGCCATGCAAACTCCTCTCAGAGGGTTGGCACTAGATGACAACGTGACAAGGCTGTCATGGTAGAACAGTTACAGAGATACATAGTCGCACACACACACATGTAAGCAAGTGGCAACACACACATATGCTCACACACATGCACACACGGGCGCACACACACGCACACAGAGATACAATGAAACACTTTTCATTGTCTTTTCATTATGTCATCGCTTTCTCACGACTGAGCAGAGATACTCTGGAGTGATAGCAAAGTGTAAAGTTGGAAAGTACTCTGTACATTTTAGGAAGGGACTGTCTGATGAGAGAAATGGTGAGAAAGAGACAGACATAAAGTCTGCCTTTATGCCAAGGCAAAGCCTCCACAGTGATGATCAACAATATCAGGCCCCTGTACCAACCCTGCCAAGAGGGTAAGAGAGCCCATTACACACTTCTCCCATCCATCCTCTCCAACACACAGCATGCACTCCCTGTAATCGGGACCACAGTCCAGAGAGCTGCCCCCTCTTCTCCTGCTCCATTCTTAGCCTTCTTGAGGCAATAAAATATTTTCAGTCTGGAAAAACACCAGGGCTTGATGGTATACCAGTAGAGGTATATCAGACCTTTTTTTAGGTACTCAAATATTCATTATTAGCATGTTTTAACTACTCCTATAAAAATAGTAGACTATCAGGTAATGAGCAAGTTCAGATTTCACCATTACTGAAACATGACCCAGGTGGTAAGTAAAAAGATCCAGTCCATTTAAAAAAAACTGGAAGCCTCTTACACTTCAGTGTCTTGATGTTGAATTCCTGGTGAAATGCAAAGCACAAAAAATAAAAAATGTTTTACCAGATATCCTGATCAGACAGGTTTTTTACATGGATGATATATTGGAGATAATATACAACAATTATTTGAATGAATAGAACATGATTGAACATCAAAGATAACAGGCCAGGTATTGATAGCAGATTTGGAAAAGGCTTTTGATAAAATATGACAAGAATTTATATATAAATGCCTGGAATATTTTAATTTTGGTGAATATCTTATACAATGGGATAAAGTTATGTATAGCAACCCCAGGTAAAAATAGTAAATAATGGTTACCTCTGAGAAAGTATTGGGCTGTCAAGAGGAGTAAAACAAGGCTGTCCTTTGTCTCCATATTCATTTATTATGGCCATCGAAATGCCAGCTATTTAAAATCAGATCCAACAAGAACATCAAGGGGTTAGAAAAGTGACAAGGTATGCCGATGACTCAAGTTTCCTCTTAAGTCTGCAATCTGGATCCCTGCACGGTCTCATTAAGATCGAAATCACGTGTACAATATTACGTATTGGAACGTTAAAAGAGACAATGTTTACCTTGTAGTTTACCAATTAAATGGGCTGATGTTGAAGTAGACATACTTGGTATTCATATCTCTAAAGATATAACCAATATCAATAGAAAGTTAGCAAAAATAGATAAGATTCTGCAATCATGGAGAGGCAAATACAGTACCTGTATGTTTATGGAAAAATCACATTGATTAACTCTTTGGTCCAATCACAGTTTACTTATTTACTTATGACTCTGCCTACTCCAGACAACTTGTTTCTTAAATCATATGAGCAGAACATATTTCACTTTATTTGGAATGCTAAGCCAGACAAAATTAAACCTGCCTATTTATCAAATATATAAATAAATGATTGGTCACATACATTACACGTGTGTCACGTTCCTGACCTTATTTCCTTTATTTTGTCTTTGTTTAGTATGGTCAGGACGTGAGCTGGGTGGGCATTCTATGTTATGTGTTTCTATGTTGGGTGCTTTTCAATTAGCCTGATATGGTTCTCAATCAGGGGCAGGTGTTTTACGTTTCCTCTGATTTAGAACCATATTGTTTACGTCGTTTATTGTTTTGTAGTTTGTTAAGAGTTTTTTCGTGTTCGTCTTTCTTTAAATAAATCATTATGTCTTCATACCTCACTGCATATTGGTCCGATCCTTGCTCCTCCTCAGACGAGGAGGAGAACGAACGTTACAACGTGTTTAGCAGATGTTATTGCGGGTGTAGCGAAATGCTTGCGCTTCTAATTCTGACAGTGCAGCAATATCTAACATGTAATATCTAATAATTTCACCACATATACCCAATACACACAAATCTAAGTAAGGAATGAAATTAAGAATATGTAAATATATGGACGAGCAATGTCAGAGCGGCATAGACTAAGATACAGTAGAATAATCTAGAATACAGTATATACATATGAGATGAGTAATGCACGATATGTAAACATTATTATGTTCCATTTATTAAAGTGGCCAATGATTTCAAGTCTGTGCATATAGGCAGTAGCCTCTCTGTGCTAGTGATGGCTATTTAAAAGTCTGATGGCCTTGAGATATAATCTTTTTTTCAGTCTCTCGGCCCCAGCTTTGATGCACCTGTACTGACCTTGCCTTCTGGATGATAACGGGGTGAACAGGCAGTGGCTCGGATGGTTGTTGTCCTCAATTATTTTTTTGGCCTGCCTGTGACATCGGGTGGTGTAGGTGTCCTGAAAGGCAGGTAGTTTGCCCCCAGTGATACGTTGTGCAGACTGCACCACCCTCTGGAGAGCCCTGCGGTTGTGGGCGGAGCAGTTGCCATACAAAAAGCTATCTAAGGTCAGGGCGTGACAGTACCCCCCCCCCCCCCCCCAAAGGTGCGGACTCCGGCCGCAAAACCTGAACCTATAGGGGAGGGTCTGGGTGGGCATTTCTCCGCGGTGGCGGCTCTGGTGCGGGACGTAGCCCCCGCTCCACCTCTGGCTTGGCCCACTTAGGTGGTGCCTCTAGTGTGAGGACCCTCGCCGCCGACCCCGGACTGGGGACCCTCGTTGCGGACCCTGGACTGGGCACCCTCATTGCGGGCCCCGGACTGGGCACCCTCGTTGCGGGCCCCGGACTGGGCACCCTCGTTGCGGGCCCCGGACTGGGCACCCTCGTTGCGGGCCCCGGACTGGGCACCCTCGTTGGAGGCTCCGGACTGGAGGGCGTCGCTGGAGGCTCCGGACTGGAGGGCGACTCCGGAGGCTCCGGACTGGAGGGCGTCGCCACCATGCTGGGGAGACATACAGGAGGCATCTTCCTTGGCCGAGGCACCGGATACACTGGGAGGCGCACTGGTTGTCTCGAGCGCAGAGCTGGCACCACCCATTCTGGCTGGATGCCCACTTCCACCCGGCAAATGCGGGATGCTGGCACCGAGCACACCGGCCTGTGAATGCTAGGCCGAGACACAGTGCGCATCACCCCATAGCACGGGGCCTGACCAGTCACATGCTCGCCAGCGGCAATGTTATGAGGGAACACGGCTGGCAAGGAAGCCCGAGAGGCAGCCCCCCAAACAATGTTGGGGGAGCACACGGGGAGTGTGGCAGAGTCAGGTTGGAGACCTGAGCCAACTCCCCGTGTGCCTCCCCCCCAACATTTTTTTGGGGGCTGCCTCTCGGGCTTCTTTGCCAGCCGTGTTCCCTCATAACATTGCCGCTCCGCTTTAGCTGCTGCCTTCGCCTTCCTCGCTGCTTCTACCTGCTCCCAGGGCAGGCGATCCTTCCTGGCCAGGATCTCCTCCCACGTCCAGGATCCCTTGCCATTTAAAATGTCCTCCCATGTCCAGTCCTCCTTCTTACCATGCTGCTTGGTCCTTTGGTGGTGGATAGTTCTGTAACAGATGTCGTCGTCTGAAGAGGAAGAATTGGACCAAAGCGCAGCGTGGTAAGTGTTCATGACTTTTATTTAAACTGAACACTAGAACAAAATAACAAAGTGCAAAACAGTCCTGTCAGGTGCAGAAAACACTAAACAGAAAATAACTACCCACAAAACACAGGTGGGAAAATGCTACCTAAGTATGGTTCCCAATCAGAGACAACGATAGACAGCTGTCCCTGATTGAGAACCATACCGGCCAAAACAAAGAAATACAACACATAGAAAAATGAACATAGAATGCCCACCCTAATCACACCCTGACCAAACCAAAATAGAGACATAAAAGCTCTCTAAGGTCAGGGCGTGACACCGGTTGGAACATTATTGAAGAATTATGTTAAAAACATCCTAAAGATTGATTCAATACTTCGTTTGTCATGTTTTTACGGACTGTAATATAAAGTTTTTTACTTTTCGTCCGTACTTTCCGCTGGACCTGCCCGCGCGTCGTGAGTTTGGAAAGTGTACTGAACGCTAGAACAACAAGGAGGAATTTGGACATAAATGATGGACATTATCGAACAAAACAAACATTTATTGTGAAACTGGGATTCCTGGAAGTGCATTCTGATGAAGATCATCAAAGGTAAGTGAATGTTTATATTGTTACTTCTGCCTTCTGTTGACTACATAATATGGCGGCTATATTTGTGTCTTGATTGGGCTCTGAGCGCCGACTCAGATTATTGCATGGTTTGCTTTTTCCGTAAAGCTTTTTTGAAATCTGACACAGCGGTTGCATTAAGGAGAAGTGCATCTAAAATTCCATGCATTACAGTTGTATCTTTTAGCAATGTTTATTATGAGTATTCCTGTAAATTGATGTGGCTTTCTGCAAAATCAAAGGATGTTTTGTGACTTCTGAATGTAAGGCGCCAATGTAAACTCAGATTTTTGGATATAAATATGAACTTTACCGAACAAAACATACATGTATTGTGTAACATGAAGTCCTATGAGTGTCATCTGATGAAGATCATCAAAGGTTAGTGATTCATTTTATCTACATTTCTGCTTTTTGTGAATCCTCTCTTTGGCTGGAAAAATGGCTGTGTTATTCTGTGAATAGGCACTCAATAGGCACTCACCTAACATAATCGTTTGGTTTGCAGGTTTACAGTGGGGCAAAAAAGTATTTAGTCAGCCACCAATTGTGCAAGTTCTCCCACTTAAAGAGATGAGAGAGGCCTGTAATTTTCATCATAGGTACCACTTCAACTATGACAGACAAAATGAGAAAAAAAATCCTGAAACCACATTGTAGGATTTTTAATGAATTTATTTGCAAATTATGGTGGAAAATAAGTATTTGGTCAATAACAAAAGTTTATCTCAATATTTGTTGGCAATGACAGAGGTCAAACGTTTTCTGTAAGTCTTCACAAGGTTTTCACACACTGTTGCTGGTATTTTGGCCCATTCCTCCATGCAGATCTCCTCTAGAGCAGTGATGTTTTGGGGCTGTTGCTGGGCAACACGGACTTTCAACTCCCTCCAAAGATTTTCTATGGGGTTGAGATCTGGAGACTGGCTAGGCCACTCCAGGACCTTGAAATGCTTCTTACGAAGCCACTCCTTCGTTGCCCGGGCGGTGTGTTTGGGATCATTGTCATGCTGAAAGACCCAGCCATGTTTCATCTTCAATGCCCTTGCTGATGGAAGGAGATTTTCACCCAAAATCTCACGATACATGGCCCCATTCATTCTTTCCTTTACACGGATCAGTCGTCCTGGTCCCTTTGCAGAAAAACAGCCCCAAAGCATGATGTTTCCACCCCCATGCTTCACAGTAGGTATGGTGTTCTTTGGATGCAACTTAGCATTCTTTGTCCTCCAAACACGACGAGTTGAGTTTTTACCAAAAAGTTATATTTTGGTTTCATCTGACCATATGACATTCTCCCAATCTTCTTCTGGATCATCCAAATGCTCTCTAGCAAACTTCAGACAGGCCTGGACATGTACTGGCTTAAGCAGGGGGACACGTCTGGCACTGCAGGATTTGAGTCCCTGGCGGCGTAGTGTGTTACTGATGGTAGGCTTTGTTACTTTGGTCCCAGCTCTCTGCAGGTCAATCACTAGGTCCCCCCGTGTGGTTCTGGGATTTTTGCTCACCGTTATTGTGATCATTTTGACCCCACGGGGTGAGCGTGGAGCGCCAGATCGAGGGAGATTATCAGTGGTCTTGTATGTCTTCCATTTCCTAATAATTGCTCCCACAGTTGATTTCTTCAAACCAAGCTGCTTACCTATTGCAGATTCAGTCTTCCCAGCCTGGTGCAGGTCTACAATTTTGTTTCTGGTGTCCTTTGACAGCTCTTTGGTCTTGGCCATAGTGGAGTTTGGAGTGTGACTGTTTGAGGTTGTGGACAGGTGTCTTTTATACTGATAACAAGTTCAAACAGGTGTCATTAATACAGGTAACGAGTGGAGGACAGAGGAGCCTCTTAAAGAAGAAGTTACAGGTCTGTGAGAGCCAGAAATCTTGCTTGTTTGTAGGTGACCAAATACTTATTTTCCATCATAATTTGCAAATAAATTCATAAAAAATCCTACAATGTGATTTTCTGGATTTTTTTTCTCTCATTTTGTCTGTCATAGTTGAAGTGTACCTATGATGAACATTACAGGCCTCTCTCATCTTTTTAAGTGGCAGAACTTGCACAATTGGTGGCTGACTAAATATTTTTTTGCCCCACTGTAATTTTAATTATGGGATTTCTGTTGTTTTGAATTTGGCGCCCTGCACTTTCACTGGCTGTTGAAGAGGTGGGACGCTAACGTCTATCGTACCATAGAGAGGTTAACACAGTGTCCAAAGAGGGGCCAGAAGTATACAGAATGGTGTCGTCTTCGTAGAGGTGTATCAGGGAATCACCAGCAGCAAGAGCAACATCATTGATGTATACAGAGAAAAGAGTCGGCCCGATGATTGAACCCTGTGGCACCCCCATAGAGACTGCCAGAGGTCCGGACAACAGGCCCTCCGATTTGACACACTGAACTCTATTAGATAAGTAGCTGGTAAACCAGGCAAGGCAATCATTTGAGAAACCTAGGCTGTCGAGTCTGCCAATAAGAATGCGGTGATTGACAGAGTCGAAAGCCTTGGCCAGGTCGATGAATACGGCTGCGCAGTAATGTCTCTTATCGATGGCGGTTATGATGTTGTTTAGGACCTTGAGCGTGGCTGAGGTGCACCCATGACCAGCTCTGAAACCAGATTGCATAGCGGAGAAGGTACGGTGGGATTCGAAATGGTGGGTAATCTGTTCGTTAACTTGGCTTTCGAAGACCTTAGAAAGACAGGGCAGGATGGATATAGGTCTGTAGCAGTTTGGGTCTAGAGTGTCACCCCCTTTGAAGAGGGGGATGACCGTGGCAGCTTTTCAATCTTTGGGAATCTCAGACGATACGAAAGAGAGGTTGAACAGGCTAGTAATAGGGGTTGCAACAATTTCGGCAGATAATTTTAGAAAGAGAGGGTCCAGATTGTCTAGCCCGGCTGATTTGTAGGGGTCCAGATTTTGCAGCTCTTTCAGAACATCAGCTATCTCGATTTGGGTGAAGGAGAAATGGTGGGGGCTTTGGCGGGTTGCTGTGGAGGGTGCCGGGCTGTTGACCGCGTTAGGGGTAGCCAGGTGGAAAGCATGGCCAGCCGTAGAGAAATGCTTATTGAAATTCTCAATTATAGTGGATTTATCGGTGGTGACGTGGTTCCTAGCCTCAGAGCAGTGGGCAGCTGGGAGGAGGTGCTGTTATTCTCCATGGACTTTACAGTGTCCAAGAACTTTTTTGAGTTAGTACTACAGGATGCAAATTTCTGTTTGAAAAAGCTAGCCTTAGCTTTCCTAACTGCCTGTGTATATTTTTTCCTAACTTCCCTGAAAAGTTGCTTATCACGGGGGCTATTCGATGCTAATGCAGAACACCACAGGATGTTTTTGTGCTGGTCAAGGGCAGACAGGTCTGGAGTGAACCAAGGACTATATATATTCCTAGTTCTACATTTTTTGAATGGGGCATGCTTATTTAAGATGGTGAGGAAGGCACTTTTAAAGAATAGCCAGGCATCATCTACTGACGGGATGAGGCCAATGTTATTCCAGGATACCCCGGCCAGGTCGATTAGAAAGGCTTGCTCTCAGAAGTGTTTTAGGGAGCGTTTGACAGTGATGAGCGGTGGTCGTTTGGTCGCAGACCCATTACGGATGCAGGCAGTGAGGCAGTGATCGCTGAGATCTTGATTGAAAACAGCAGAGGTGTATTTGGAGGGTGAGTTAGTTAGGATGACATCTATGAGGGTGCCCGTGTTTACGGATTAGGAGTTGTACCTGGTAGATTCATTGATAATTTGTGTGAGATTGAGGGCATCAAGCTTAGATTGTAGGATGGCCGGGGTGTTAAGCATGTCCCAGTTTAGGTCACCTAGTAGCACGAGCTCAGAAGATAGATGGGGGGGGGCAATCAATTCACATATGGTATCGAATGCACAGCTGGGGGCAGTGGGAGGTCTATAGCAAGCGGCAACAGTGAGAGACTTGTTTCTGGAAAGGTGAATTTTTAGAAGTAGAAGCTCGAATTGTTTGGGTACAGACTTGGATAGTAATACAGAACTCTGCAGGCTATCTTTGCAGTAGATTGCAACACCACCCCCTTTGGCAGTTCTATCTTGGCGGAAAATGTTATAGTTGACAATGGAGATTTCAGGGTTTTTGGTGGTTTTCCTAAGACAGGAATCAGACACGGCTAAGACATCTGGGTTGGCAGAGTGTGCTAAAGCAGTGAGTAAAACAAACTTAGGGAGTAGGCTTCTAATGTTAACATGCATGAAACCAAGACTTTTACGGTTACAGAAGTCAACAAATGAGAGCACCTGGGGAGTGAGAGTGGGGCTAGGCACTGCAGGACCTGGATTAACCTCTACATCACCAGAGGAACAGAGGAGAAGTAGGATAAGGGTATGGCTAAATGCTATACGAACTGGCCGTCTAGCACGTTCGGAATAGAGAGTAAAAGGAGCAGGTTTCTGGGTTCGATAGCATAGATTCAAGGCATAGTGTACAGACAAAGGTAAAGTAGGATGTGAGTACATTGGAGGTAAACCTAGGCATTGAGTAATGATGAGAGAGATATAGTCTCTAGAGACGTGGTGATGTCATCGCATATGTAGGAGGCGGAACAACATGGTTGGTTAAGGCATATTGAGCAAGACAGGGATTCTTTACTAGGATTAAATGTCAGGAATTGTGATCAACTGAGTTTAAATGTATTTGGCTAAGGTGTATGTAAACTTCCGACTTCAACTGTTTGTCTCGTATATGAGCCGTTGATTTGCGACTCCGCTTTGTCTCTATACTGACGTTTTGCCTGTTTGATTGCCATGCGGAGGTAATGACTACTCTGTTTGTATTCTGCCATATTCCCAGACACCTTGACATGTTTAAATGCGGTGGTTTGTGCTTTCAGTTTTGTGCGAATGTTGCCATCTATCCACGGTTTCTGGTTAGGGTAGATTTCAATTGTCACAGTGGGTACAACGTCTCCTATACACTTGATAAAGGCAGTTACCGTTTCAGTATATTCTTTAATATTATTCCTGGAAGCTACCTGGAACATATCTCAGTCTGCGTGATTGTAACAATCGTGAAGTGTGGATTCCGATTGGTCAGACCAGCGTTGAATAGTCCTCAGCACGGGTACTTTCTGCCTATAATGGAGTCATGTTCAGATTTGCCGATGAGAGGGCGGGGGAGGCCTTGCATGCATCCCGGAAGTTGGAGTAACAGTGGTCTAGTGTTTTAGCAGCTCGAGTACTACAGTCGATATGCTGATAGAATTTGGCCATCGTTTTCTTCAAATTTGCTTTGTTAAAATGTCCAGCTACAATAAATGCGGCCTCCAGATATATGGTTTCCAGTTTGCATAAAGTCCAGTGAAGTTCCTTGAGGGCCGTCGTGGTGTCGTCATGAGGGGGTATATACACAGCTGGGCCTATAATCAAAGATAATTCTCTTGGGAGATAATACGGTCGGCATTTGATTGTGAGGTAATCTTGGTCAGGTGAACAGAAGCACTTGAGTTCCTCTATGTTATCACAATTACACCATGAGTCGTTAATCATGAAACATACACCCTCGCCTCACACTTCTTCTTCCCAGGAAGATGTTTATTCCTGTCGGCGCGATGAACTGGGAATCCAGATGGCTGGACCGACTCAGACAGTACATCCCGAGAGAGCCATGTTTCCGTGAAACAGAGTATTTTACTATCCTTGATGTTTCTCTGATCTCGTCAACTTTGTTATCCAGTGTCGTGACGTGACTACCATTAATCTGAGGACTGTTATTTATCGAATCAATATAACTATGTTTAATTGTTACTCGATTAAATTAATCATTTAACAATTAACTCATTAGGAATTTGGGGCACCACGGGAAAAGCTGTTTAATGAGTTACTATCTCCCGACTTAAACTCTAAAGATATCGATATCTCTTACATCGATAACAGTCAGTTATTAATTATTACCTCATCAGTCTCATTCTGAACGTTGTATAATCCTTGGATCCATAAGAACCCTAGCCCATCTGAATATTCAGTACTACACAAATTGATTTGATCATTTATTTATTAAGTAACTCAATAATAACACAGAATACACATACACACTTACATGAGATAAAAGTCCCTAGTGGACTGACATGATATGACGGCTTGTTACACAATGGAAAAGGGGTGGGGAAAGATAAGGAGAGGGAGAGAATAAAGACAATCAACTTATCGTACATACATCCATACATTTGGAAACTACGCTCACAGTAACCAGAATACTTAGCACCCTAACCACTGCTCAGTCGGATTAGAAATGCAATATATATTTACGCGTAGCTGTCTCTTTCTGTCGTCTCTCTGTTATAACCAATCTATCCGTCTATGGGTAGTGGCTCGATGTAAGGCTCTGGTTGTCAATCAGAGGTCAAAATGTCCTTCTTCTTTGTATAGCTTCTCTGGTAGTGGAGTGTTTGTTAGAAGATAAACTTCAGACTTACCAATGGTTGTCTGTGGGGGATTCTCCTTCCCATCTTGTGTCTTTAGTCAAAGTGCAAGGGCCACTTTTACGTTTCTGGTCTCCTAGGTGTTCTTCTTCACTCGTGTTGAGGTTGAGAGCTTCAGAGTGTCTAACCCCGTCTTTTGGTATAAATGGTTGATTATTCAGGGTTCAGCTCCCGACCACTTTACACATCAGCAGCAACCCGGCATGTTTTGGTCTGTCTGTCTGCTTGCTCTCTAGAGTTTAACTGCTTGTGGGCAGGGGGCAGCATTTTCACTTTCGGATAAATAGCATGCCAAAATTCAACTGCCTGCTACTCATCCCCAGAATATAAGATATGCATATTATTATATTATTAGATTTGGATAGAAAACACTCTGAAGTTTCTAAAACTGTTTGAATCATGTCTGTGAGAATAACAGAACTTATGTAGCAGGCAAAACCCTGAGGACAAACCATTCAGAATTTTAATTTTTTTGATGTCACTGTCTTTTCAATGAGTTTTCTTAGAGACACCAGATTTCTAATGGACTTGCTTGCAGTTCTTACCGCTTCCACTGGATGTCACCAGTCCTTGGAAATCGGTTGAGGTTATTCCTTTGTGTAATGAAGAAGTAGGGCTATCGTAAATGAGGGTCACATGAAGTACATTTTTTGAGAGAGGCACGTTACGAAAAAAGTTGCGTCAGTTTGTTTTCTTTTTGTATTGAACACAGATCATCCCGTCTTCAAATTGATCGATTATTAACTTTTACTGCCTCAGAAACCCGGATCCGGGAGCACCCCCCACCCCCCACACACTGATTAGCATAGCTAGCATAGCTTCAGAAGTAGATAGTAGCATCTAAATATCATTAAATCACAAGTCCAAGACACCAGATGAAAGATACAGATCTTGTGAATAAAGCCACCATTTCAGATTTTTAAAATGTTTTACAGGGAAGACAAAATATGTAAATCTATTAGCTAAACACGTTAGCAAAATACACCACTATTCTAACTCCATCAGTTTCTTACTCCTTCAGGTGCTATCACCAATTCGGCTCAACTAAGATATTGATATCCACTAACCAAGAAAAAACCTCTTCAGATGACAGTCTGATAACATATTCATGGTATAGGATAGTTTTTGTTAGAAAAAAGTGCATATTTCAGGTAGAAATCACAGTTTACAATTGCACCCACCATCACAAATCGACTAGAATTACTAGATAGAGCAACGTGTATGACCAATTTACTCATCATAAAACATTTCATAAAAATAGACAAAGCATAGCAATGGAAAGACCCAGTTCTTGTGATTTCAGACCATATTTCAGATTTTCTAAGCGTTTTTCAGCGAAAACACAATAAATCGATAAGTTAGCATACTACATGTGCAAACGTTACCAGAGCATCGATTCCAGCCAAAGAGCGCTATAACGTAACCACCGCCAAAAGATATTAATTTTTTCACTAACCTTCTCAGAATTCTTCCGATGACACTCCTGTAACATCATTTTACAACATACATATACAGTTTGTTCGAAAAGGTGCATATTTAGCCATACAAAACCGTGGTTACACAATAAAAATACTAGGAAATCAAGCCTCAATATGTCTGACGTCATCTATCAGAGTGATCTAGTTTAATTAAAAGCTAATCATATACTTGACTAAAAAATACAGGGTTGACAGGAATCGAAAGACAAATTAGTTCTTAATGCAACCGCTGATTTACATTTTTAAAATTATCCTTACTTTTCAATACAGGGTTCGCCAAGTGAAGCTATACCAAAGCTATACCAAACAAAATGGCGAAATATGCGTTTAAAATATTTCGACAGAACAACAATTTATCATATTAAATATTGCTTACTTTGAGCTGTTCTTCCATCATATTCTTGGGCAATGTATCCTTTCTATGTTATAAACGTCTTTTGGTCGATAGATGTCCTCTGTCCTTCGAAATATCCACTAACGATCGAACGGGACCACAAAACGTGTCCAAAGTTTCAGAGTGCACAACAAAGAAATTCCTCAAAATCGCACTAAACGGATATAAATTGCTATAAAACGGTTTAAATTAACTACCTTATGATGTTTCTAAGTCCTATATCGAATTAAATTACAGACGGATACATTTCAAGTTGATAACCGAGCCTGTGAAAATGGCGTCCGGAGGTCCCATCCTGCGTAAGGGCGAGCGTCGAAAGGGGGGCTACTCTCACTCCTTGGTGTTTTATAACCTCTGAGAGCTACCTAGAAGGCCCATTCCACTTCTCATTGGTTACTGACATCCAGGGGAAGGCGGGTGCAGTTCGTGTCGTTCCATAGGATAGACAGAGACCTTAAAAACTGATCTGAAACCAGAGCTTCGCTCTCAGACCTTTCACTGTCTGTCATGGATTTCGCTGTAGAAAGTGTTCTGGGTCACCCACAGACATAATTTCAACGTTGTATGAAACTAGAAGGTGTTTTCTATCCAATATAATTAATAATATGCATATTGTACGAGCAAGAATTGAGTACTAGGCAGTTTAATTTGGAGACGACAAAATGCTAATTCGGAACAGCACCCCCTGTAGTCGCAAGAAGTTAACGTTGTATTACAAAAGTAGTTTGAAATGTTTTGGTAAAGTTTACATGTAACTTTTGATACATTTTGTAGTGAAGTGGCGAAAGTTGGAAGCTGTGTTTTTATGGATGAAACGGTCCAAATAAATTGACATTTTGGATATATATCGATGGAATTAATCGAACAAAAGGACCATTTGAGGCCTCCCGGGCGGCGCAGTGGTCTAGGACACTGCATCGCAGCGCTAGCTGCGCCACCAGAGTCTCTGGGTTCGCGCCCAGGCTCTGTCGCAGCCGGCTGCGACCGGGAGGTCCGTGGGGCGACGCACAATTGGCCTAGCGTCGTCCGGGTTAGGGAGGGTTTGGCCGGTAGGGATATCCTTGTCTCTTCGCGCTCCAGCGACTGCTGTGGCGGGCCGGGCGCAGTGCGCGTTAACCGAGGGGGCCAGGTGCACGGTGTTTCCTCCGACACATTGGTGCGGCTGGCTTCCGGGTTGGAGGTGCGCTGTGTTAAGAAGCAGTGCGGCTTGGTTGGGTTGTGCTTCGGAGGACGCATGGCTTTCGACCTTCGTCTCTCCCGAGCCCGTACGGGAGTTGTAGCGATGAGACAAGATAGTAATTACTAGCGATTGGATACCACGAACATTGGGGAGAAAAGGGGGTAAAATAAAAAATAAAAAGGACCCTTTGTGATGTTTATGGGACATCTTGGAGTGCCAACAAAAGAATTTCGTCAAAGGTAAGGCATGATTTATATTTTATTTCTGCGTTTTGTGTCGTGCTTGCAGTGTTGATACAGTGGGGAGAACAAGTATTTGATACACTGCCGATTTTGCAGGTTTTCCTACTTACAAAGCATGTAGAGGTCTGTAATTTTTATCATAGGTACACTTCAACTGTGAGAGACGGAATTTAAAACAAAAATCCAGAAAATCACATTGTATGATTTTTAAGTAATTAATTCGCATTTTATTGCATGACATAAGTATTTGATCACCTACCAACCAGTAAGAATTCCAGCTCTCACAGACCTGTTAGTTTTTCTTTAAGAAGCCCTCCTGTTCTCCACTCATTACCTGTATTAACTGCACCTGTTTGAACTCGTTACCTGTATAAAAGACACCTGTCCACCCACTCAATCAAACAGACTCCAACCTCTCCACAATGGCCAAGACCAGAGAGCTGTGTAAGGACATCAGGGATAAAATTGTAGACCTGCACAAGGCTGGGATGGGCTACAGGACAATAGGTAAGCAGCTTGGTGAGAAGGCAACAACTGTTGGCGCAATTATTAGAAAATGGAAGAAGTTCAAGATGACGGTCAATCACCCTCGGTCTGGGGCTCCATGCAAGATCTCACCTCGTGGGGCATCAATGATCATGAGGAAGGTGAGGGATCAGCCCAGAACTACACGGCAGGACCTGGTTAATGACCTGAAGAGAGCTGGGACCACAGTCTCAAAGAAAACCATTAGTAACACACTACGCCGTCATGGATTAAAATCCTGCAGCGCACGCAAGGTCCCCCTGCTCAAGCCAGCGCATGTCCAGGCCCGTCTGAAGTTTGCCAATGACCATCTGGATGATCCAGAGGAGGAATTGGAGAAGGTCATGTGGTCTGATGAGACAAAAATAGAGCTTTTTGGTCTAAACTCCACTCGCCGTGTTTGGAGGAAGAAGAAGGATTAGTACAACCCCAAGAACACCATCCTAACCGTGAAGCTTGGAGGTGGAAACATCATTCTTTGGGGATGCTTTTCTGCAAAGGGGACAGGACGACTGCACCGTATTGAGGGGAGGATGGATGGGGCCATGCATCGCGAGATCTTGGCCAACAACCTCCTTCCCTCAGTAAGAGCATTGAAGATAGGTCGTGGCTGGGTCTTCCAGCATGACAACGACCCGAAACACGCAGCCAGGGCAACTAAGGAGTAAGAAGCATCTCAAGGTCCTGGAGTGGCCTAGCCAGTCTCCAGACCTGAACCCAATAGAAAATCTTTGGAGGGAGCTGAAAGTCCGTATTGCCCAGCGACAGCCCCGAAACCTGAAGGATCTGGAGAAGGTCTGTATGGAGGAGTGGGCCAAAATCCCTGCTGCAGTGTGTGCAAACCTAGTCAAGAACTACAGGAAACGTATGATCTCTGTAATTGCAAACAAAGGTTTCTGTACCAAATATTAAGTTCTGCTTTTCTGATGTATCAAATACTTATGTCATGCAATAAAATGCGAATTAATTACTTAAAAATCATACAATGTGATTTTCAGGATTTTTGTTTTAAATTCCGTCTCTCACAGTTGAAGTGTACCTATGATAAAAATTACAGACCTCTACATGCTTTGTAAGTAGGAAAACCTGCAAAATCGGCAGTGTATCAAATACTTGTTCTCCCCACTGTATATGCTTCTCTCTTTGTTTACTGTTGTGCTATCATCAGATAATAGCATCTTATGCTTTCGCCGAAAAGCCTTTTTGAAATCTGACATGTTGGCTGGATTCACAACGAGTGTAGCTTTAATTTGGTATCTTACATGTGTGATTTAATGAAAGTTTGATTTTTATATCATTTTATTTGAATATGGCGCGCTGTATTTTCCCTGGCTATTGGCCGGTTGGATGATTGCGTCCCACCTGCCCCAGAGAGGTTAAACCAGTTGTCACGTTCAGCTCGTGCTGTACGTTGGCTGGTCTAATGTACATTTTGTTAACGAGTCCTTTTTAGCACTCTTGCCAAAAGAGGGCGTTCCATCACCCTGACACAATGTCTGTGCTCACTTGGGTTTGGTTACTGACTGGGAATTTAGAAGGCTAAAATCACATAGCTATCTTCACAAAAGTATTTTCATATTTAATCATATATTTCATACAACATTTAGATGTAAACTTCATAAGTTAGTTACTTTGACATATCATCCTTAATCACATCACAAAATAATAATATGACAGGATTATTCTTTAGATCCCCACAAACCATTCTTAACATTCCTATCTTATGAATATTGTTTCAAAGTTCATTCTCTTGGAGAGAAAAGGTTTTGCCGGCAAAAGTCACTCTGTAATAAAGGAGTTTCAGTCTTCCAATACTGCAGGGCAGGGCAGTTCTCTCTAAATTTACAAACCAGTGTTAAGGTGTCAAGACCGGCACAGCCCCCCCCCTTCCCCTCTTCTGTGGGAGAGAGGGGGGTCTTGCTATCTTCAAGCATTGGCCTAGCTAATGGGTCCTGTGATCCACTGTCAGGAGAGTCATAACACCAGAGACTGAACATTAGCGAGTAATATACTCGGAAGCAGTGTGTGGTGTACGCGTCTCCTAAATTGGACTAGAAGACCACTCCGATTCCCTTTTTCGCTGGCGTTGTTTTGGGTCGGCCTCTGGAATCAGTTCAATTGCCCTGGGTAGAACAAACAAAGGATCCACTTCGGGAAAGTTGTATTCCTGGATGTAATGCTAGTAGTGCTGGTGAGTTACCGCCGCTCTGATATCCAATAGTTCTTCCCTGCTGTATCTAATAACACATAACATTTCCGGTGCTGACAATGTAAGAAATAATACATTAAAAAAACGAAATACTGCAATGTGTTCTAAGAACTAGAAGCGAGGCAGTCCTCTTTGTCATCGCCATCTTTAGCTGAATGATATAATGATATCATGAACATGAGTTTGGTGGGCTGAAATTACTCAAAAAAGATTCACTCATAAATTATACCTAAATCCGAACTGGTTCTCCAGTAAATTATTAAGAAAGGCTCATCCTTTGCACAGATTACAGCTTCTCATTTGAGCTGATTACAATTTAAATTTTATTCTCCAGAAAATCTTACAACTTATATTATGGTTAAACTCAAATATACTAATATATAAAAAATAACATTCTTTATGGATAAAATTACCAATTTAATAGGTCTATCTTCTGTATACCCCCATACCTTGTCACAACATAACAACACAACTAATTGTTCTTGCCATAATATAGACTTGGTATTTTACCAGATCAGCCATCATACTCTGAGACACTTTGTGATTACAGGTCCTGGGAGTGTCTGTAAGTTTTGTGTGTATCATTTGCGTTGTCGTGTGGACTCGTGTTGGGCAATGTTATATGAATGTTGTGTGAATGTTATTGCATTTGTCTGTCTCATGTGGTCTTCCTCAGCTGATGAGTTGAGCTAGTAATACTGTTTTATCCGCAAGGGGGAAGGCCACAGTTCGGAGTGTGTAGTCTCTCTCTCCCTTGAATCAATGTTTGTGAGTGACGAGCAAATGGATTGCTGATATTAATCTGACAGTGCTTTCTTAGTCTGGTTTCACTGTGGTTCTATGGCATAGTAGAGAGAGAACGAGAGGGGGGAGAGTGAGAGAGCGAGAGAGAGAGACAGAGCGTATATTCTGCTAACACAACAGACAGTCAGGCCTCTGTGTTATTACCTTAAAGGAGAAGACTGTTTTGCAACCAAAACTCTATTTTTGATGTAAATGGCATGTTATAGAGGGGTCCAGACACTTTTTGTGCAATTTCACTTGTTTTTGAGAAACTTACCCCACCCAACGATTCACTTCCTCATCCTCTTTGTGCAGTACGGGGATCCGTTGCGACTCGAGCAATGGACTCGAGCAATACCTCTCCATCCATTCTAGCAGCGGGGTGCACAGACAATAAAACAGCTGGATAGGGGAAACGGCTTGAGTCGCACAAAATGAAATATAAGGTTGTGGATAAAGTTTTGAATGACAGATTCATGTGTACAACATCTAAAGACCTGCATCACTATACTGAGAGCGTTTCTGCTTCTTAAAGGACGTATTTGGGTATTTTTGCAGCATTTGTTTATGTTTTTTCATAGCCTGCGTACTGCACAATGAGGATGAGGAAGGGAATTGCTGGTTAGGTAAGTTTGTCAAAAACAGGTGAAATCGCAAAGAAAGTGTCTGGACCGTTCTATGACAACCATTTACATAAAAAATAGAGATTTGGTTTGTAAAAAAGCAAACTTCTCCTTTAAGGCTGCGGGTCTTCAATTCAACAACCCAGTGACAAGGAGAGCATTTAACTCACGTGTCCAACTCATTCCACGGAGGGCCAAGTGTCTCTGGGTTTTCGCTCCTCCTAAATCAATTTAAATCAAATTTTATTGGTCACATACACATGGTTAGCAGATGTTAATGCGAGTGTAGCGAAATGCTTGTGCTTCTAGTTCCGACTGTGCAGTAATATCTAACAAGTCATCTAACAATTTCACAACAACTACCTCATACACACAAGTGTAAAGGAATGAATAAGAATATGTACATATAAATACATGGATGAGCGATGGCCGTGCGGCATAGGCAAGATGCAGTAGATGGTATAGAATACAGTATATACATATGAGATGAGTAATGTAGGGAATGTAAACATTATATAAAGTGTCATTATTTAAAGTGAGTAGTGATGCATTTTTTAAATCCAATTTTTTATTATGAACTTCTCTAGGATATGTGGGACGCTAACGTCCCACTTGGCCAAAATCCAGGGAAAATACAGCGCGCCATATTCAAATAAAATGATATAAAAATCAAACTTTCATTAAATCACACATGAAAGACACCAAATTAAAGCTACACGTGTTGTGATTCCAGCCAACATGTCTGATTTCAAAAAGGATTTACGGGGAAAGCACACCAAACAATTATGTTAGCTCAGTACATAGCCACAGAAAAACACAGCCATTTTCCCAGCAAAATATAGTAGTAACAAAAAGCAGAAATAGAGATAAAATTAATCACTAACCTTTGAACATCTTCATCAGATGACACTCATATGACATCATGTTACACAATACATTTATGTTTTGTTTCGATAATGTGCATATTTATATCCACAAATCTCGGTTTACATTGGCGCCATGTTCAGAAATGCCTCCAAAATATCCGGAGTAATTACAGAGAGCCACGTCAAATAACAGAAATACTCATCATAAACTTTGATGAAAGATACATGTTTTACATATAATTAAAGATACACTTGTTCTTAATGCAACCGCTGTGTCAGATTTAAAAAAACTTTATGTAAAAAGCACACCATGCAATAATCTGAAACGGCGCTCAGATTTAACAACATTTCTCCGCCATGTTGGAGTCAACAGAAATACGAAATTACATCATAAATATTCCCTTACCTTTGATTATCTTCATCAGAATGCAGTGCCAGGAATCCTAGTTCCACAATAAATCGTTGTTTTGTTCGATAATGTCCATTACTTATGTCCAATTAGCTAATTTTGCTAGCATGTGTAGTACACATGTCCAAACGCTCACGCAGATGCAGGCAAACGTCGGACGAAAACTTCAAAAAGTTATATCACCTCCTCGCTCTATGCCATCTTGTCGTTGATGGTAATCAAGCCTACCACTGTAGTGTTGTCTGCAAACTTGATGATTGAGTTGGAGGCGTGCATGGCCACGCATTCATGGGTGAACAGGGAGTACAGGAGGGCGCTGAGCACGCATCCTTGTGAGGCCCCACTCTTGAGGATCAGCAGGCTGGAGATGTTGTTTCCTACCCTCACCACCCGGGGGCAGCCCATCAGAAATCCAGGACCCAGTTGCACAGAGCGGGGTCGAGACCCAAGGTTTCGAGCTTAATGATGAGTTTGGAGGATACTATGGTGTTAAATGCTGAGCTGTAGTCAATGAACAGCTTTCTTACATAGGTATTCCTCTTGTCCAGATGGGTTAGGGCAGTGTGCAGTGTGCAGTGTGATTATGATTGCGTCGTCTGTGGACCTGTTTGGGCGGTAAGCAAATTGGAGTGGGTCTAGGGTGATCCTTGACTAGTCTCTCAAAGCACTTCATGATGACGGAAGTGAGTGCTAGGGGGCGATAGTCGTTTAGCTCAGTTACCTTAGCTTTTTTGGGAACAGGAACAATGCTGTGCATCTTGAAGGATGTGGGGACAGTTGACTGGGATAGGGAGAGATTGAATATGTCCGTAAACACACCAGCCAGCTGGTCTGCGCATGCTCTGAGGACCCGGCTAGAGATGCCGTCTGGGCCAGGAGCCTTGCGAGGGTTAACACGTTTAAATGTTTTACTCACGTCGGCCACAGAGAAGGAGAGGGGAGGGTGCAGTCCTTGTTAGCGGTCCGCGACGATGGCACTGTATTATCCTCAAAGCGTGCAAAGAAGGTGTTAGGTTTGTCTGGAAGCGTGATGTCGGTGTCCGTGACGTGGCTGGTTTTCTTTTTGTAGTCGGTGATTTCCTGTAGACCCTGCCACATGCGTCTCGTGTCTGAGCCGTTGAATTGTGTCACGGCCCCTCTGCATTGCAGGGGCGGTTCCTCCTGCAGGCAGAGGAGGGTCGTTAGTGATTGGAGCCACCTGGGCTCAGGGTATTTAAACTGCTTCACTAATCACTTCTCTCTCTCTCTCTGCTCCTCCAGGTATGATCCTGTTTTGTTTGTTCCTTTGTAGTTGTACATAGTTTTCACTCAGTCATATTCACACACACAGATTCACGCATCCCTGCACTTTACATACACCCTACATTATGATACTTTCACACCTCATTCCTTTTTCTTTTAAAGTTAATAGTTTTGGTTTATAATAAAGAACCTTTTTAATTGGCCTATACCTGTTGTTCGTGTCAAGGATCATATCACCTCCACCTTACCGGCCACCCTAGACCCACTTCAGTTTGCATACCGCCCCAACAGGTCCACAGACGATGCAATCGCCATCACACTGCCCTATCTCATCTGGACAAGAGGAATACCTATGTAAGAATGTTGTTCATTGACTACAGCTCAGCATTCAACAACCTAGTACCCTCCAAGCTCATCATTAAGCTTGAGCCCTGGGTCTCAACCCCGCCCTGTGCAACTGGGTCCTGGACTTTCTGATGGGCTGCCCCCATGTGGTGAAGGTAGGAAACAACATCTCCACTTTGCTGACCCTCAACAGTAGGGCCCCACAAGGGTGCGTGCTCAGCCCCCTGCTGTACTCTCTGTTCACCCACAACTGCATGGCCATGCACACCTCCAACTCAATCATCAAGTTTACAGACGACACAACATTAGTGGGCTTGATTACCAACAACGACGAGACAGCCTACAGGGAGGAGGTGAGGGCACTCGGAGTATGGTGTCAGGAAAACACCATCTCACTCAATGTCAAGAAAACAATGGAGATGATCGTAGCCTCTGCTTTTTTAGGTTAGCAGTAAAACCTTGAAATCAGCCCTTGCCTTAACAGGAAGCCAGTGTCCAAGCCTCTCTACACTGGCTTCCTGTTAAGGCAAGGGCTGATTTCAAGGTTTTACTGCTAACCTACAAAGCATTACATGGGCTTGCTCCTACATGCCGTACATACCTACACGTACGCTACGGTCACAAGACGCAGGCCTCCTAATTGTCCCTAGAATTTCTAAGCAAACAGCTGGAGGCAGGGCTTTCTCCTATAGAGCTCCATTTGTATGGAATGGTCTGCCTACCCACGTGAGAGACGCAGACTCGGTCTCAACCTTTAAGTCTTTATTGAAGACTCATCTCTTCAGTAGGTCCTATGATTGAGTGTAGTCTAGCCCAGGAGTGTGAAGGTGAACGGAAAGGCAATGGAGCAACGAACCGTCCTTGCTGTCTCTGCCTGGCCGGTTCCCCTCTCTCCACTGGGATTCTCTGCCTCTAACCCTATTACAGGGGCTGAGTCACTGGCTTACTGGTGCTCTTCCATGCCGTCCCTAGGAGGGGTGCGTCACTGAGTGGGATGAGTCACTGACGTGGTCTTCCTGTCTGTTTTGGCGCCCCCCCCCCCTTGGGTTGTGCCGTGGCGGCGATCTTTGTTGGCTATACTCGGCCTTGTCTCAGGATCGTAAGTTGGTGGTTGAAGATATCCCTCTAGTGGTGTGGGGCTGTGCTTTGGCAAAGTGGGTGGGGGTATTTCCTGCCTGTTTGGCCCTGTCCAGGGGTATCATCGGATGGGGCCACAATGTCTCCTGACCCCTCCTGTCTCAGCCTACAGTATTTATGCTGCAGTAGTTTATGTGTCAGGGGGCCATGGTCAGTCTGTTATATCTGGAGTATTTATCCTGTCTTACCCGGTGTCCTGTGTGAATTTAAGTATGCTCTCTCTAATTCTTTCTTTCTTTCTTTCTTTCTTTCTTTCTTTCTTTCTTTCTTTCTTTCTTTCTTTCTTTCTTTCTTTCTTTCTTTCTTTCTTTCTTTCTTTCTTTCTTTCTCTCTCTCTCTCTCTCGGAGGACATGAGCCCTATGACCATGCCGCAGGACTACCTGACCTGATGACTCCTTGCTGTCCCCAGTCCACCTGGCCGTGCTGCTACTCCAGTTTCAACTGTTCTGCCTGCGGCTATGGTACCGGAGGTGCTGACCTGTTGCACCCTCGACAACTACTGTGATTATTATTATTTGACCATGCTGGTCATTTATGAACATTTAAACATCTTGGCCATGTTCTGTTATAATCTCCACCCGGCACAGCCCGAAGAGGACTGGCCACCCCTCATAGCCTGGTTCCTCTCTAGTTTTCTTCCTAGGTTTTAGCCTTTCTAGGGAGTTTTTCCTAGCCACCGTGCTTCTACACCTGCATTGCTTGCTGTTTGGGGTTTTAGGCTGGGTTTCTGTACAGCACTTTGAGATATCAGCTGATGTAAGAAGGGCTACATAAATACATTTGATTTGATTTGATTATCGTGGACTTCAGGAAACAGCAGAGGGGGCATCCCCCCATCCACATCGAAGGGACAAAATTTTTAAGTTCCTCGGCGTACATATCACAGACAAACTGAAATGGTCCACCCACACAGACAGTGTGGTGAAGAATGTGCAACAGCGCCTCTTCAACCTCAGGAGGCTGAAGAAATTTGGCTTGTCACCCAAAACCCTGACAAACTTTTACAGATGCACAATCGAGAGCATCCTGTCGGGTTGTATCACCGCCTGGTACGGCAACTGCACCGCCCTCAAACGCAAGGCTCTCCAGAGGGTGGTGCGGTCTGCACAATGCATCACCGGGGCAAACTACTTGTCCTCCAGGACACCTACAGCACACGATTTCACAGGAAGGCCAACAAGATCATTAAGGACAACAACCACCCGAGCCACTGCCTGTTCACCCCGTTATCATCCAGAAGGCGAGGTCAGTACAGGTGCATCAAAGCTGGGACTGAGAGACTGAGAAACAACTTCTATCTCAAGGCCATCAGACTGCTAAACAGCAATCACTAACTCAGAGACGTTGCTGCCTACATTGAGACCCAATCACTGGCCACTTTAATAAATGGATCACTAGTTACTTTAAGCAATGCCACTTTAATTATGTTAACATATCTTACATTACTCATATCATATGTATATACTGTATTTTATACCATCTATCGCACCTTGTCTATGCCGCTCGGTCATCGCTCATCCATATATTTATATGTACATGTACATGTCTCCAGGTTCCCTTGGAGAGTTCATCAATGAGCTTGACGCCTTGATAAGTTCCTTTCCTGAGGATGGCTCACCTCTCACAGTTCTGGGTGACTTTAACCTCCCCACGTCTACCTTTGACTCATTCCTCTCTGCCTCCTTCTTTCCACTCCTCTCCTCTTTTGACCTCACCCTCTCACCTTCCCCCCCTACTCACAAGGCAGGCAATACGCTTGACCTCATCTTTACTAGATGCTGTTCTTCCACTAATCTCATTGCAACTCCCCTCCAAGTCTCCGACCACTACCTTGTATCCTTTTCCCTCTCGCTCTCATCCAACACTTCCCACACTGCCCCTACTCGGATGGTATCGCGCCGTCCCAACCTTCGCTCTCTCTCCCCCGCTACTCTCTCCTCTTCCATCCTATCATCTCTTCCCTCTGCTCAAACCTTCTCCAACCTATCTCCTGATTCTGCCTCCTCAACCCTCCTCTCCTCCCTTTCTGCATCCTTTGACTCTCTATGTCCCCTATCCTCCAGGCCGGCTCGGTCCTCCCCTCCTGCTCCGTGGCTCGACGACTCATTGCGAGCTCACAGAACAGGGCTCCGGGCAGCCGAGCGGAAATGGAGGAAAACTCGCCTCCCTGCGGACCTGGCATCCTTTCACTCCCTCCTCTCTACATTCTCCTCTTCTGTCTCTGCTGCTAAAGCCACTTTCTACCACTCTAAATTCCAAGCATCTGCCTCTAACCCTAGGAAGCTCTTTGCCACCTTCTCCTCCCTCCTGAATCCTCCTCCCCCTCCCCCCTCCTCCTCCCTCTCTGCGGATGACTTCGTCAACCATTTTGAAAAGAAGGTCGACGACATCCGATCCTCGTTTGCTAAGTCAAACGACACCGCTGGTTCTGCTCACACTGCCCTATCCTGTGCTTTGACCTCTTTCTCCCCTCTCTCTCCAGATGAAATCTCGCGTCTTGTGACGGCCGGCCGCCCAACAACCTGCCCGCTTGACCCTATCCCCTCCTCTCTTCTCCAGGCCATTTCCGGAGACCTTCTCCCTTACCTCACCTCGCTCATCAACTCATCCTTGACCGCTGGCTACGTCCCTTCCGCCTTCAAGAGAGCGAGAGTTGCACCCCTGCTGAAAAAACCTACACTCGATCCCTCTGATGTCAACAACTACAGACCAGTATCCCTTCTTTCTTTTCTCTCCAAAACTCTTGAACGTGCCGTCCTTGGCCAGCTCTCCTGCTATCTCTCTCAGAATGACCTTCTTGATCCAAATCAGTCAGGTTTCAAGACTAGTCATTCAACTGAGACTGCTCTTCTCTGTGTCACGGAGGCGCTCCGCACTGCTAAAGCTAACTCTCTCTCCTCTGCTCTCATCCTTCTAGACCTATCGGCTGCCTTTGATACAGTGAACCATCAGATCCTCCTTTCCACCCTCTCCGAGTTGGGCATCTCCGGCGCGGCCCACGCTTGGATTGCGTCCTACCTGACAGGTCGCTCCTACCAGGTGGCGTGGCGAGAATCTGTCTCCGCACCACGTGCTCTCACCACTGGTGTCCCCCAGGGCTCTGTTCTAGGCCCTCTCCTATTCTCGCTATACACCAAGTCACTTGGCTCTGTCATATCCTCACATGGTCTCTCCTATCATTGCTATGCAGACGACACACAATTAATCTTCTCCTTTCCCCCCTCTGATAACCAGGTGGTGAATCGCATCTCTGCATGTCTGGCAGACATATCAGTGTGGATGACGGATCACCACCTCAAGCTGAACCTCGGCAAGACGGAGCTGCTCTTCCTCCCGGGGAAGGACTGCCCGTTCCATGATCTCGCCATCACGGTTGACAACTCCATTGTGTCCTCCTCCCAGAGTGCTAAGAACCTTGGCGTGATCCTGGACAACACGCTGTCGTTCTCAACTAACATCAAGGCGGTGACCCGTTCCTGTAGGTTCATGCTCTACAACATTCGCAGAGTACGACCCTGCCTCACACAGGAAGCGGCGCAGGTCCTAATCCAGGCACTTGTCATCTCCCGTCTGGACTACTGCAACTCGCTGTTGGCTGGGCTCCCTGCCTGTGCCATTAAACCCCTACAACTCATCCAGAACGCCAGAGCCCGTCTGGTGTTCAACCTTCCCAAGTTCTCTCACGTCACCCCGCTCCTCCGCTCTCTCCACTGGCTTCCAGTTGAAGCTCGCATCCGCTACAAGACCATGGTGCTTGCCTACGGAGCTGTGAGGGGAACGGCACCTCCGTACCTTCAGGCTCTGATCAGGCCCTACACCCAAACAAGGGCACTGCGTTCATCCACCTCTGGCCTGCTCGCCTCCCTACCTCTGAGGAAGTACAGCTCCCGCTCAGCCCAGTCAAAACTGTTCGCTGCTCTGGCACCCCAATGGTGGAACAAACTCCCCCACGACGCCAGGTCAGCGGAGTCAATCACCACCTTCCGGAAACACCTGAAACACCACCTCTTTAAGGAATACCTAGAATAGGATAAAGTAATCCTTCTACCCCCCCCCCCCCCCCCTTAAAAGAGTTAGATGCACTATTGTAAAGTGGTTGTTCCACTGGATATCATAAGGTGAATGCACCAACTTGTAAGTCGCTCTGGATAAGAGCGTCTGCTAAATGACTTAAATGTAAATGTAAATGTACATATTCTCATTCACCCCTTTAGATTTGTGTGTAGTAGGTAGTTGTGAAATTGTTAGATTACTTGTTATTGCACTGTCGGAACTAGAAGCACAAGCATTTCGCTACACTCGCGTTAACATCTGCTAACCATGTGTATGTGACCAATAACATTTGATTTGATTTGAATTTGACGTTTGGAAGAACTTTTAAAACTTGACGTTTGAGAAACCTTGATGAATGTCTAATTCTGAGTTGAGACTGTGAGAGCTAGCAGCGACTGACACCCGCCTAGAGCCACAGCAGGTACTACCCACAGTGGCTGAACACACACACCGAGTTGGCACCCACACACAGATCACGCACACACACACAGTCGTCAGCTGTGTTTCTCCATCTTGGAAGGGTATATAACAGACAGTCGTGAGCAGATGAGCACCCCTCCACTCCTCTATCCCCCATCCCTCTATCCCTGAGTGAAAATACACTCTGCACATCCTGTTCTCCTCTGACCGGTTGTAAGAGCTCCATCGGAGATCAGATGTGAACGTGCAGGCGATTGTTTTTCTATCTAACTGAGATCACGTTAGGAAAGCAGCACTGCTTGCCTGTGCGGGATGGAGGGACCACGAAGGAATGGAAAATTTTGTGAATTAGGAATGGCGCCGTCCAGACCTTATGATGTGTGAATAAGAGTATGGATGCATTCCAAATGGCACCCTATTCCCTACAAAGTGCACTACTTTTGACCAGAGCATGTCAAAAGTAATGTACTATGTTGGGAATAGGGAGTCATTTGGGATGCCAGCCAATAGCTCGAATCCCTTTCTGAAAATGAGAGTTCAACAAGTTCAAACACAAATGAAGACAGATTAGCCTTATTGCAAACATACGTCTTTGTTTCGGTGCGAAGTATGATAAGTAATGAATAACACGTTGCTATGCATCTCTCATCAACCATAATGGCATTCACTTGAAGGGGTATGTGTATGAAATAAGCATAGCCAATGGATTGTTAGCACTTTTCCATGGTCTGTTTTCAACATGGGGATGGGGCCTCAGATGAATAATTGGATGTTGTAGAGAATGATGTCAGAGGTGAAAGGGTATCTAGGGATCTAGCGCTTGTCCTTTGGAATAGTCAGCTTACCTTGTGACAATAAGCAACAAATGTTTATTGGAAATTCTAAGTTAGGAGTGACAGTATTTATGATATGAGGCTTGTCTGTGAGCATCATAGATCATAAGGGGGCGGCAGGTAGCCTAGTGGTTAGAGCGTTGGGCCAGTAACCGCAAGGTTGCTGGATCGACTCCCTGAGCTGAGAAGGTAGAAATCTGCCATTCTTCCCCTGAACAAGGCAGTTAACCTACTGTTCCCCGGTAGGCCATCATTGTAAATAAGAATGTGTTCTTAACTGATTTGCAGAGTTAAAAAAAGGTTAAATTTTTTTATTTAAAAAATTAGAGGTTACAAAATTGGTCATAGACCAAGGTTCTACAGTATTCTAAGGAGTGAAGCTCCACAAATAGAAACATAAAGGAGCGGATTTTCCCTCAAGGGTCCTATCTGACAACCAAAGTGTGACAATGGACAAACAGTAAAAAGACGATAGGAAAACAAGTGGACAGTAAGTGGAAAGATTGTTCTAGAACAATCCAGAGTGATCATAGTGTGGTGGTGTGAAGAACTCTCAGCGGAAAGACAGCATGCCCAGTTGTGTGTGTGTGTGTAGGGCCCTCAGTGGAGAAATGGCACATGGTGGGTTTCTCAGGGATTGCTACAGCAACAGATCTGGAGCAGTGTGTGTGTGTATCAGCCTGAGTGTGTTTATGGGTTGTGTCAGCCTGTGTGGATGAACTGCAGTGCATCAGACAGATTCTGGCGGCTCTCTGCACCTCTCCAAAGCAGACACACAGGATATTGGAAATTACACTCACTTGACTTTACACAGATGACCATAGCAACAAAAGAACGTAAAAGTACATTGTCCGATAAATTTTCCACAAAAATTAAATCTATGGAATATATCATTATGTGGTGTCGAGGCAGGTTCGTTGATAGGTTCTTGGAAATATTGACTTCATAACTTTATAATATAAATGTGTATGTACTGAGATAATGTGGTGGAGATTATCCAGGGTTTTATCACATCTATCACTAGGGCCGTGATATGAGGCATATGCTAAATATGTGGAAAGACTCTTTATGGTGTGCGTGTGTGCATGTGTGTGTGCGTGTGTGTGCGCGCGTGTCTGCGTGCATGCACATGATTCCCATAATGCCTAATGAGCAAGATATTAAACGCAATTGATTCGAGGTGCTTCATATAGTATTTACAGTTGGCAGCATCCAATGAGAAATAACCTTCCTGTGGAAATGCAATTAAACATCCCCTATTGTTAATATTGGCCTGGATGTGTACAACATATGCTTGCTTTATAACATCATTGCGTCAGATAATAATTTTGTCTCCTGTACATGTACAGTAACTCAGACTGATCCAACTTTGCACGTGTCATTAAGGTCATTAAAGAGATGGGGAGATTGCAATGCAGACTCCAGAGGTACATGCATCATATTGATCTGACAGAACACGGCCTGTATTCATAGAGTCTATGAGTCCGAATGCTGATCTAGGACCAGGTCCTCACTATCCTTGTTACTCCTTATGATCTACTAGGCAACAATGATCCTAGATCAGCATTCCTACTCCAAGATGCTTGATACATACGGCCCCAGGTCACCCCTTTTATTCATTATGATTTAAAAGGCAAACACTGAACCTAGATCAGCATTCCTACTCTGAGACACTCTGTGAATACGGGCCCAGATGTAGCTGTGCTCTGCCTGCTGTGTTGTGAATTGTGTTGCGCTGTATCACAGATGGCATGTTGAAAGTGATTGGTTGAGGTGGAAATTTAGGCAATCATGTTAATTTAGTGAACATGCAGCAGGGAAGCAGAACAATACTTACATTCATAATCTCTCCGTCACACAGACACACAAATGCATGCACACAAACACACACACTGTGATTACTGGAACTACAGGTTATTAGGAAGGGGAAACAAACTACAAGCTGTGCAGTACACTGGGTCCCTGACACAACCAAACACACACACACACACACACACACACACACACACACACACACACACACACACACACACACACACACACACACACACACACACACACACACACACACACACACACACACACACACACACACACACACACACACACACACACACACACACACACACACACACACACACACACACACACACACACACAGACCGACAAACACACTGCAATTACTGTAACTACGGGATAAACTACAAACTGTACAGAACTGGTGCTGCTCATTGGGACACCCTCATATCTCTCCCACACAGGTGAGTCTGTACAAAAGCAGAGCTCCCCACCCTATATGTACCTCCCTGTACACTGCATGCACGATTCCTCACAAAGCAACTGTATCGCATATCTCACTCAGACACTGACTCATGCCTAAAAAACTCTGGCTCCTCAAAAGGTTTCGTCTCATCACAATCACTGTCCCTTCAAGGAATAGGCATGCTTTCAGAAAGTTACACTAGGCATGGTCCATTGAAGGTATGCTTTTAGACAGTTAGGGCTGGTTAAGACAGTTGAAAGTGCAACAATGATATGGGAATGAGACGGTTGTTTTCAGAGTCTTCTTTAAGTTAAGATTTTCTGGGGTAACAATGTAAGAAATAATACATAAAAAAACAAAATACTGTATAGTTTCCTAAGGACTCGAAGCGAGGTGACCATCTCTGTCGGCATCATCTTGTACTATCTTGTACGCCATCTTGTACATCTTGTACATTTCAAAGTGTTGAAGGTTAGGTTTAGGCATTAACTCCACATTTTAAAGGTTATGGTTAAGGTTTGGGATAGGCTTAAAATAAAAATCTCAAATACAACTTTCTATCGCTGGATTCAAACATGCAACCTTTAGCACCATATGCTTGACCTTGACTGGGCTAACAGTTGTGATGTTGTGAGACGAGAAGAAGAGTGAGAGAGAGGGAGGGAAAAAGGGTGAAAAGGAGGGACCGAGGGACGAAAGGAGGGAGGGCGGCCAGAGGTCAAATAAGGAGATAGACTGAGATGCAGGGTGGGAATGTTTAGCCTGGCTGACACGACCCATGTGACCACACAGCGAGGAAGAGCTGTGACTCACTGGTCTGGACAGGAGGTCATTTCTTAATGCAATATTCGCATTAAACTGAGCGAAACTGAGCGAATTGATTGGTTCTCTAAAAAATAAGAAATCCTGGGGGGTTGAGACCTGTTGTTGTTTGGATTTAAAAATCCAACAGTTGTAATGTAAGGGTGTGGCGCTCAGGGGGTGTGTTTGGCTGTAGCTGTGGGTGTTTGAGTGGGAAAGACACAGAGGAGAACCAACCAGTAAAAGCACTGCCCCTTTCATTATCAATGCATCGTGCCGACAACATTAAAACGGCATTTCCAGACTCTGAAGCCAGGAGGACTTTGAGTTAGGTGTCAGCCAAACTAGGGAGTTTCTGGGAGAGGAAAATATTGAGACAAGAGACAGAAATAGAGGGAGAGAACAGAGAAAGGTAAAGAGACTGACTTATGTGATTGTTGGCCTTACCAGGACAGTCCCAGACTGGGGGACTCAATGTCTCAGTGAACTGCAGAGCGTTAGCTAGGATCGCTTACTGTATTTGTATTGGAAGCCTGAAAGAACAATATCTTCTCTATTCTCTCCCTCCTCTCCTACAAATGGAATTTCTGAGTCGGGTTGGTGGCTCAGGAAGATCCAATCCTTCCATTGTTATCTTGGAGCATGACAGTGATGTGGTTGCCCTTGGAAACAGGGGAGGGATATAGCACACCTGGACAGGCGCCATAGCGTTCATTCCACAGAGACTCTGTGGCCCAAATGGCACCCTATTCCCTATATAGTGCACTTCGTTTGACCAGAGCCCTATGGGCCATGGTCAAAATTCATTTGGGATGCACACCTAGTTACATCACTGCATCCCTCAGTATCAAACACAGATCTTGTATCAACAATCGCTGTCTGATAACGTCAACTTAATCCCTGTAAGGGGACAGCCATAGTGTTCATGCTATATCAACCTGAAACACTTGCAACTGAAGAAAGAGTTAAGGTTGACAATGGGTGGGACAGAGAGAGAGTGTGTGAGAGAGAGAGAAAAAGAGAGAGGGAGCCAGAGAGAGAAAAGGGCAGGCAGAGAGAGAGCATGATAGGGGCAGAGAGTGAAAAGGAGAGAGCAATAGAGCGAGGCAGAAAGAGAAAAAAAATAGAGAGCGAGAGAAGGAGTGAGAGAGACACATGGACAGACTGTATGCATTTAGCCATGACATAACCACGTCTGGCTTTCGGTTTGTCTGGGCATGCCTTTACCCCTTATGTGTGGCCTGACCTGGGTATAGACACAGGTCTCTGCCACAGCCCATTGGGTATTAGTTGTAAACCAACCCGGCATGTGTACACACATGGGTGTTAAGTAACGGTGACTGGGGAATGGATGGAAAGTGTAACTTTGTGTGTATGTGTGTGTACCCCTCAGACCCCATGCTCCACCTTGCTCTAGTGACTGACGCACATCCATTTTTCTCGTTAAATGGTGGCTGGAGTCAATCGCTCATTGTGACGTCATCAGATAGAGACGTGGGATTGTGCCGAAACAACAACAAAACAGCAGTTTTTCCCCCCTCAGATTGAACCCCGTTTTAGAATCATGTCTTCAGCCACAGGGTGTGCGCTTTCACATAAATCCTACAATACTGCCAATACTGTGGCAACTAGGCTAATTTAGTTCCAGGTATTGCGATTACTACTTTGGCTGTGTGTTGACAAATTGATAGCCTCAGTAACGTTTATGGGGTGTGGTTTCAAACAGAGATTTCTTTTCAATAGACAATGGATACAAACAACTATTCAACTGGGCCAAAATAGTAAAAAAAAGTCACAACTTTTAATGTCAGGTCATGCTGATTTAAAAAAAGGGACAAAACAAATATGTAGTTTCGTTTCCAGAGGCCATAGCACACACACACACACACACACACACACACACACACACACACACACACACACACACACACACACACACACACACACACACACACACACACACACACACACTCACTCACTCACTCACTCACTCACTCACTCACTCACTCACTCACTCTCTTGTCACATGTGAATGTGATTTGTGTTTTTTCTCAGCCTCCTACCAGTGCAGGACCCAAACCCAGACTTATACCCAGTTCCAAACCCAGAACCAAATCTTTCCCAGTTCTGTGATCCCAGAACTTTGGCTTGCCTACTGAAGTATCAGAAGAACTTTGGCTTGCCTACTGAAGTATCAGAAGAACTTTGGCTTGCCTACTGAAGTATCAGAAGAACTTTGGCTTGCCTACTGAAGTATCAGAAGAACTTTGGCTTGCCTACTGAAGTATCAGAAGAACTTTGGCTTGCCTACTGAAGTATCAGAAGAACTTTGGCTTGCCTACTGAAGTATCAGAAGAACTTTGGCTTGCCTACTGAAGTATCAGAAGAACTTTGGCTTGCCTACTGAAGTATCAGAAGAACTTTGGCTTACCTACTGAAGTATCAGAAGAACTTTGGCTTGCCTACTGAAGTATCAGAAGAACTTTGGCTTGCCTACTGAAGTATCAGAAGAACTTTGGCTTGCCTACTGAAGTATCAGAAGAACTTTGGCTTGCCTACTGAAGTATCAGAAGAACTTTGGCTTGCCTACTGAAGTATCAGAAGAACTTTGGCTTGCCTACTGAAGTATCAGAAGAACTTTGGCTTGCCTACTGAAGTATCAGAAGAACTTTGGCTTGCCTACTGAAGTATCAGAAGAACTTTGGCTTGCCTACTGAAGTATCAGAAGAACTTTGGCTTGCCTACTGAAGTATCAGAAGAACTTTGGCTTACCTACTGAAGTATCAGAAGAACTTTGGCTTGCCTACTGAAGTATCAGAAGAACTTTGGCTTGCCTACTGAAGTATCAGAAGAACTTTGGCTTGCCTACTGAAGTATCGAGACGGCAGAGACTTTGGCTTGCCTACTGAAGTATCAGAAGAACTTTGGCTTGCCTACTGAAGTATCAGAAGAACTTTGGCTTGCCTACTGAAGTATCAGAAGAACTTTGGCTTGCCTACTGAAGTATCAGAAGAACTTTGGCTTGCCTACTGAAGTATCAGAAGAACTTTGGCTTGCCTACTGAAGTATCAGAATAACATGTATGTAATGGGTGTCACCATAATTCATTCAGGCTTTTACAGTATAGAAGTGACATCTAAACTGGGAAAACAATCTAAGGGGCAAATCCTAACTTCAACTTAAGTCTGATTTTCACTTAGCCATGTATTGATGTCAATGGGAGACTAAGTATAAATTAGTCTTAAAATCACCAATAAGCTTGAGTTTCAAGGCCAGGATAGTTTGAGTGCTTGTGTGTGTGCATACGTGTGTGTTTCAAGTTTCATGCTTTTTATTAGTTGTATGTACAGGATACACATGGTATACACCGTCCAATGATGTGTGTGCGAGCATGTGTGTATTTGTGCATGAATGTGTGTGCTTGTTGTAACGGTATGTGTGCATATTGAATGCGTGTCCTATCGTTGTTATCAATAGTCAGTAACATTGACATCAGCTGTGGCCTGTGGCACAATAATGGGCTTGGGCGGAAAATCAAGGCTGATTTTCACTTAGTCATGCATTGATGTCAATGGGAGACTAAGTCAAAATTCTACTTGAATTGGAGTTCGCCCCATACAGACAACAATCACTGTAGAGCAGAGAGTAAGAGAAATGTCATTTTTTCCCATTATTGTATTCCATGCATGTACGTACTGAAGGTCTGGCTAATCAGAATTATAGTGTGGGCTAGAGCTGTTACTGTCACGATCGTCGAAATAACATTTGGACCAAGGCGCAGCGTGATATGGGTTCCACATCTTTTTATTTGTGAAACGCAAAAAAACAATAAAGCGCAAACTACACGTGAAGCTATTGTCACGCCCTGACCGCAGAGAGCTTTTTATGTCTCTATTTTGGTTTGGTCAGGTTGTGATTTGGGTGGGCATTCTATGTTCATTTTCTATGTTTTGTATTTATTTTTTTGTTTGGCCGGGTGTGGTCCTGTCACGAATCCCGCTTCCTGAGTCTGTTTTTGCCTGTGTTCTGTCCTGGAGTGTTTTCCGGTGTCCTGGAACGCACCCTGTCTGGTTGCCGGGCGACGTAGCTAGTTTGGAGATCTCTGATTACCCGCACCTGTATCCCATCAGCTATCTGCACACCTGGTCCTGATCATCACCCCTCCACTTCATAAGGTCGGACATCCATTCCCTGCCGGATCGTTAGCCATGAACAGTATGTTGTGCCAGCGTATCAGCCTCCAGTTTGATAGAGTTTGTTTTGTTGTTTTGTACGTCTTGCTTGCCTTGAACTTACCTCCGTTTGTTCTGTCTACAGTCATTCACCCGGAACACTCACCCCATCCCTGCCTGGTCATCGGTGGCTTCTGTTACTCCCTTGGATCTGCCTATTCACTCCCATCAACTCACCTCCGCTGCCCGCTCCGCCACCTGGATCTTTCTACCTCTACGTTTAAACTTGTAAATAAATACTCACCTTCGTCCTACTCTCCTTGTCCTGGTCTGCTTCTGGGTTCTATTTTAGAAAACCGTGACAGAACGATCCGGCCAAGGATGAACCCAGCGGACCTGGACTCCGTTTGCCATGCCATTACCCAGCAGGAGAAGATATTGGGACAACACAACACGGCGCTACAGGAGATAGCGTTTTCAGTCCGGAACTTCTCTGCTAGCTTGACGAGTATCCAGGATCAGCTCAGTTTGCCGGCGGGTCATCCACCACCTGTTTCACCCCTCTCACCTGCCGCTTCTGGAGCGGTTTCCTTCCGTGAGCCCAAGGTTCCGACGCCTGATAAGTACGAAGGGGATTTGGGAAGATGCCGTTCATTTCTTATGCAGTGTGGTTTAGTTTTTGATCTGCAGCCCTACTCTTACGCCACAGAGAAGGCTAGGATAGCTTTTGTTATTGAACTGCTGCGTGGTAGAGCTCTGGAATGGGCTTCAGCCATTTGGGAACGACAGGACACCTGCATGGCGTCATACCAGGAGTTCACGGCAGAGATGAGAAAGCTTTTTGACCATCCAGTCCGAGGTAAGGACGCAGCTAAACGTTTGTTCTCTCTTCGCCAAGGAGCTCGCAGTGTGGCAGACTTTGTGATCGAATTCAGGACATTGGCTGTGGAGAGTGGTTGGAATGAGGAGTCACTACAAGCGGCTTTTTACCAGGGGTTGTCGGAGCAACTCAAGGACGAGCTGATCTCCTATCCAGAGCCTAGTGACCTAGACAGTTTGGTCACATTATCTATTCGGGTGGATAATAGAGTCCGAGAGAGAAGGAGGGAGAAGCAGTGGGGCCCGTCCAATCAATCAGCAACTCGGTTACCATTCGGGTCAGGAAGTGGACCAGAACGTGTTGATCATTATTCCCCACACGGGATTAGTGGAGGTGTCTTGCCGTCAGATCCTGAACCCATGCAAGTGGGGCGACACGGGTTAACTAAGGAGGAGCGCCATCGTAGACGTGAGACCAACAGCTGCCTCTACTGTGGTAGCTCGGGACATTACATCTCCGCTTGTCCTCAGCGCCCGTTAAACTGCCCGTCTCGCTAGTTTTGGGAGGACTTTTAGCGAGCCAGTTTCAACCTCCCAAGAACCCTGTCAGACCCCGTTTTCCTGCGACCCTCATGAATAAGAATCAGAGTTTAGCGATGAACGCTTTTATCGATTCAGGTGCCGATGGCAGCTTTATTGATGCCGACTTGGTGGAACAGCTGGGGCTTTCCAAGGAGCAATTGCCGGAAGCCATTGAAGCAACCACTCTGAACGGCAGTAGTCTGGCACGGATCACCTATGAGGACTGAACCGGTTAAGATGTTGTTGTCGGGGAATCATTCAGAGGTTATCTCTTTCTTCATTCTGCCTTCGCCCCATGTTCCTCTGGTTCTTGGTTACCCCTGGCTGAGAGAACACAATCCCTCGTTTGATTGGGTGACGGGTAAGGTAACTAGTTGGAGCATTGAGTGTCATGCTAACTGCCTTAGGACTGCCTGTTCTCATGCTGTTCCCAGTCAGGTCAGTGAGTCTGCTCCCCCTGATTTGTCCCTGGTTCCAGAAACATATCACGATTTGGGTGAAGTATTCAGTAAGCAGAAGGCTCTGTCACTTCCTCCCCACCGACCTTATGACTGTGCGATTAATCTGATCCCTGGAGCTGCCTTTCCCAAGGGACGGTTATACAGTATCTCTCGACCTGAGCGTGAAGCCTTGGAGACCTACATCAAGGAGTCTCTAGCTGCAGGTCTCATTCGCCCCTCGTCATCACCCCTGGGAGCAGGATTCTTTTTTGTGAGCAAGAAGGATGGCTCTCTTCGACCGTGTATTGATTATCGGGGGTTGAATGATATTACGGTCAAAAACAAGTATCCCCTGCCCTTGATGAGCTCTGCTTTCGACTCTTTACAGGGTGCTACGGTGTTTACGAAGCTTGACCTACGCAATGCTTATCATTTGGTTCGGATCAGAGAGGGGGACGAGTGGTTGACTGGGTTCAATACACCTATGGGACATTTCGAGTACCAGGTGATGCCGTTTGGACTGACCAACGCTCCTGCTGTGTTCCAAAGTATGGTGAATGACGTGCTGAGAGATATGATTGGTATTTTTGTGTTCGTTTACCTGGATGATATCCTCATCTTCTCGAGGGAGCCTTCTAGCCACGTCCAGCATGTCAAGCAGGTCCTGCAGCAGTTATTGGAGAACCGCCTGTTCGTGAAGGCTGAAAAGTGTGATTTTCACGCCCACACTACGTCCTTCCTCGGGTACATCATCTCCAGGGGAGAGATCAAGATGGACCAAGAGAAGGTTCGGGCGGTTCGGGATTGGGCCCAGCCCGGTACGAGATTGCAGCTCCAGAGATTCCTGGGGTTTGCGAACTTCTATCGGAGGTTTATCCGTGATTACAGCCGGGTGGCCGCCCCTTTAACTGTCCTGACGTCTTGCACCAGAAATTTCTGTTGGACTCCTGAGGCAGACCGAGCATTTCTGGACTTGAAGAGCCGATTCACCAACGCCCCGATTCTCTCTCAACCTGACACTTCCCGTCAGTTTGTTGTTGAGGTGGACGCGTCTGATGTGGGGGTGGGCGCCATCCTGTCCCAGCGTAGCTCCACTGACGGTAAACTCCATCCCTGCGCCTTCTACTCTTGTCGTCTTTCACCAGCAGAGAGAAACTACGATGTGGGTAACCGGGAGCTTCTCGCTGTGAAGCTTGCCTTGGAGGAGTGGCGCCACTGGTTGGAGGGAGCGGAGCAACCGTTTGTGGTCTGGACTGACCACAAGAATCTGGCTTACGTGCAATCGGCTAAACGTCTCAACTCCCGTCAGGCCAGGTGGGCTTTGTTTTTTGGACGCTTCAATTTTTCCCTGACGTTCCGACCTGGGTCGAAGAACGGCAAGGCGGACGCCTTGTCCCGGATGTTCTCCAAGACGGAGGAGAGTGGGGCCAAGACTGAGACGATTCTTCCCCAGAACTTTGTCGTGGGAGCCGTTACATGGAGGATTGAGGAGGATGTGATGGCGGCCCTTCGGACGCAGCCCGGCCCCGGTAACGGTCCACCCGGTCGGTTGTTCGTGCCTGAGTCGGTCCATTCTGATGTCCTTCAGTGGTCCCACGCCAGCAAGATAGCTTGTCACCCTGGCGTTGCTCGGACTATGGCGCTACTGCGCAGACGATTTTGGTGGCCTGCCATGGGAGAAGATACCCGGAGGTTTGTTGCCGCTTGTCCTGTTTGTGCGCAGAATAAGAGTACCAATCGGCCCAGCTCTGGGCTTCTTCACCCCCTACCTATTCCCCGGCGACCTTGGTCGCATCTGGCCCTGGACTTTGTCACGGGGTTGCCCTCTTCTGTTGGGGACACGGTCATTCTGACCATTGTGGACAGATTCAGCAAGTTTGCTCACTTTGTCCCCATCTCCAAGCTTCCATCTGCCACTGAGACGTCCGAGATCCTTGTTAGGGAGGTTTTCAGCGTCCACGGGTTGCCCAGTGACATTGTTTCTGACCGTGGTCCTCAGTTTACCTCTGCTGTCTGGAGATCCTTCTGTTTGGCCATTGGAGCTACAGTCAGTCTCACATCTGGATTTCACCCCCAATCTAATGGTCAGGCGGAGAGAGCCAACCAGAAGATGGAGTCCACGCTGCGCTGCCTTGTCTCCTCTGATCCCACCTCTTGGTCCTCTCAATTACCCTGGGTCGAGTATGCCCATAATACTCTCCCTTCATCTGCCACTGGGATGTCTCCCTTCCAGTGCCTGTACGGTTACCAACCTCCCTTGTTTCCTTCTCAGGAGAGGGATCTCTCGGTTCCCTCTGTCCAGGCCCACATTCGTCGTTGCCACCGAACCTGGCATCGGGCCAGGAAGGCCCTCCTTAGAGTTTCTGACCGGTATCAGATCCAGGCGAATCGTCGCCGTATTCCTGCCCCCGCTTATACCGTCGGAGATAAGGTTTGGTTGGCTACACGGGATCTTCCTCTACGGACTGAGTCGAAGAAACTGTCACAGAAGTTCATTGGTCCGTTTGTGGTGGAGAGAATCATTAATCCTGTTGTGGTCCGACTCAAGTTGCCTGCAACGCTTAGAGTACACCCCACCTTTCTTGTCTCCTGCCTCAAGCCGGTTCTCCTCAGTCCTCTGTTGCCCCCTCCTCCTCGTCCTCCTCCTCCTCGGATGATCGGAGGTGGTCCTGCCTACACGGTGCGCCGCATCATGGACTCCAGACGGCGGGGTCGAGGGTTCCAGTATCTCGTGGATTGGGAAGGATATGGTCCAGAGGAGAGGAGTTGGATTCCTCGGCGTCAGATCCTTGATGCTGACCTGCTTCGTGACTTCTACCGCCTCCACCCTGGCGCTCCGGGTAGTCCGCCCGGTGGCGTTCGTCGGAGGGGGGTACTGTCACGAATCCCGCTTCCTGAGTCTGTTTTTGCCTGTGTTCTGTCCTGGAGTGTTTTCCGGTGTCCTGGAACGCACCCTGTCTGGTTGCCGGGCGACGTAGCTAGTTGGGAGATCTCTGATTACCCGCACCTGTATCCCATCAGCTATCTGCACACCTGGTCCTGATCATCACCCCTCCACTTCATAAGCTCTGACCTGACATCCATTCCCTGCCGGATCGTTAGCCATGAACAGTATGTTGTGCCAGCGTATCAGCCTCCAGTTTGATAGAGTTTGTTTTGTTGTTTTGTACGTCTTGCTTGCCTTGAACTTACCTCCGTTTGTTCTGTCTACAGTCATTCACCCGGAACACTCACCCATCCCTGCCTGGTCGTCGGTGGCTTCTGTTACTCCCTTGGATCTGCCTATTCACTCCCATCAACTCACCTCCGCTGCCCACTCCGCCACCTGTATCTTTCTACCTCTACGTTTAAACTTGTAAATAAATACTCACCTTCGTCCTACTCTCCTTGTCCTGGTCTGCTTCTGGGTTCTATTTTAGAAAACCGTGACAGGTCCTCAATCAGAGGCAGCTGTCTATCGTTGTCTCTGATTGAGAACCATACTTAGGTAGCTTTTTCCCACATGGTTTTTGTGGGTAGTTGTTTTCTGTTTTTGTGTCTGCACCAGACAGAACTGTTACGAACTGTTACGACTACTGTTACAGAACTACCCACCACCAAAGGACCAAGCAGCGTGGAAGAGAGGACTGGACATGGAAGGACATCCTGGACGGCAAGGGATCCTGCACATGGGAGGAGATCCTGGCTGGAAGGGATCGCCTCCCATGGGAACAGGTGGAGGCAGCCAGGAAGGCGGAGGCAGCTAGGAAAGGGGCCAAGGATTACACGGGAACACGGCTGGCAAGGAATCCCGAGAGGCAGCCCCCAAAAAAATGGGGGGGGGGGGTACACGGGGAGTGTGGCAGAGGCAGGTTAGAAACCTGAGCCAACTCCCCGTGCCTACCGTGGCGAGCATGTGACTGGTCAGGCCCCGTGCTATGGGGTGATGCGCACTGTGTCTCGGCCGAGCATTCACAGGCCGGTGTGCTCGGTACCAGCGTCCCACATTTGCCGGGTGGAAGTGGGCATCCAGCCAGAACGGGTGGTGCCAGCTCTGCGTTCGAGAGCCAGTGCCCCTCCACGGCCCAGTGTATCCGGTGCCTCGGCCAAGGAAGAGGCCTCCGGTATGTCTCCTCAGCCTGGTGAGTCCTGTGCCTGCTCCTATAGCCAGGTCTCCTGTGTGTCTCCCCAGCCTGGTGAGTCCTGTGCCTGCGCACAGCCCGGAGCCTCCAGAGACGGCCTCCAGAGACGGCCTCCAGCCCGGATCCTCCAGAGACGGCCTCCAGCCCGGATCCTCCAGAGACGGCCTCCAGCCCGGATCCTCCAGAGACGGCCTCCAGCCCGGAGCCTCCAGAGACGGCCTCCAGCCCGGAGCCTCCAGAGACGCCCTCCAGCCCGGAGCTTCCAGAGACGCCCTCTAGTCCGGAGCTCCCAACGAGGGTCCCCAGTCCGGGGCCCGCTACGAGGGTCCCCAGTCCGGCCCCCGCTACGAGGGTCCCCAGTCCGGCCCCCGCTTCGAGGGTCCCCAGTCCGGGGCCCGCTGCGAGGGTCCCCAGTCCGGGGCCCGCTACGAGGGTCCCCAGTCCGAGGTCGGCGGCGAGTGTCCCCGCTCTAGAGGCGCTACCTAAGTGGGCCAAGCCAGAGGTGGAGCGGGGTCTACGTCCCGCACCAGAGCCGCCACCGCGGTGAAATGCCCACCCAGACCCTCCCCTATAGGTTCAGGTTTTGCGGCTGGAGTCCGCACCTTTGGGGGAGGGTACTGTCACGCCCTGACCGCAGAGAGCTTTTTATGTCTCTATTTTGGTTTGGTCAGGGTGTGATTTGGGTGGGCATTCTATGTTCATTTTCTATGTTTTGTATTTCTTTGTTGTTTGGCCGCGTGTGGTTCTCAATCAGAGACAGCTGTCTATCATTGTCTCTGATTGAGAACCATAATTAGGTAGCTTTTTCCCACATGGTTTTTGTGGGTAGTTGTTTTCCGTTTTTGTGTCTGCACCAAACAGAACTGTTTCGTGTTGTTACATTTTGTTATTTTGTCTCAGTGTTCAGTTTAAAAAATAAATAATCATGAACACTTACCACGCTGCGCTTTGGTCCACACCTTCTTTATACGACGACTGTTACAGCTATGGCGTGCTCACAGGCAACTACACATAAACAAGACCCCACAAAAACCCAGGGGGGAAATGGCTGCCTAAATATGATCCCCAATCAGAGACAACGCTAAACAGCTGGCTCTGATTGGGAACCATACCAGGCCAACATAGAAATAAAACAACCTAGATTACCCACCCTAGTCACACCCCGACCTAACCAACATAGAGAATAAAAAGGCTCTCTATGGTCAGGGCGTGACAGTTACTTTTGTGTTCTTCAGGACAGAGAATAACGTTTCCCGTGAGGGAACTTCTTGTTAAGATGTGTGTAATAAAATGCTGTTGTACTCTATGGTAGATGATAGTAATAATAATAAATGTATGTCTTCAGCCTTGGACACTTTTGGATGCTCTTCTAATCAGAATTACTGTCGCCACACACACACACACACACACACACACACACACACACACACACACACACACACACACACACACACACACACACACACACACACACACACACACACACACACACACACACACACACACACACACACACACACACACACACACACACACACACACACACACACACACACACACACGCACACTGCTCTTCACTGTGTGCAGAAGAGAGAGCAATCATTATGATCTGACCTATGACCTGTTTTAACTCACCCAATAGACAACTCTTTCTGGGAAAGTCACCAATAAGTTCAAGTTTCAAGGCCGGGATAGTTTGATTTCAAAATTGTTATGTGCGCATCCCTTGTGTAGTCCTACAGTCGGTGTGTTTGTGCGTGCATGCCTATGCTTGAGTGCTTGCTTGTGTGCCTGTGTGTGTTTTTGTGCGTGCATATGTGCTTGCGTGTGTGTGTGTCTTTTGTGCATGTGTGTGTGCGAGTGAGCATGTGTGTATTTATGTGTCCTTGTTGTTATGGTATGTGAGCATATTGAATGGGTTTCCTATCGTTGTTATCAATAGTCAGTAACATTGACATTAGCTGTGGCCTGTGGCACAATAATGGGGTTGGGCGGAAAATCAGGGCTTGTAGTATCACAGTCTGGGTGTGTTTTCATCCGACTTGCCGTTATTTGGAAGCTATTCAATTACACCAAATCTGTCTCAAATGAAATGCTTAAATTGCTGTATCCTTTACAAATGTGGGCCTTGACAGCAGTTCACTTCCTCCATTGACTTGAGGAATGGCGGTTGTTTTCATTGTAGCTATGTCAAGGGCTGCTTAACCTTCCGTGATAGATTGACTCTGGTTGAATATAGTTGGCATTGTAAACCGGTACCTGACTTCTCAGTTACTTTGTAGTGTGGGGCTTGAGCACATGGTAGTGATTACCTATAAGACTGGAGAGACATGGGGGAGTGTCCCCCCCATGTGAAGAGGATAGGCTGTGAATTTTACATTTAAATTAACGAACCCGCCGAGGGCAGAAGGCCAGATGGATCTGCCCTGAGAGAGGCACCACTCAAATAGGGAGTTCAGAATGGGGATGTGGGGGTGTTTTTAAGTTGATGTTTTAACTCCCAGATCGTAAGTGGTAAAAAGATGGCTAGTAGCTATGCTCCTGTGGTTGGTGACTGAGAAATGATTGAGCCAGACCCCCAGCTATAGCCTAACCCACCCCCCATGAAGTGTAAACAGTAGAGTTATTTATTTTGTACAGACTGTATAAAATAAATAATACAAATAATGAGCTACAGTATATTTTGTATGCTCCAATTTAAAAAATAATTATGGTTCAGTTTTTTGTTCCCAAACCCACCACTGGTGTCTGTGGCCGAAAAGCTCTATTTTCATGTCAACTGACCAAATCAAATCAAATCAAATAGTATTGGTCACATACACATGGTTAGCAGATGTTAATGCGAGTGTAGCTATAATGCTTGTGCTTCTAGTTCCGACAGTGCGGTAATATCTAACAAGTAATCTAACAATTCCACAACAAATACCTAACACACACAAATGTAAAGGGATAAATAAGAATATGTACATATAAATATATGGACGAGCAATGACCGAGCTGCATAGGCAAGATGCAATAGATGGTATGAAATACAGTACATACATATGGGATGAGTAATGTAAGATATGTAAAATTATTAAAGTGGCATTATTAAAGTGACTAGTGATCCATTTATTAACCTGTTTGGGCTGCAGCCCGACACCGGTACACTTATGACAACATCCAGCTCAAGTGCAGGGCGCGAAATTCAAAATCTATTTTTTTTAAATATTTAACTTTCACACATTAACAAGTCCAATACAGCATATGAAAGGTACACATCTTGTGAATCAAGCCAACATGTCCGATTTTTAAAATGTTTTACAGGGAAGACAAAATATGTAAATCTATTAGCTAACCACGTTAGCAAAAGACACCACTTTTTTTACTCCACCAGTTTTTTACTCCATCAGTAGCTATCACAAATTCGACCAAATAAAGATATATATAGCCACTAACCAAGAAACAACTTCATAAAATGACAGTCTGATAACATATTTATTGTATAGCATATGTTTTTTTTGAAAAATGTGCATATTTCAGGTATAAATCATAAATTACATTTCAGCTACAATCAGAAATTGCACCGAAAGCAGCCATAACATTTACAGACACCAACGTCAAATACCTAATTACTCATCATAAAACATTTCTGAAAAATACATACTGTGCAGCAATTGAAAGACAGGCATCTTGTGATTCCAGACAATATTTCCGATTTATTAAATGTTTTACAGCGAAAAAAAAGCATAGCCACAATAGCCAGAAACACTTGGGCGCCCACGACCAGTTCACATGCACGACAGATATATGAAATAACATCATAAATTGGGTCTTACTTTTGCTGATCTTTCATCAGAATGTTGATCAAGGTGTTCTTTGTCCAGATGAGTCGTTGTTTGGATTCAGAATGGCAACTTTCCCTCTTCATTTAGCATGGGCACTAGTCGAGTGGCACGGATCTCTCCAACGTAAACAAAGTCAGAGAACGGAACACGGCAAAACTCCCGAAAAAATTCAAATAATCTGATTAAACTATATTGAAAAAACATACATTACGATGATATGGTCACATTTATCAAATAAAATCCGAGCCGGAGATAGTTGTCGTCCGAAACGGCAGCAAAACAGAAGGCAATCTCACTTCCAAGTCGCGCGCTTCAGAGTACCGGAAGTGGACGGTCACGTCAAAGAAATAGCTTTTATTCCACCTCAGACCAAGATGAACACAAAATTTATTCTCTCACATCCTCTTGACACCCAGAGGAAGGCGTATGAAGTGTACGTAGGGTCCTACGTATCATGACCATGTATAGGCAGAACGTTGAAGAGAGCATAGATTTCTGACATTCTACTTCCTGGTCAGGGAAAGTGCTGCCAAATGACTTCTGTTTCACTCAGAGAAAAAATTCAAACGGTTTTAGAAACTAGAGATTGTTTTCTATCCAATAGTAATAATAATATGCATATTGTACGAGCAAGAATTGAGTACGGGGCCGTTTGAAATGGGCACCTTTTATCTGGCTACTCAATACTTTCCCTTGCAGCCATAACAGGTTTTAAAGTGGCCAATGATTTCGAGTCCGTATGTAGGCAGCATCCTCTCGGTGTCAGCGATGGCTGTTTAACAGTCGGATGGCCTTGAGATAGAAGCTGTTTATCAGTCTCTTGGTCCCAGCTTTGATGCATCTGTACTGACCTCACCTTCTGGATGGTAGCGGGGTGAACAGGCAGTGGCTCGGGTGGTTGTTGTCCTTGATAATATTTTTGGCCTTCTAGTGACATCAGGTGCTGTAGGTGTCCTGGAGTGTAGGTAGTTTGCCTCCTGTGATGCGATGTAAAGACCGCACCACCCTCTGGAGAGCTTTGTGGTTGTGGGCGGTGCAGTTGCCATACCAGGTGGTGATACAGCCCGACAGGATGCTCTCAATTGTACATCTGTAAAAGTTCGTGAGGGTTTTAGGTGCCAAGCCAAATTTCCTCAGCCTCCTGAGGTTGAAGAGGCACTGTTGCGCCTTCTTCACCACACTGTCTGTGTGGGTGGACCATTTCAGTTTGTCTGTGATATGTACGCAGAGGAACTTAAAACTTTCCACCTTCTCCACTGCTGTCCTGTCGATGTGGATAGGGGGGTGCTCCCTCTGCTGTTTCCTGACGTCCACGATCATCTCCTTTGTTTTGTTGACGTTGAGTGAGATGTTGTTTTCTTGACACTACACTCCGAGTGCCTTCACCTCCTCCCTGTATGCTGTCTCGTCATTGTTGGTAATCAAGCCCACTAATGTTGTGTCGTCTGTAAACTTGATGATTGAGTTGGAGGTGTGCATGGCCACGAAGTCATGGGTGAACAGGGAGTACAGGAGGGGGCTGAGCACGCACCCTTGTGAGGCCCCAGTGTTAAGGATCAGCGAAGTGGAGATGTTGTTTCCTACCTTCACCACCTGGGAACAGCCCATCAGAAAGTCCAGGACACAATTGCACAGGGCGGGGTTGAGACCCAGGGCCTGAAGCTTAATGATGAGCTTGGAGGGTACTATGGTGTTGAATGCTGAGCTGTAGTCAATGAACAGCATTCTTACATAGGTTTTCCTCTTGTCCAGATGGGATAGGGCATTGTGCACTGTGTTGGCGATTGCATCGTCTGTGGACCTATTGGGGCGGTATGCAAATTGAAGTGTGTCTAGGGTGGCAGGTAGGGTGGAGGTAATATGATCCTTGACTAGTCTCTCAAAGCACTTCATGATGACAGAAGTTAGTGCTATGGGGCGATAGTCATTTAGTTCAGTTATCTTTGCCTTCTTGGGTACAGGAACAATGGGGGCCATCTTGAAGCATGTGGGGACAGCAGACTGGGATAGGGAGAGATTGAATATGTCCGTAAACACACCAGCCAGCTGGTCTGCGCATTGTCTGAGGACGCGGCTAGGGATGCCGTCTGAGCCGGCAGCCTCGCGAAGGTTAACACTTTTAAATGTCTTACTCACGTCAGCCATGGAGAAGGAGAGGGGGTACCCGCAGTTCTTGGTAGCGGGCCGTGCCAGTGGCACTGTATTATCCTCAAAGCAGGCAAAGAAAGTGTTTAGTTTGTCTGGAAGCAAGACGTCAGTATTTGTGACGTGGCTGGTTTTCTTTTTGTAGTCGTTAATTGCCTGTAGACCCTGCCGCATACATTTTTTGCTCATCTTTATCAAGGGTGACAATAATTTCGGACCTGACTGTACATCACTACGGAGTAGCTAGGCCAGTGTGGCCCAGTGGTCCAGACCGAGGCCCAGAGAGGGGAGAGGAGAGGCAGATGAAGCCCATCTGGACCACATCAGACCTGGGTAAACAGAGCCAGATTGTACACGGAGCTATGGATGCTTGGCTTGGCTTCCACCAGCCATCACAAACAGGCTCAAGGTACAAAATAATACACACATTATCATTAACTCTGACCGTGTGCAAAAATGCAAATCCCATCTCCAAGCCCTAACCCCTCGCACACTTTGTGTCGTGCCATTTGGTTGGGGAGGTTCCAAAGGTGACCGGAGGCGGCGTCGAGGAGAGAGGCGAAAGGAAATGCAACGTTCTAAGGTGGTGTTAAGAGCTGTTTTGATCACTTTAAACTTGTTTTGATAATCTCTAGCGTTGGGTTAATCCTTGTCTTCTTCCTCTTGACCTCCAATGCTATCCAATGGATCATGCCTTTTTCTCTCCTCCAGAGCACCGGCTCTCTCACGTTAAAATAAAAATAGATTTTGACTCCAAAACACAGTCTTTGAAGGAGACAAATTGATTTCAGTGGTTTGGCAGGTTGCTATTGTAGTTTATTTTAAATCAATTCTGTATTTCTTTAAGCCTTGGCTGACACAGGCTGGATTGAGATTGAAAAAGGCAGTATGTAACGATACCAGTCTGCGAACACTTATTGGGCTTTCTTGGATACACAGAATTCGGAGTGTATACACAGTTTAGAATGTGTGTGAGACATTTTGACAATCAGAAAGAGAGTAGTTGTGGTGGGTAGAGCAGTACTGTCAATATGCACTTAAGTGACCTTGTAGCACCCAGTGTATGTTTGTGTGTGTGCCGTGTGTGTTAGAGTTGATTTAGTGATACCTGGAGAAGGGGGTTGGATTCTCTCCGATGGGTGTGTCCACCTGGAGCTTGCTGCATGTCTGAGTTCCATGTCGGCTAGCGCATGGTTATATAAGGGAGGATGCTGAAACCACTGTGAGTTTGAGGTGAAAAAACAAGTTTCCACAAGCACGTTTTTTTGGATCCTACCCTTCTCCAAGGAGTGGAGTCACAAAAACAACATGCTCGTTCCTCCAGCACTCTATCTTTCAGCGGCCAGTCACTCCTACCTATTCCAGCTTATTCTTCACAGCCCAGATCAGCCCCGCTCCAGCCGCCTTCTGTGTTTCAGTATGGATCACTATGTTTCACTGTTCAGGACCCAAAGCAACACTGTTCAGTTGGAAGTTCAGGCCCAGTTCTTTTCTGTTCTCCCCACACCGCATATCCACATTATTCCACTGGCAGACGTCGCCTTGTGCACTTCATTACTTTTGCATTTTATTGACCCAAGATGTGTTTCTGTCTCTCAAGCAGATCAGAGGAGAGATTGACTGCCCTAGTGCTCTCGCTCACATATTTGATTATTTTATTCTGTGTGGTGATTGGCCATTTTCAACTGGTGGGGGAAACCCCATAAAGAAGTCGACTGCTCCACTGTCCCGTTTGGGTCAAGATTTATAGTAATAATCACTTAGCGGGCTGGTCACGGCAGGTTCAGTTGCATGGAGAAATGCTGCAGGCCTCTTTCACAAACAAGCACATTTGGCGTAGTCTCTCTATGGAACTTGGTCGCTCCACAGGGTTCTAAACTAACTTTTTCAACTGGTGGCACTGGTGCTACCAACTTTTTCAGTTGGTGGCACCAGCACATGATTTGGTCGCACCAATTTTTTTTTATAAATCATTTATAATTAATAATGACCTTACCTGTGTAACATAATGTGCCTGCATTCCATACAGAAGCAGGCTAACATTGACTATCCATCTTTTAAATTAGCATGCCTTTTTGTTCTTACATCGATTTGGATAGATTTACAGTAACAGCAAAATGTGATTGTTGTGTTTGGCTAGAGGTGTTTCTGTAGCGCACTTGGGATGGAGTTTTCAAAACAAATGGCCACTGGATTGATGCAAATAATCATGATTCTGCAAAGTGGTAATAGGCTATTAACCAAGCCTGGAATTTCATAATTTTAGGGGCGAGGTCATTTGGCCTTCAAGAGGTGCCCAATCTGTCAGGGCACCAAAGCCAAGAACCAAAATAGACAATTACATTGCTTAGAAACACTAGGTATTCTGTTAAAAAAATATAAGTGAATGTAAATATACATAATTAGCCTACATATCAAATTGTAGGAGATGAACACATTGTTGCTGACATAAGGGAGGTGCTAGAAAATGTAGTCAAACTTTAATTACACTTTTAATTACATAGGCCTATATGTAGGCCAAACACAAGTCATGTTTGACAAATGTAATGTAGGATAATTAACATTAACGTCATTAACATTAAAATCTTGATTCTGTTGACAAACTATCGAAATACTCAATGCACGGTTCATTTAGATCAAATGATCACAAGAGTGGAGAGAAAGGCCAGTGCCTGTTGCACACCGCAAACATCAACCACCTTGCAATCTGAGCGGAGGCAGTAAGCATTTTAAAACTATTTAACCATAAACGGAATTGTTTAATCCAAATAATTAATCATTGATTGGATTTATATAGCACTTTTCTACTAATTGAGGTACTCAAAGCGCATTACATAGTAGGGGGAAACTCACCTCATCCCCCCCCCCCAAAAGAAACTGGATGTCATTTTATGAGGCCTGTCTACCTTGTTTCAAAGTAGCCTATAGCCAAAATCCGATCATATGTCGAGGGAATTATTTTATAAACACTTCCTCATATGCCATTGAAATCAGCATTTCTCTCATGTTCTATTGGGTTTCAACTTTCATTCATTTTTCCAGTAGCCAAAGGCACAATAGTATTAGCAACCCATGCTAGTTGTTGCATGTTTAAATTTCAGACATTTGCCATGGATATTTTCAAATCTGTTACATGAAAGCACTCGTATGTGCGGTGCGCTTTAGAGAACAGTGTTTTCCCTAGCATTTTGGAACATTTGTGCGTATAGCTTACTGGCATGTGTGCAAAAAATAGTGATACTGTGTAATACTGATAAAAATAGTTTATCAGAAAGCTAAAAGTTCTTATGCTGCATCAGTCTAATTGCTTTTAAAGTTTTTTTGATATACAGTGGATGTATGAATTTGGGATCTATCATCCCATAACTGTCCCAGAGTCTGTTTGGAATCTTTTTTCCCCGCACAGAACAAAAAGATGACCAATAGAATAGGTCAACTTTTCTACAATGGGGGATAGTAGATTGACATAGGCTAGTGATTTTGCTGTTCGTAAAGTGAATGTGGACAGTTCTTCTAACATCTTCAAAGTGCGCCTCAGAATTCGATAAGGGACGCAAGCTGTTGCATCCCCGATGTGTCTGTCTGAATAGCTACATGGACTATCTGAGTTAACCTTGTATCCTTATTGACTCACAGGGCCCTACACACACACACACACACACACACATTATCATCTGCTCACTCACACATAATATGCACATACATTTATACACACGCACACCCACTCACATACAAGCTGCTGCTACTCTGCTTATCTTCTATACGGTTGCCTAGTCACCTTACCCCTATACATATCTACCTCCATCATTCTAGTATCCCTGCACATTGTAAATATGGTACTGGAACTGACCCTGTATATAGTATGCTTACATACTTACTTATTGAGTTCTTCATATTTTTTCTTATTTCTCATGTTTTTTTTTCTAGAATCACATTGTTATTGATTATTGAATTGTTGGGTTTTGAGTATGCAAAAAAGGCATTTCACTGTGCTTGTGCATGTGACATTAAAACTTGAAACTTCACGTGTAGGAGGTGGTGGGGCATGGCAAGCTATCTGCTTTAGTTTTTGAGATCTCTGTTGAGGGAGGAGATGGTTTTTACATATTGTGTATATTTATCTATTTATTCTGAATACATTTACATTTGTTGACAATGTCAATTCTTGCAAATTATTTCTAAATACTTACTTTTATGTTCACTAGCTGGACAGGCAAATGCTACCGTGTACTAAACTGTAAACCAATCAAAACTTGTTTACTTTCCATGGTACTATCTCTGCTAATCATGTCTTCCAATCACGTCATCCGTATCGAAGGTAGTAGACAGCTGGTTGAGATCTCCGTCTGACAAACTGCTATCAGGTAGTCTCTTCTATTTATTTGTAATCTAACTATTTACTTATAGGAACGTTTTACCATCAATGCAAGCTGTAAAAGGACTCACACAGCACCTTAGTAATGTAGCTAGCTTGCTAGTTAGCTATCTAGTTACAACAAGTAGATATGTTGCTAGCTAGCAGGAGCAGATACCTGTATCACTAGCTAGTGTGTCATTCTGGGACAAGGAGCGTTTTAGCTTTAGTTCAGTTTACACCAAGTAATGATTTAACAATTAAAAACAATCTATAGGACAAGTAGGGTAAATCTAATACAGTCATCAAGGCAGGACCCACTCATTTAATTCATTCTGACAAATAAGAAATGCAACATTATCTCAGTCAATAGTTGGAGTCAAATGATTGCAGAGCCCCTTGCTTCAGACTGTCAGGATGTTCATTTCGTAGCTCACAAACAAAATGACTTTGCTGTGATGATTTATTGTATACATTTTTGTCTGTCACTTTTGACTCACATGATCTATTCAGCTCCCCTGTGTCCTGCTCCCAGAGATCAACCAAGTCCTATTCATAAAGCATGAGCTGGTTCACTTGTCTATGAGGAGAACCATCCTACTGCAGTTTGAGCTATTTAGACATTTACATTTAAGTCATTTAGCAGACGCTCTTATCCAGAGCGACTTACAAATTGGAAAGTTCATACATATTCATCCTGGTCCCCCCGTGGGGAATGAACCCACAACCCTGGCGTTGCAAGCGCCATGCTCTACCAACTGAGCCACACGGGACCACATATGCATTTGCCTGTTGTCTTTTCTGTGTCTTACACAGTCTAGTACATTTTAAAGTTGGAGAACACCAACTACAGATACACATGCTTGTTTGAGTATCTCAAAGACTAAATTCAATGTAGAATCAGTTTAACAGGTGACAGATTATTTTACTATTGTAACATGCAGTGGGGAGAATTCTATTATCCCCGCCAGGAGCCCAGGCTTTTGCCATAGATGGTAGAGTGCTTGTCTCTGAACCACACAAGCTTTAGATTGCATTCTGCTAAGGTACTTGTCTCTCTCTACATCGGTCAGCTACATTGGTGACCAGGGTGGGATCCTTTCGATACACTTATGGGGTATGGGCACACAAATGCTCCTAAAGAGAAAGGGAAATACTGAAGTATGCATTGATGACAGTTCTACAGTCTCCATTAGAGGCCCAGGCTTTTTGCATAGATGGTAAAGCGATTATTTCTGCACTGCAACTTTGTAAGATTATGCCCTCCACGCTCCTTGATATACACTATATATACAAAAATTTGTGGACACCCCGTCAAATAAGTGGATTCGGCTATTTCAGCCACAACCGTTGATGACAGGAGTATAAAATTGAGCACACAGCCATGCAATCTCCATAGACAAACATTGGCAGTAGAATGGCCTTACTGAAGAGCTCAGTGTCTTTCAACGTGGCACCGTCATAGGATTCCACTTTTCCAAAAAGTCAGTTCGTCAGAGCTTCCCCGGTCAACTGTAAATGCTGTTATTGTGAAGTGGAAACGTCTAGGACCAACAATGGGTGCATCCTGGTCTCGGAGCATTTCATATTATTCTGTATGTAAATCTGAGACAATCCATTTAGCATGGTATTTATTAATTTGAGTATGTCTATCATCCATTTTCATATGACGTGTTACAAATTTGCTAAACGTACAATATGTTACAAATTTGCAAACCGTACAATATGTTTTTGCCTTAACGCTGCAATATGTAACTTTTTGGGCGACCCAACCAAAGTCACATAGAAATATTGAGTTATAGATCTGTCATTCTCATTGAAAGCAAGTCTAAGAAGCATTAGATATGTTCTATGTGCACTATTCCAATGCATCCCGTTCTTACGTTTTGTTTTTGTACACCAGCTTCAAACAGCTGAACATACAATATTTTTGGTCATTAGCTAGCAATATTTCACAGCGGTTTAGATGGTACAATGATTCTCTACACAATGACTTGTTTCTTCCTACCTCAGTCCAGATCAGAGTGGACAGGTCAGTAGCATGGAGAAGTACTTGTTGCATGGATTAGCTCCGACACATCCTCTATTCTGCCCTATCGCAGACCTTAAGCAGGGAAGAATGCCTCTTTGCTTCCATTGAGAACCGTATTTCCAGACATTGGCTGTAACCTCTCCAAACCCCAATGCAGGTTTTCTTATTAAGCCCAGGAATTCGGAAATGGGTGCTGACAATTTAGATCGGGAGTACATGAAAGGTAAAGAGGGTGGGAGAGTGTCTCAGCGTTGTGTCTGCGGCGTGTCTGTCCATGTGTGTTTCATTTCATTACCTCTGAACACAGCAGAGTCAGAGTCTTTTCATTCTCTACTGTAGATGGGATAGACTTTATTAGATCCGTTCTTGCATAAAATGAAGGCTGGGGCACCACGCCAATGTACGTCATTGTTTGAAATGGAGTCAGACTATTTCAGCTAGCTTACATGCTGACCAGACCGGCCACGTCGCGTGAGCGAGCATCGCAAAATAAATGTCGAAATCCATGTTATTAATTTATTGCACCCACACTGCTTGCGCGCGCCAACGAGCGTCTGCGACACCAAGGGCTAAAATAGATGTCGTTCCTATTTCTGACGCAGATCGCGCTGCAAGTCCTGCCTCTCCCATCTCCTCATTGGTTTATAGAAGCAGGTACCCACGTGCCATCTCCTCATTGGTTTATAGAAGCAGGTACGCACGTGCCATCTCCTCATTGGTTATACCCACGTGGGTGATAGAAAGACTAAATGTTTTGCCGGTAGTCGTGGTAATACAATGAAAGTTTAGATGCGATCGCCATATAATTTAAACGATGAAAAAGCCTGGAAGGAGGAGAGATGACTAGAAACGATTCGGGTTGGCCGTTTTATATGTGGATTAATTGTCGGAGTAGAGATCCTTGTGCATTTCAGGTAAAATAACAACTCAATGTTTTTATCCCAGGACAAATTAGCTAGCAACAGCAAGCTAGCTAAATTGGACAGATTAACGTTAGCTAGCAAGTGCAAGCTAACTAGCTAAATTACCATACATGTTTAATGCTTTTCGACCTGTCCCCAAATTAATATCATTGGTTCAGAGTTTGTTTTGATATTTTAACCTGCGTGTCGTGATCGCGTTTGGTGTGGGGGGGCAAAATACATTTATGCACGATAGCACACGATCACGCGCGCAGCCGGTTTGGACTAGGTGTTAGCATTATTGTTTGAGGGCATGTTATAGTTCACCTCAGCCCAATGGGTGGCGTGGGAGGGAGGGTTATACACACCACTAGCTCTGTTGGATGTGGCGAGGATGACAATTGTCTTTTGATCAGGACCAGATGCACTATGCAGCTTGGTTCTGGATGGTAGGCAGTGCGTAGGGTTACCAAAGGGTTAGGATCTCTACTTAACCCTATCTTAAAACGATGTGGTATTTTTGCTCACCTTGCCCAGGTAACAGGTACTGTATGTGGTCATAATGACAGAGTAATAAAGACCAGTCCTACAACCCTGACCACAGGTACCACTGAAAAAAGACATATAGGCTAAATATGTTCCCCAAACAAATGAAAGTTGACTACCCTCTTTATTGTTGTGCAGTGTTGTTGTTGTCAGTAAAGTTATGCACTGGCAGCCTGTAGAATGCAATACTTGGAGGAGAGACAGTTCTTAACTTCTGTTTAGATACTTTTTCATATACTGTCTTAATATTACAAATGACTTGTGACATTGCTGTTATTCATTTCAACAGAGCAGGTGAAGTAGTTGTGCATCTGAATTAATGTGACAACTAGTGGAACTCAAGCCCAGTCAATTCAACTCATACCGCTTCTTATAAGTGTTATCTCTAGCCATGTGTAACTAACCATATTCCAGCATGATCTAGGCTCCAAATTACTGTAAACTACCCCCAGCCCACTCCATGGCAACGGAATAATTTATTTGAACATGACTAGGGTTTCTCAGACCCTAGCCCCCTGGTGGGGATGTGGAGAGAGAGGGGTCTGTATCTGGTTACCTGGTCCCTGACTGATTCGCCACACACACCCTAAACAATGGCTGATTCATCCGTCAGTCCTTCTGTCTGTGCCATAATTCAGGGAAGGAGGCAGAGAAAGGAATGAAAAAAACCTTCCACTGGGAGAGAGTGCACCATGAGAAGGAGATACACACACACACACACACACACACACACACACACACACACACACACACACACACACACACACACACGTGAGGAAACAAACATGCAGACACACAGGATATCTGTTTTTGGCCAGTCTAGCCAAGCATAAACCCGTAGTTGACTCCCAGCATCAACTTGTACTGTATTTCAGGTTGCCATTATATATCAAAGTATTGTCAGTTTTCTCACCTGTTTTAAGGTAAAGGACTTGGAGCATTGGAATCTTACAGCGTGAACTGTGTACATCCATTTTGTACTGTGGAAAGGAAATTGTTTGTGTACATTGTACAGGTAGAGTTCTGTGAGAGTAGCTAACTGTTTAGGTACCCCGGGTCCAATTTCTACTATCACATATGGATATTCACTTAATCTCTCCCCTCTGAATTAGAGGTATTCACAGATCTACCCTAACCCGATTACCCAAGATTATTATCTCGACCGGATCGGATCCCACGTTTTGGAGTTAACACTTGTATCCAGCATCGGATCCCACCTGGTGTCCATGAGCTTCGGATCGGTGTGAAAATATTTGAATACTGACCTGAACCTAAATTATATTTGAAGAGTTTAGTTCCAAAACAACATAAACGCAAGTTTGCACACACGCAAAATTGCACACACTTACATTTTATTATCTTAAATGATTGTCAGGGGGTCCCCTTTCATCAAACCAAATGTGTCAATATAATTTTGTGACAAAACAGCATATTCATTTTAAGAAAAGCAGCCACACTGCACGTGACGTGGGGTGAAATAGACTATAGGCCTAGTTGTTGTGGGAGAGGAGGGATACGCTGTCACGCCCTGACCATAGATTGCTTTGTATGTTTCTATGTTTTGTTTGGTCAGGGTGTGATGTGGGTGGGCATTCTATGTTGTATGTCTAGGTTGTCTGTTTCTATGTGTTTGGCCTAGTATGGTTCTCAATCAGAGGCAGGTGTCAGTCGTTGTCTCTGATTGGGAGCCATATTAAGGTAGCCTGTTTTTCATTGTGTTTTGTGGGTGATTATTTTCTGTTCAGTGTTTTTTGTATTCACCGTTCAGGACTGTTTCGTTTCGTTCTCGTTATTTTGTGTTCATGATAATAAATTATCAATATGGACACTTACCACGCTGCGCATTAGTCCTCCTCTTCTCATTCCAACGACGAGCGTGACATACGCAGTGGGAAATAATGATAGCCTATTCTATATAAAATGAGTTTCTGAAACATTGAGTCATTCTTAGCTGATGTGAAGAAGAAACTGAATGAAAGAGAGTACAGGGTTGAAAAACCGACAGGCAAATTATCTGTATGTGCCTCATTTATGCACATTGCAGATACAGAGGGGAAAAGGGCGCGCCCATATTTTCAAGACCTGAGCTATTTAATTTAATAGTTTTATTTATTCAATTTACTAGTTTGTTTTGGCAATATAATTTATTTTGTTTAGGCTTGGACTATTTAGTAGGCTATTTTGCTATTTTATTTAGGTATTTTCTTTTGGCCTATTAAATGACGAGAGTAAAGTGTGATATTTGTCAGCATAAAGATGGGTGACTCATTCATGTGCTAGTTTTGTGGCTTTCATTCAAAATAAAAAGTTATACTGCAGAGTTACGACACATTCTTTCTGATCGTCTTTAATAAATAGTCTAACATTTTTTACCAATTTGGATGATTTTAGGTCCCCACAAGGATAGAAGAACCAACCAACCAACCAACCAACCAACACACACACACACGGTAGCTGCAGATGTAGACGCGGTAGACTGCCAGTCTAGCCCAGCATAGACCCGTAATTGACTCCCAGCAGCATATTGGTCCTGTGGACAAACAGGTTCTGTGGTGAAGCTCTCACAGATGGAATCAGGTCACACGCTGGAATAATAAACCCACAGTGTCATGATTTGGGGGCCCTCTGGCGCACCCCTACCCCCATCAACCTAGCCGATCTCGGCCCCAGCCGAACCGAAGCATGCTGACACCTTAAAAGGGTTGAAGGGGGGTAGGGGCTGCCGAACGAGTGTGCTTGCATACTCCCTTCAAAGACCTTCGCTTGAAAAATGTGAAAAAAGCAGTAATAGTACTGCTTGTCTATCTTGAGACGCCGAAACCTCAATACAGTCTTAATTCATCTAAGATAACAAAAAAAAAATCTGTCATTCATTTTGTTGTTTTTGCAGAGGAGATCTTAGTCGCACAATTTTGCATTTAACTAAGATGTTTGGTGCTGTATTTCTCAAGTGAAAAATTTGCATGAACGTTATTAGTCTCTCGTTGAATGACAACATACACTTCATTGAAGAAATCCTACTGTTGACCAATCACCGACGAAGGGGTGTAGACTTCGGCTACCGATTTCGGCTTGCCTCAACCAAAAAATGTGTGTGCACAAACAGGAGAAAAAAAACTTGCCGAAGACCAAAACGAACAAAAACGTTGCAAAATGTCATAATATATACACAAACTGTTCCGAACTGTTTTGGATGGGAAGCATGCGGACGTCTATCCTGGCCACAGAGATCTAGGTGATGATGGGCCCCAGAGCCTCCCCAGTAGGCCTCTCCCACTGGTCACCAGTCTGAGTGGGTGTCTATTCCCACCACATCTGTCTCTCATCGCCACCCATTCAATCCCACTGCCGCCACCAATGTCTCACCATCTCCCACCATCCCCGCAGAGACAGGGCTCCGCTTTGTCCCATGATATGCCCACCCACAGGCCCCCAGCACCATAACCCCCAGCCACTCATGGGGAGTGACAGCTATCTAAATGAGGTTCCTTAAATGACAGCATCACCCGCTAAGCATGGCCCTGTCCCCTACCAAATCAAAATGCTACCTGAATCCTACCCCCCACCCCAAAACAAGACTACTACTACCCCCAAAGAGAACCACCCCCACAGTATCCAACTACCAGAATACTACTGAGAGTTACGTGTAAAGAGCGTGCATGAGGGCGCGAGCCTCCTCGTAGCCTGCCGTTCCGTTATTGGTCTGTGTCAGCACGTGGTCCTGTGTGGCAACAAATGTACTGTAGTAGTCAGAAGGGATCACTATTTAATGAAATGTCTCGATTTGTAGGGAACTTCAATGGAATTCACTGTGGGGATCGAACTTGATCATAAATTAAGTTAGCTAAAAAAACAAGGGTAAAATATGTATTTTTGGGGTGTTCTGGAGGTTGTAATTTCTTTCTAGGGCTTTTGGCACCACTAAGTTGCTTTGCAGTAGCCGATCAGCAGGGACCTGGATCAGACTCACCCTCCCATAATATATGCCATATTACATTATTATGTCAGGAAGTCATGTTGTTGTCATTGGCAGAGCTATTGATGCCGAAATGAATACATGGATCTTCCAAACAAGTGTATTACCCAATATTGAATGAACATATTAAATTAATAGAAAATGTTTAATGACAGTCACACACGAGATGTGGACGTCAAATATGGCATGGTGAAATGAATGGCGCTGTCGCTTGACATAATAACAATAGTTCCAATATTGTCTATTGGCCTGAAATCATGATGTCTTCAGTTCAGTTTCTTTGTGGGCTTTTCCTTGGTTTAGAATGACTAATGCTAGCAATACCAGGTGATAACAGTCAGAGTGTAATGAGCCTTGGCTGCTCAGTGTGTGTGTGTGTGTGTGTGTGTGTGTGTGTATGATGTGTGTGCACATAGCTTCCTTCCTATACTCTTTCCTGCTCTCCCTCGTCAGATTCAGACAGATTTATTGGGTGCTGGTTCTATAAAGTCAATATGAACTCAAACCTGTTTGTTTCCCCTGTCTTTCCTCTCTGGAAAGAGTTTACAGAAAGTGGAGGGAATCCTTTCAGAGACTCCTAGACAGACCAGCACAGCGTGGACTAGTTTGTGTCACAAAACCATAGGGCTGACCTGAACCGTAGAGGGCTGACTGATATTTTCTTGCCCTTTCCAGCATGGTTTCAACAACTATGGTGGATATGTAACCAGGCCAGACCATTACAGCTCAGGTTGGCTCGGCTCTTTTGGCTGAGGACTATATCAAGGGTAAAACAGATCTTGGTGGGTCAATGCAGTGGATGTACTGATGATCTCTTTCACTTTGTCATAACGGCAGTCTTGTTTTGCTAAATACAGAACCTCGTAGTGGTCTTCGAGAGACATAGGCCAGATATCCTCCAACATTCTCAGAGCCACTGGAGTAGAGCTCCCAAGGCCTTCCAAACATACACCTAGACACTCTCTTTCTCCTACTCACTACTATCATCTCTTTCTCCTACTCACTACTATCATCTCTTTCTCCTACTCACTACTATCATGTCTTTCTCCTACTCACTACTATCATCTCTTTCTCCTACTCACTTCTATCATCTCTTTCTCCTACTCACTACTTTCATCTGAGACTGAAGGCAGCCTGGTCTATCAAAGCCTGGTTCTACAAACCTTGATGGCAGTCACCATATCAAAATAGGCTTACTCTATTAGCCTTCAGAGACACTTTATACTGCTTTAAGCCTTCCTTACCAGCCCTGCTCTGACAGGACTGTGTTGTCCTAAACCCTTTTCACACTACCTAGCTGAGCCAAGCTGTACTGTCCTGACTTGGTTACAAATCCCCTATAATTGCTGGAAAGGACAATATGAAAATAAAATAGTGTAGGCAGCACAGTATAGTTTGTGTCAGTGTAAAAATGTTTGCACTGTAGTTCCTATTCCTCTGCAGGTGTCCATGCAAGTCCTGTCTGTGTGAGTGGGCCTTGATATATAGTGCTGAGCGATGAACCAAAATGTTTTCTGTGAGCTCAATGTGTGCATTGCAGTTTCTCTAGAGATAAATCAGATCCAGCCTGAACTGTGCGATGTACTAGGGAGTTGTAATTTCCAACAGGCCCATATTCTACATAGTTTTGCACATAAAATAGGGTAATTAAGTACAATGACCATAATCCATTGCGCATCTACTTGTGTAGTCTTTGTTTCTTTTACGCCGGCTACAGAAGAGACAAGAATGCACAATGGTGAGGTGAAATAGAGAGCAGCTGTTGCTTCGTGAGGTATCTTTACCTGAAAATATATGATCTAAGTGATTGATAGTTGGTATTCAGCAGTCATAAAAGTATGCCTTATTTACTTTTGATTTTGTCAGACAGCATAGGCTGCAGCGCTATAGAGATGAGACGATGACTTGGAAATAATTAATAGTTATCAAATAAAACAAATATAATATACACAACAAATGAAATATTTTATTAATGTGAATAAATTATGGTTAATAAGTGATAAGCAATGGGCAGTCACTACCATCATGGGACTTTTACTAATTGTTTTATTCTGTGTTACAGCATTCAACCCAAATAATCGAAACCGAAGACTGTGATAAAAAAATGTATGACCACAAAAAGCACTAATCGCTCAGGACTATTGTTAGGAGCCCAGAACCAATCCCTACTGAGTCATTCCACCTCAAAACGTACAAGAAAGAGGAGTTCGACACCCACCATCTTAGATTGTTCTGAAATCGTTTCTGTAGTTAGAAATAGATAAAATTAGCATTCCTGTTTTTTGATCTCCATTTATTTATAGGATTCATATAATCTTCAATAATTATAGTACCTAAAATCCAATTTGGACCATCATTTTTCAAAACAATTAGTAAGACATGAGGAATCCAATAAAATTATGAAAGTCTACCCACGGACCCCCACACCCAACAACCAGTATACAGTATCAGTTCTCTATGTTTGTCAAGTAGTATGGAGCTGCTGCTTGGAGTATTGTTTCTTCATCCTTCGTAATGTAATCCCTGTGAATTTAGTAATGGTTTTCGCCCCTGTTTAGAGAAATTAATTGTTGAAGTCGCTTGCAGTATCTACCATAAATTAGTGTGAAAGTAAATTCTGATAGATTTTTTATTTCACCTTTTATTTAAACTTTTCCGACAAGATAAAACTGCCAAAGGGAGCGGAGTTGCAATCTACTGCAGAGATAGCCTGCAGAGTTCTGTCATACTATCCAGGTCTGTGCCCAAACAATTCGATCTTCTACTTTTAAAAATCCACCTTTCCAGAAACAAGTCTCTCACCATTGCCGCATGTTATAGACTCCCTTCAGCCCCCAGCTGTGCCCTGGACACCATATGTGAATTGATCGCCCCCCATCTATCTTCAGTGTTCGTACTGTTAGGTGACCTAAACTGGGACATGCTTAAAAAACTTCAACGGGACAGTTGTAAATCATGCAGCACGTTATATCAAGATCACAGATTTTAGAGTAACAACAAATGTCTGTACATGTCTTACATCGGCTGAAAGCTTAAATTCTTGTTTATATAACTGCACTGTCCAATTTACAGTAGCTTTTACTGTGAAAAAATGCCATGCTATTGTTTGAGGAGAGCTCCTAACAACAAAACACCTTTTTCAACGCGATAGGTTTGATAAATTCACCTCTGAAGGTGAAATGTGTACTTACATTCTGAAATATTGCGCTGATGTATCATCCAAAGGGTCCCAGAGATAACATGAAGTGTCGTTTTGTTAGATAAAATCCTTTTTCATATCCTAAAAAGGTCCATATAGCACGCACAATAGATTTTGTATTTCCACTCGTTCAATTTGCAAAGAAAGAAATCTGTTAAAATCTCACCCTAAACCTTGTTTGAATGAGTCAAATCACATTCGTATCTATTCCTCAGAGATCCTAGAAAGTAACAAGACTTCCCTATTTCATTAGGGGTGTAGTATATCCTATAGGACACCATATTTGGTCAGAGAGCGACGCCTTCATGGCGTGCTGATGACGCGGGCGGCCATCACTTGAACAATTGTATCTTTGTCGAATAAGGACCAATCGGGGTCAAAGCTAGCTAGATAGCCAATGAGCTGGGCTTTACGGGAGTATCCGGAAACCATGTATATGTCGTAAAATGTAGCTTCTAACCTTGTACGACAGCATGCCTTTTCATTTTGGACAAAAATTATAAGGATATTTAGAGTTATGAAGTTTGTTTTGCAAATGTTGAACTTATAATATGGCTACTAATACTTGGACAGTGAAGTCAAAGTCCAAGTATACAGATTTGACGATATTCTTGCAGAAAAATGGAATATGAATGCGAATGTCTTCCTCACGATTTGCCCAAATGTACCTGGGGACTTCACACTAAAAGTCTTGTTGTTCACTCATTTTTCAAGTTATCCATCTGAAACTTTTCACACTATCGGAATTACAACCAGAGTGATGGCTATAACTATGACCTTTCTCTTGCATTTCAAAGATGGTGGTAGAAAAAGACTGTGTTTTTTTCTTGGTATTTTCTTCAACCATATCTATTGTGTTATATTCTCCTACATTCAATTCACACTTCCACAAACTCCAAAGTGTTTACTTTCAAATAATATGCATATCCTTGCTTCAGGGCCTGAGCTACAGGCAGTTAGATTTGGGTATGTAATTTAATTGAAAATTGAAAAAAAGGGGGCTATCCCTATTAACACCCCAGCCATCCTACAATCTAAGCTAGATGCCCTCAATCTCACAAATTATCAAGGAACCTACCAGGTACAACCCTAAATCCGTAACCACGCGGACCCTCTTAAATATCATCCTAACCAACTTGCCCTCTAAATACACCTCTGCTGTCTTCAACCAGGATCTCAGCGATCACTGCCTCATTGCCTGCTTGCGTAATGGGTCCGCGGTCAAATGACCTGGCCGGGGTATTCTGGAAGGATATTGACCACATCCCGTCAGTAGAGGATGCCTGGTTGCTCTTCAAAAGTGCTTTCCTCACCATCTTAAATAAGCGTGCCCCATTCAAAAAATGTAGATCTAAGAACAGATATAGCCCTTGGTTCACCCCAGACTTGACTGCCCTTGACCAGCACAAAAACATCCTGTGGCGGACTGCATTAGCATCGAATAACCCCAGCGATATGCAACTTTTCAGGGAAGTCAGGAACCAATATACTCAGTTAGGAAAGCTAAGGCTAGCTTTTTCAAACAGAAATTTGCTTCCTGTACCACTAATTCCAAAAAGTTTTGGAACACTGTAAAGTCCATGGAGAATAACAGCACCTCCTCTTAGGATAGGAAACACTGTCACCACCTAAAAATCTACGATAATCGATCATTTGAATTAGCATTTTTCTACGGCTGACCATGCTTTCCACCTGGCTACCCCAACCCCAGCCAACATCTCAGCTCCCCTTGCAGCAACTTGCCCAAGCCCCCTCTCCGCTTCTCCTACACCCAAATCCAGACAGCTGATATTCTGAAAGAAGTGCAAAATCTGGATCCCTACAAATCTGCTGGGCTAGACAATCTGGACCCTCTCTTTCTAAAATTATCTGCCGAAATTGTTGCAACCCCTATTACTAGCTTTTTCAACCTCTTTCATATCGTCTGAGATCCCCAAAGATTGGACAGCTGCCGCGGTCATCCCCCTTCCTCAAAGGGGGAGACACTCTAGACCCAAACTGTTATAGACCTATATCCATCCTGCCCTGCCTTTCTCAAATCTTCAAAAGCCAAGTTAACAAACAGATCACCGACCATTTCGAATCCCACTGTACCCTCTCCACTATGCAATCTGGTTTCCAATGCTTAAAGTTAGTGAGGGACATATAAGGCTCCAGCTTCAATGATTTTTGCAATTCGATTCGGTCATTGGCAGCAGAGAACTGGAAGGAAAGGTGACCAAAGCAGGAGTTGGCTTTGGGGATGACCAGTGAAATATACCTGATGGAGCGCGTGCTACGAGTGGGTGCTGCTATGGTGACCAGTGAGCTGAGATAAGGCGTGGAATTACCTAGCAAAGACTTATAGATGACCTGGAGCCAGTTGGTTTCGCGACGATTATGAAGCGAGGGCCAGCCAACGAGAGCATACAGGTCGCAGTGGTGGGTAGTATATGGGGCTTTGGTGACAAAACGGATGGCACTGTGATAGACTACATCCAATTTTCTGAGTAGAGTGTTGGAGGCTATTTTGTAAATGACATCGTCGAAGTCAAGGATCGGTAGGATAGTCCATTTTACGAAGGTATGTTTGGCAGCATGAGTGAAGGATGCTTTGTTGCGAAATAGGAAGCCGATTCTAGATTTAATTTTGGATTGGAGATGCTTAATGTGAGTCTGGAAGGAGAGTTTACAGTCTAACCAGACACCTAGGTATTTGTAGTTGTCCACATAATCTAAGTCAGAACTGTCCAGAGTAGTGATGCTATTCGGGCGGGCGGGTGCAGGCAGCAGTCGGTTGAAAAGCATGCATTTAGTTTTACTAGCATTTAAGAGCAGTTGGAGGCCACGGAAGGAGTGTTGTATGGCATTGAAACTCGTCTGGAGGTTTGTTAACACAGTGTCCAAAGAAGGGCCAGAAGTATACAGAATGGTGTCGTCTGAGTAGAGGTGGATCAGAGAGTCACCAGCAGCAAGAGCGACATCATTGATATATATAGAGAAAAGAGTCGGCCCGAGAATTGAACCCTGTGGCACCCCCATAGAGACTGCCAGAGGTCCGGACAACAGGCCCTCCGATTAGACACACTGAACTCTATCTGAAAGTAGTTGGTGAACCAGGCGAGGCAGTCATTTGCGAAACCAAGGCTGTTGAGTCTGCCGATAAGAATCCGGTGATTGACAGAGTCGAAAGCCTTGGCCAGGTTGATGAAGATAGATACTGCTGTTCCTGCTACTTTCACCACACCCTTTTATCAGTTTTGCTGGTCTCTGTTGTTAATAAATGGATCACATTTTCTTTGCAATTTTGGGTAGAAAAGCAATAGTTTTTGCTCATGACGAAAATACACCGGTTAGATTTCGAGCGTGAGTGTAATGTGTGAGTCTGCAGGCTAACCTTTTGTCTGCAGGTAGCAGCTTGGCTGCTCGAGGCCCTCAGTATTTTTCTTTTACAATATTTTTTCAAGTAACACAGAGCGTTATATGGTTGCAGCACAGTTATTATTATTATTTATGATTACTTCTACATATGTTTAAGCTCCCATCTCAGGTGGGGAAAGAGTGGTGTCATGTGCATCTGGATTTGCGTTTATTTTATACTCTCTCCATAGAGAAGAGTTTTGGGTTAAGAGTTTAGACTGTGTCGGCTACGTCAGTTCTCCTAGTCCAGCTCTAGTTCTGCTGGCCAAGGGGTATGTGATAAGCTTAGTCAGTGCTGTGGTGTGGTTGTTGTTGGTCTTTGTGTTGTTCCCGTGCTGACTACTGCCATCTTTCTTGTTTATGTGGTGTGATTTGGCTCCAGTCTGCAGTCATGGCTCTTGGCTCTGTGTGGGACGTTGGTTTGGATCGGAGCGGGATCTTCATCCAGGATGCGGTTAGTCGATAGGGGATGATGACACAAACAGCACACAAACAGGACACAGCACAGCATCTAAGAGAACATATCCCAAGGGGGGAAACTAAGAGTCCCGTAATTCACTTTGATTGAATACGATATATAGAGTACCGTACATCAACAAGAGGAGTAATATTTTTCAAACTTGTTTTGACATGGGATACCTTGCCAATATCGTGATCTGATTAAACACGATAACCATGCCGCCTGAGGATATATGTTCTTGTTTGGTTGGCCGCCATTCAAAACAAAGGCCCCATATTGGCGCTGCTGATAGGAAGAAAAAGCTGCTTAAAAAAACATGATTAATGTTTTATTTGTGTTCTCATTTGAACTAATTTTGCACTTGGTGAATCGGTGGAAATTTGTTTTTATAACATTATGTAGCTCTGATGTCATGTACAAGCAGATGGGGTAGCTTGGTATCAGTGGAGGCTGAAAGACATTTATAGTAAAATATTATGGGGAATGTGAATGAGAGGGCTACTTACAGTGTTGGGAAGGAATCACAGCAGTGATTGAATAAGGTTGTGAGGCATGAGTTGAGGTGTTCAAAGACCTAACTTTAGTGCAGGACATGCTTATCGTGGATGGATGATGTTGGAAAACTCAACATTTCCCCTGAGGGCAGGGCAGGATTTTACTGGGAAGACAAAAAACAATAACACAACACAGATAGACAAAATAGCAAAGAATCAGTTAGTCTAAGCAAGGAGTAAAATCTTTGATGTATATGTGTAATAATTATATTTTGTTAGTTGCTGCTCTACAATGGTATATATCCAAGCATGAGAAGGCTACTTACACAATGTTGATAAGGGATCATAGCAGTGATTGAATGAGGGTATGAGGCATGCATTGATGTGTTCAGAGGCTTGACTTCAGTGCAGGACACGGGTTATGGTTTTCAGAGGCTTCAGTGCAGGACAGGGGTTATGGTTTTCAGAGGCTTCAGTGAGGACAGGGGTTATGGTTTTCAGAGGCTTCAGTGCAGGACAGGGGTTATGGTTTTCAGAGGCTTCAGTGCAGGACAGGGGTTATGGTTTTCAGAGGCTTCAGTGAGGACAGGGGTTATGGTTTTCAGAGGCTTCAGTGAGGACAGGGGTTATGGTTTTCAGAGGCTTCAGTGAGGACAGAGGTTATGGTTTTCAGAGGCTTCAGTGAGGACAGAGGTTATGGTTTTCAGAGGCTTCAGTGAGGACAGGGGTTATGGTTTTCAGAGGCTTCAGTGAGGACAGGGGTTATGGTTTTCAGAGGCTTCAGTGAGGACAGGGGTTATGGTTTTCAGAGGCTTCAGTGCAGGACAGGGGTTATGGTTTTCAGAGGCTTCAGTGAGGACAGGGGTTATGGTTTTCAGAGGCTTCAGTGCAGGACAGGGGTTATGGTTTTCAGAGGCTTCAGTGCAGGACAGGGGTTATGGTTTTCAGAGGCTTCAGTGAGGACAGGGGTTATGGTTTTCAGAGGCTTCAGTGAGGACAGGGGTTATGGTTTTCAGAGGCTTCAGTGAGGACAGAGGTTATGGTTTTCAGAGGCTTCAGTGCAGGACAGAGGTTATGGTTTTCAGAGGCTTCAGTGCAGGACAGAGGTTATGGTTTTCAGAGGCTTCAGTGAGGACAGAGGTTATGGTTTTCCGAGGCTTCAGTGAGGACAGGGGTTATGGTTTTCAGAGGCTTCAGTGAGGACAGGGGTTATGGTTTTCAGAGGCTTCAGTGAGGACAGAGGTTATGGTTTTCAGAGGCTTCAGTGAGGACAGGGGTTATGGTTTTCAGAGGCTTCAGTGAGGACAGAGGTTATGGTTTTCAGAGGCTTCAGTGAGGACAGAGGTTATGGTTTTCAGAGGCTTCAGTGAGGACAGAGGTTATGGTTTTCAGAGGCTTCAGTGAGGACAGGGGTTATGGTTTTCAGAGGCTTCAGTGAGGACAGGGGTCATGGTTTTCAGAGGCTTCAGTGAGGACAGGGGTTATGGTTTTCAGAGGCTTCAGTGAGGACAGGGGTTATGGTTTTCAGAGGCTTCAGTGCAGGACAGGCTCATCATGGATGAATGGTGTTAGAGAAGAGCTCAACTTTTCCAGGACAGGATTTGAATAACACAACACAGTTTGACAAAAGAGCTAAGAACGAGTTTGTCCAGGCAATGATTAACATTTACAGGGCATCTTGCAGTGCATGGAGAGGAAACATTCAATGTGCTAGTGGATGAGAGGGCACATGAGACATGCCTTCAGTTCATGTCAGGAGACAGTTGACACTGGTAATGGAGAGGAGTGGTTATCCCCTCTTAAATCATGGAACAGAAGGGGTCCTAGACACAAATACACTACCTAACCAAAAGTATGTGGACACCTACTCGTCGAACAGCTCATTCCAAAATCAGGGGCATTAATATGGAGTTGGTCCCCCCTTCACTACTGTAACAACCTCCACTCTTCAGGGAGGCTTTCCACTATATGTTGGACCATTTCTGTGGGGACTTGCTTCCAGAGGCAGTTTGGAACTTGTTAATGAGTGTCGCAACCGAGGGCAGAGCGCTACGCGCTTCAGCACTCGGCGCTCCCGTTCTGTGAGTTTGTGTGGCCTACCACTTTACGACTAAGCCGTTGTTGCTCCTAGATGTTTCCACTTCACAATAACAGCACTTACAGTTGACTGGGGCAGTTCTAGTTGGGCTGAAATTTGACAAGCTGACTTGTTGGAAAAGTGGCATCCTCTGACGCTGCCACGTTAAGTCACTGAGCTCTTCAGTAAGGCCATTCTACTGCCAATGGAGATTGGCAGTAGTTAATTGGAGATTGCATGGCTATGTGCTCGATTTTATTCACCTGTCAGAAACGGGTGTGGCTGAAATAGCCGAATCCACCTTCCTGAATATAGCCCTGATCATCCACATACCTGACGATAATTGACAACTGTGAGTGACAGCTGATGTCTGGTTTCATCCTCAACCTCTCTTTTATTCTCACTTTTAATGGATGATGCGTAGGAAGCTATCAAATTTATTTCGACATCCCAGAGAAGACAGTAGAAACTTCCACATGCTCAGCAAGTATGGTAATGTACAATTACCTCTGCAAGCTCCTTGTAGTTTCCCTTGTTAGCGTTACTTTCCCTTTCATCGTGCCCCCTAAAAGCCAACTCTTATATGCCCAAAAATGCAGTAGTGTCGATAAGGTGCTTGAGAACATCCCTGTTTCTTCTTACCTTCTTGTTGTGTTAAGCAGTTTGAATACACAGACTTTTGTCCATTACATGACAGATGCATCTTTTTCCCAGAATCTTGAATCTGATGTGGTCAATAAAATGACTTCAACAAAAAATCCACTACATTGTCGTTAGCGTTAGCTAGCCATTCTGGCATAGAAAATAAGAGTCAAAGCCAGAAGGGTCAATGAGAAGGTCAATGATAATTCTGCTATGATTTTGAATTTTAAGACCACTTAAGTGTATCAAAAAAATTAAATAAACAAATATTAGATGAAAATGTGTATTTGGCCTGCTATTTGGCCTGCTATACTGCTATTAGCCCATACAAACACATGGAACAACTGATAGTCCCCAAAAACAAATCTTAAGGAAGTTTGTTCTGAACATATAAGAAAGATCAGGAAACCTTTTTATTCTGTATTTTTTGTCAATAGGGGGTGCTGTTAGCACTTTATTTTTTTTGACATTGCCAAATTAAACTGCCTAGTAGTCAATTCTTGCTCGTACAATATGCATATTATTGTTATTATTGGATAGAAAACACTCTCTAGTTTCTATAACCGTTGGAATTATGTCTCTGAGTGGAACAGAACTCTATCTACAGCACTTTCCCTGACAGGGAGTGAGATTTCAGAAATCTTGGCCTCTGGTCCCAGGTCAGTTTTAATGTCCCTGTGAATGCTATGAGGATACAAACACTGCCTACACCTTCCTCTAGATGTCAGTAAGTGGTGACAATTTGAATGGAGTCGATTGCGCAATCAGGGCCTGTATAAAACAGAAAAGACCGGAAGTAGCTTTCTTTTGGATCCTGCGCTGGACGCATGAAGGGCGTCGGACCGACCCCTTTCCAAGCCTTGGTTTAGCCAGTAATATATCGCCGGTCATGTTTTTACTTGTTATAGGTGTTAAAAACATCATAAGGTAGTTAATTTAAACCGTTTTATAGCAATTTATATCCGTTTAGTGCGATTTTGAGGCATTTATTTGTGACGCTCTTCCATGAGCTGGGCACGTTTCCTGTACATACCGAACGTTATTGGCCATTTCGACAGGACAAGAGGACATCTTTCGACCAAAAGACGATTAGACCGGAGAAAGGATACTTTGCCCAAGATTCTGATGGAAAAACAGCTCACAGTAAGAACTATTTATGATGATAAATCGCTGTTCTGTAGAAAACTTTTAAACGCATATGTCGCCATTTTGTTATGTGTAGCTTCGCTTGGCGGACCCGGTATTGCACAGTAAGGATAATTTTAGAAATGTAAGTCAGTGATTGCATTAAGAACTAATTTGTCTTTCGATTCCTGTCAACCCTGTATTTTTTAGTCAAGTTTATGATTAGCTATCGATTAGACTAGATCACTCTCAAAAATAGCGCCCGACATTTTCAGGCCAGTTTTGCTACTATTCTCATTGTATAACCACGTTTTTTTGTGGCTAAATATGCACATTTTCGAACAAACTCTATATGTATGTTGTAATATGATGTTACAGGAGTGTCATCGGAAGAATTCTGAGAACGTTAGTGAAAAAATTAATATATTTTGGTGATCATAACGTTATCGCTCCCCTTGCCTTTGATTCATGCTGGGGTAACGTTTGCACATGTGGTATGCTAATATAACGATTTATTGTGTTTTCGCTGTAAAACGCTTAGAAAATCTGAAATATTGTCTGAATTCACAAGATCTGTGTCTTTCCATTGCTATGCTTTCTCTATTTTTATGAAATGTTTTATGATGAGTAAATTGGTAATACACGTTGTTCTCTGTATTTATTCTAGTCGAGTTGTGATGGTGGGTGCAATTGTAAACTATGATTTCTACCTGAAATATGCAAATTTTTCTAACAAAAACTATCCTATACAATAAATATGTTATCAGACTGTCATCTGATGAGGTTTTGTCTTGGTTAGTGGCTATCAATATCTTTATTTGGCCGAATTGGTGATAGCTACTGGTGGAGAGAAAAAATGGTGGACAAAGAAAAATGGTGTCTTTTGCTAACGTGGTTAGCTAATAGATTTACATATTGTGTCTTCCCTGTAAAACATTTTAAAAATCAGAAATGATTGCTGGATTCACAAGAAGTGGATCTTTCATCTGGTATCTTGGACTTGTGATTGAATGATATTTAGATGCTACTATTTACTTGTGACGCTATGCTAGCTATGCTATTCAGCTTTTTTACTGGTGGGGGGTGGGGGGTGCTCCCGGATCCGGGTTTCTGACTCGGTAGAAGTTAAAAATAAATATTTTTTTACCCCCTTTTCTCCCCAATTTTTGTGGTATCCAATCGCTAGTAATTACTATCTTGTCTCATCGCTACAACTCCCGTACGGGCTCGGGAGAGACGAAGGTCGAAAGCCATGCGTCCTCCAAAGCACAACCCAACCAAGCCGCACTGCTTCTTATGGCTGCAGGGGCAGTATTGAGTAGCTTGTATAAAAGGTGCCCATTTCAAACGGCCTCGTACTCAATTCTTGCTCGTACAATATGCATATTATTATTACTATTGGATAGAAAACACTCTCAAGTTTCTAAAACCGTTTGAATTATATCTGTGAGTAAAACAGAACTCATTTTGCAGCAAACTTCCTGTCAGAAAGTGAAAAATCTGAACTCGAGGCTCTGTTCCAGGGCCTCCCTAATCGTTTGCTTGAATTCTGTTAGTATGCATGCACGTCATACGCCTTCCACTAGATGTCAATAGGCTGTGAGAGGTGAAATGGGGTCTCTAGCTCTTTCTATGGTCAAAAGAGACAGCTTGGAATGACAGGACCCCAATTTCCTCTGTTCAGGAAGACGCGGAAAGGACTTCCGCATTGGCTTCTGAAAAGCTTTTGTTATAGACGCCTAATATCTCTGGCTTTGATTTTATTTGATAAATGTGACAATATCATCGTAAAGTATGTTTTTTCAATATAGTTTAATCAGATTATTGAATTTTCTTCGGGAGTTTTGGCGTGTTCCGTTCTTTGCGTTTGTTGACGATGGAGAGCTTCGCGCCACTTGGCAAGTTTTGCTTGCTCATTCGAGAGGGAAAAATGACATTCTAAATCCAAACAACGATTGTTCTGGACAAAGGACCACTTGTACAACATTCTGATGGAAGATCAGCAAAAGTAGGACCCATTTATTATGTTATTTCCTATTTCTGTCGAAAATGTGTCGTTGTGTTTTCCGCTTTGATTTTGGGCGCTCTCTCGCAATAACGTAAGCTGGATGTCGTACTGAAGTTATTTTTAGAATTCTAACACGGCGATTGCATTAAGAACTAAGCTATCTTTAATTTGCTGTCCAACATGTATTTTTTAGTAAAGTTTATGAATAGTTATTTGATTAGATTAGGTGCCTCTCCAAGATTTCTCTGGACATTTTATTGCATTTTGCCTACGTATTCACATTGTATAACCACGATTTGTGCCGCTAAATATGCACATTTTCGAACAAACAATATATGTATTGTGTAATATGATGTTATAGGACTGTCATCTGATGAATTTTGAGAAGGTTAGTGAAAAAATTAATATCTTTTGCTGGTTTATTCGTTATCGCTACTGTTGGCTTGAATCAATGCGGTTGTGTGGTTGGCTATTGTAGTAAGCTAATATAATGCTATATTGTGTTTTCGCTGTAAAACACTTAAAGAATCGGAAATATTGGCTGGATTCACAAGATGTTTGTCTTTCATTTGCTGTACAACATGTATTTTTCATAAATGTTTTATGATGAGTATTTAGGTATTTCAATTTGGTCTCTGTAATTGTTCTAGCTGCTTTGGCTGCTATTTCCGATTTGTAGCTGCAATGTAAAACTATGATTTATACCTCAAATATGCAAATTTTTCGAACAAAACATCGATTTATTGTATAACATGTTATAAGACTGTCATCTGATGAAGTTGTTTCTTGGTTAGTTTGGTTGGTTCTTGGTTAGTTAGGTTGGTTTTGTGCACGCTACCTGTGCTGTGAAAAATATCTGTGCTTTTTTGTATTTGGTGGTGAGCTAACATAAATATACGTGGTGTTTTCGCTGTAAAACATTTTAAAAATCGGACATGTTGGCTGGATTCACAAGATGTGTATCTTTCATTTGCTGTATTGGACTTGTTAATGTGTGAAAGTTAAATATTTCTAAAAAATATATTTTGAATTTCGCGCCTGGCTGTTGTCATAAGTGTACCGACGTCGGGCTTGCAGCCCAAAGAAGTTAACACAGCGCGCCTCCAACCCGGAAGCCAGCTGCACCAATGTGTCGGAGGAAGCACCGTGCACCTGGCCCCCTTGGTTAGCGCGCACTGCGCCCGGCCCGCCACAGGAGTCGCTGGAGCGCGATGAGACAAGGATATCCCTACCGGCCAAACCCTCCCTAACCCGGACGACGCTAGGCCAATTGTGCGTCGCCCCACGGACCTTCCGTGGGGCGTGGGGCGCCTGGGCGCGAACCCAGAGACTCTGCGATGCAGTGCCCTAGACCACTGCGCCACCCGGGAGGCCCATTTATTCTGTATTTTTACTTGTATTTAACCCCTTACTTTTGACACTTACACTCTCAATATATACTTCCATTAATTTATTCAACAGGTACCGGGGGACCTTCAGATGAGTTTTGTGAGGCCTGTGGGCATCCTAGAGCAAAACAACCGACATGTACATGTTCGTGAGAGACTCACCTCATGTTAGTGTGTAGCCCAAACTGTTCCGGCACTACAGACAGAAGTTGGCAGATCGGCTGTACCGACTTCAGACGAGTAGGGGTTGTAGAGCAAAACGGAGAATAAGAGTTCGGACCTTACAGACGTTTTCGTGAGAAGACCGATATTCGGGACTTCTCATGGTCTGACAAACACAGTTCAGCCACCTTTTACCGCAGATGCGTAAATGCGACATCAGCGGATGTGGTGGATTAAGACACATTCAATGCAAAACATATTTCTAGCTTAAACTGATGGATTTTGATGGGGATTTAGACTCTAGGGGGGGTTAATGTTCTCTTTTTTCTTGTTTTTTTTCTTCTGAAATTCACTGAATAGGATGGCCCTTCCTTCTCTGAGGAGCCTCTACTGCTTGGTATCCATCTGTTGCCAATAATGTCAAAGCCAAATCTCTATCTATGGATAAAATTGTGTGTACTGTGAGAAAAGGATGACTCAACATATGACAAGTCTTTGTCTTGTGGAGAAACATATCTAAGTAAACTTTCAGGGTGACATTAGAAGCGTCAGGTTGAGAAACTCTCATGGAAGCCTTTGTGACCTTAGGCCATAGATTAACCGTGTTTAGCTAACCAGATTAGCATAGCTTTCTTGGCAATCTTAAACACTGTATCCCAGCCATCAGAACACAACCTCTAGCTATTGTTCTGCTGCTTATAATAGTTTGTTTCCCTCATTCTCTGTTATCGATCGGCTTTTTCCACAGTGCGCATATATTACAATTATATTTAAATAGCCCTGCATTCTGAAATGTGCTTACAATGTGCTTGCAATTAAAGTGGTGATCTGAGGGGGTAAATAGTTGCATATCGGCTTAACAATGAGGCAGTGCTAAAGACTTGCGGGTCAGTAAGTAGGTCTGAGAGCATGTGTCCCTGCTGCAGGGTGGGCTTGGGCTGCTTTCTGTAAGCCTGTGTGTGTGTGTGTGTGTGTGTGTGTGTGTGTGTGTGTGTGTGTGTGTGTGTGTGTGTGTGTGTGTGTGTGTGTGTGTGTGTGTGTGTGTGTGTGTGTGTGTGTGTGTGTGTGTGTGTGGCTGATACAGGGGAAACCACACTCAGCTGGTTAGTAGTTAGTGATCAAGCAGGATCAGGCTCTAATTAGGAACAGGAGGTCCTGCAGGTTTAGCCATTACTTCACTACAGCAGGTAGGTGTACAACAGGGGTATGGTGGAGTTACATCTGACAGGGGTTTAGGCTTAAACACACACAAACACACGCACACACATATGTAACTGGGGGATCGTTGATTTACATTTGAAGGAGGTTTAGTGTTTACTCGGCAGGCCTCATCGAAGAGGGATTCGATTTTTATCATGACTCCCGTTCAAGTTTTCAGCACTTTTCATCGTTGGAACATGTGACAGTGATTTTCAATTGACTGGACTGAAACCTAAGCCTCGGTGTAGCTATAGAGCTACAGAGGAACGGGGAAAGGGAACGTTTGTACACACATACGTTCCCTAAAAGGCTGTGCTCATAGTTGAGTGGCTGCCACCCCTCGGCACTGCTCGTGCATTTGTTACATCCGTAACCATTGGTTCCCAGGCCTAGCTATTGCCATGGCGCTGCGGCACTCTGGGCTGTCATTTACTGGACTCCCGAGGACTGAGAGACTTGAAGTGGCCAGTAGGTTGAGTTGTGTGTGTGCATGTGTGCATGAGCATGCCCACATGCATCTGCAGGTGTGTGTGCATTATTTCATGTAATACACAGTTCTGTGAGTCCATTCACTGTGTGTGTGACTGTAAGACTGTGTGTGAGAACCTAGAATGTGAAAAGGGGGGAACGGGTAAACTCTCTTACACCCCCTAGAGTCGATTGACACACCTGTTTTTATATTGAATAGCTCCCTGTGTGTTTATGCAAGAGACTTACCGTTTCTTGTAGTTCTAGTGGCTGCAGCTCAATCCCCTCTTTCCATAGATATAAAGTTTGCCCCATTTCCATAACGTGGGGCTTGTGAAAGTGGCCTTTTTCTACACATCAGAGGACCGGGCGAGGAAATTGTCATGAAATCGTCTGTAAAACTGGAACCGAGTGGGGTCCAAACTAATATGTCAATATCATCAAAAGGGAAGACACTCAAGAACAGGACAGAGTCAGTTGTTCGGTTCTACGACATCCACAAGCTTTACCGCAGTTGTCTGAACTCTCTGTCGCGGATGTCCTCATTTCGAAGAGGTCTTCTCACAAAACCGACCGTCCAGACTGTACTGTTGTAGCTACAAACTATACTGAACAAAAATATAAACGCAACAACTTCAATGATTTTACTGAGTTACAGTTCATATAAGGAAATCAGTCAATTTACAAAAAAAATATTAGTCCCTAATCTATGGATTTCACATGACTGGGCAGGTCCGCAGCCATGGGTGGCCTTGGGAGGGCATAGGCCTACCCACTCGGGAGACTGGCCCACCCACTAGGGAGCAAGGCCCAGCCAATCACAATGAGTATTTCCCCCACAAATGGGCTTTATTACAGACAGAAATACTCCTCAGTGTCATTAGCTGTCGGGGTGGCTGGTCTCAGATGATACCGCAGGTGAAGAAACCAGATGTGGAGGTCCTGGGCTGGAGTGGTTACAGGTGGTCTGCGGTTGTGAGGCCGGTTGGAGGTACTGCCAAATTCTCAAAAATTATGTTTGAGGCGGTTTATGGTAGAGAAATGAACATTAAATTATCTGGCAACAGCTCTGGTGGACATTCCTGAAGTCAGCATGCCAATTGCCGGCTCCCTCAACTTGAGACATTGTGTTATGTGACAAACCTGCACATTTTAGAGTGGTCTTTTATTGTCCCAAGCACAAGGTGCACCTGTGTATTGATCATGCTGTTTAATCAGCTTCTTGATATGCCACACCTGTCAGGTGGACGGATTATCTTGGCAAAGCATAAATGCTCACTAACAAGGATGTCAACAAATTTGTGTACACCATTTGAGAGAAATTAAGTTTTCTTATATGTCTCAGATATTGGACAGACACTTGTTACTTATGATTTACTTTTTGACTTTCTGTTTTGCCATTTATGAATGTGTTATTCAATGTGTTTCTATGGGCTATAGCAGTAAAGGCCAAATTCAATGTTTCATCAAATATTTGTTTTATATGTATGTTTTAATACCTACTGTAAAAGGTTCCTACAATTCCAAATCAAATTGGTAAATTATACATTTTATGACCATTTTAAAACCATTCCATATGTTAGCTTAGTAGATATTGCAATTTAAGTGCTTAGACCTACAGGTGTAAATGCCCAAATAGATTTCAGCAGCAGCCATGGCACACGACTCTTAATGTTTGCACGTATGGATCCTGGCCATTGTTAAACCCCATAGGAACACCACCTCCCATCAAAATGGAAACAGTTAGATAGATTCACACAGATGTCTATGAATCTTAACACAGAACTAGGGATGCGCTTCTGCTATTGACACATTAATCTCTTATTAAAAGAGATTCCAACGAGATTCAATCTTATTCTCCTCTACAGTTTTCATATAAAGACAAATAGATCCACAGTATATTTAACTATAACAGGACTGAGGATTGGCTTCGTTATTGACACATTTATCCCACTGGGCACAGATATCAATTCAACGTCTATTCCATGTTGGTTCAATGTAATTTCATTGAAATAACGTTGGTCCAACTAGTGTGTGCTCATAGAGATGTTTTATTAAGAGATTATTAAGTTCAATTTTACTTCCTCCTATGGTTTTCATATGGAATCATTTCAGATCATGGACATTAGAGCCTTGATTGAGATCCCTCTCAAGCTGAGTGTTGGACTCGTCTTGATGCTAATTCCACTTTTTCACAGGGAGTTAGTGAAATGAGAAATGTGCTGTTGCTTGTGTTGATTGTGGCAGTCAGCTCACTAAAACGCAAATAAAACTAAGAGCTTGTTGACACACATGGTTTATTTCTCTGTGGCTGAGGATTGTAAATCACAGCAAGCAGTGTCAAACCTAGCTGCCTGGCCTGGCACACACATTAAAAACTCGCATCCGTTTGTGTGAGTGTATGTAAGCGCGTGTGTGTTTGTTTGCATCTTCTTAATGACTACCTCTTACCTGGCTATGCAAATACACCTGGCATCGGTGTCCAATCTGTATATGAAATGATAGTGGGTAGAGAAGAGGAGCCACAGGTAGATGAAATGATAGTGGGTAGAGAAGGGGAGCCACAGGTAGATGAAATGATAGTGGGTAGAGAAGAGGAGCCACAGGTAGATGAAATGATAGTGGGTAGAGAAGAGGAGCCACAGGTAGATGAAATGATAGTGGGTAGAGAAGAGGAGCCACAGGTAGATGAAATGATAGTGGGTAGAGAAGAGTGTGAGGAGCCACAGGTATATGATACCTGGTCATTCCACCTCAAAAAGCACACGAAAGAGGATTTTGATTGTTTCTGTAGTTCGAAAAAGATCAGATTAGCATTCCTGAAACATTATTTTGTTGAAATACAGTTGAAGTCGGAAGTCTACATACACTTTTCAACCACTCCACAAATTTCTTGTTAACAAACTATAGTGTTGGCAAGTCAGTTAGGACATGACACAAGTCATTTTTCCAACAATTGTTTACAGACAGATTGTTTCACTTATAACTCACTGTATCACAATTCCACTGAGTCAGAAGTTTACTGAGTTGACTGTGCCCAGAACAACAGCAAAGGACTGTGTGAAGATGCTGGAGGAAACAGGAACAAAAAAGTATCTATATCCACAGTAAAACGAGTCCTATATCGACATAACCTGAAAGGCCGCTCAGCAAGGAAGAAGTCACTCCTCCAAAACCTCCATAAAAAAAGCCAGACTACGGTTTGCAACTGCACATGGGGACAAAGATCGTACTTTTTGGAGAATTGTCCTCTGGTCTGATGAAACAACAATAGAACTGTTTTGCCATAATGACCATCGTTATGTTTGGAGGAAAAAGGTGGACGCCTGCAAGCCGAAGAACACCATCCCAACCGTGAAGCACGGGGGTGGCAGCATCATGTTGTGGGGGTGCTTTGCTGCAGGAGGGACTGTTGCACTTCACAAAATACATGGCATCATGAAGCAGGAAAATTATCTGGATATATTGAAGCAACATCTCAAGACATCAGTCAGGAAGTTAGAGCTTGGTCTTCCAAATGGACAATGAACCCAAGCATACTTCCAAAGTTGTGGCAAAATGGCTTAAGGACAACAAAGTCAAGGTATTGGAGTGGCCATCACAAAGCCCTGACCTCAATCCTATAGAAGATTTGTGGGCAGAACTGAAAAAGTGTGTGCGAGTAAGGAGGCCTACAAACCTGACTCAGTTACACCTGCTCTGTCAGGAGGAATGGGCCAAAATCAACCCAATTTATTGTGGGAAGCTTGTGGAAGGCTACCCGAAACGTTTGACACAAGTTAAACAATATAAAGGCAATGCTACCAAATACTAATTGAGTGTATGTAAACTTCTGACCCACTGGGAATGTGATGAAATAAATAAAAACTGTAAGAAATCATTCTCGAAACTATTATTCTGACATTTTACATTTTTTAAATAAAGTTGTGATCCTAACTGACCTAAGACAGGGAATTTTTACTAGGATTAAATATCAGGAATTGTGAAAAACTGAGTTTAAATGTATTTGGCTAAGGTGTATGTAAACCTCCGACTTCAACTGTATAATTTGATCTATGATAAATTAAGCAAATTGATTGCAAAATTGTTCATTTAATTTATAGGATTCATATTATCTTCAATAAATATAGTATCAAACTGATTTCGACTATGATTCTTCCTAACAATGAGTATGTTTACATGCACAGTTATAATTCGATATTAAACTGATTATGTCAGTATTAAACTGATTATGTAAACTGTCATGGTCAAAACATATTAATATAACAGTAGCTAAGATGGGAAGAGGTCTGTCCATAATAAAGCGCTGCTCTGTCTTCTTAACAACACTATCAACAAGGCAGGTCCTACAGGCCCTGGTTTTGTCGCACCTGGACTACTGTTCAGGGACTTGGGAAAATTGCAGTTGGCTCAGAACAGGGCAGCACGGCTGGCCCTTAAAAATACACGGAGAGCTAACATTAATGACATGCCTGTCAATCTCTCATGGCTCAAAGCGGAAGAGAGATTGATTTCCTCATTACTTATGAGGTGTTGACAAGCTAAGGGTACAAAGCTGTCTGTTTAAAATACTAGCACACAGCTCAGACACCCACCCCATAAGACATGCAACCAGAACAGACCATGGGAGTTGCACACTACTACATAGAGCCATGACTACATGGAACTCTACACATGGATTTTGCACTGTAGATATGTGGTAACAGAGTATGGGCCTGAGGGCACACAGTGTGTTGTGAATTCTGTAATGAATGTATTGTAATGTTTTAAAAATTGTATAACTGCCTTAATTTTGCCGGACCCCAGGAAGAGTAGCTGCTGCCTTGGCAGGAACTAATGGGGATCCATAATAAATACAAACACCTTATTCTGCTTATCTTAATCGGCATCAAGGTCAACATTGAAGTAAGAATATGCAGATTAAAACACCTGGTTTTCTGAGTAATCTTTCAAATGATTAGGACATGTAAACACCTTAATCGGCATTTCAGCAGTGCATTTGATCTTTAGCGAGAGTGAAGTGAGTTCTGAACAACAATGTACGCATCTTAGAAGTAGTTTTCACATACACACTTTATAAGTCCAAACTCAGAATCAAATATGCTTCCCAAAAATAATATGGCCTCTGTGGTAGAACGTGTATTTTGATTGCCGATTTGTTTTTGCATTTATCAGAGTGCTAGCCTGATTTCAGATGTGTCCATGTAAACAGGATTATTATGGAAATCTTTATTCTTGCAAAGCATGTAAACATTTCAATCAAACTATTATATTAATCTTACTTTGCATTATTGTGTGCATGTAACCATACTCAATGAGAAAGACATGAGAAATCCAATAAAATGATCAAAGTCCACCTACGGACCCTCCACACCAATCCCACCCCAACAACCAGTATTCAGTATCAGTTCTCTATGTCTGTCAAGTAGTATGGCGCTGCTGCTTGGAGTATTGCTTCTTCATCCTTCATAATGTATTCCCTGTGAAGCTGGTGATGTTTTTTTCTTCTGTTTAGAGAAATTAGTCATTGAAATTGCTTGCATTACCATGAATTTGTGTGAAAGTACATATGTTTTGCCCAGTCGATGCCGCTGTTCCTGCTACTTTTATCCATTTTGCTGGTCTCTTGTGTTTATTAAATGGATCTTAGGGTAGAAAACCAATAGCTTTTTTTTGCTCATGATGAAAATAAATTGTTTGGTCATTCTTACAATACAAACCAGTCCTCCATGAAAGCAATTCTGTTCGTCCTTCGCTTAGACTTAATTTGTGTCTAGGAAACGGCCGTGTTTTTCCTTGTAAAAAAAAAAGTGATTAGTTAGACCATTCCTGGCAAACAAGCAAACCATTAGGCTACAGCAGAGCTAATGGTTTTAATTTCATGTTCTCTAATGGTCTTCAATGGTAAAAGTCCCAAGCATATATAGTATAGTGTTTTGCAATGGTAATGGTATTGGGTTGGGTTTCATGGTAAATGTCACTAAGAGATGGATCAAAATTGGAGGAAAATAGGGTAGGGTTATGATTTTCACATTTCAGTCAAGGGGAGGGTTTAGTATTTTTTTAATCTAGTCCAGGGGAGGGCCATGTAGTTTGTAATTGATGACATTTCTACGTTTCTCAGTGTTTTAGACAGAGGAACTCATTAGGCTATATTTCAGTGTGTGTCCAATGCCACTCCTCATCTCTGATTCTCTGCTTGGCGCTCAAGAAGCAGAGCAAAGTTGTATTTCTAAGATAGCTGCTTGGATGGTGTAAATAAAACTAGGCTGTATTTCACAACGGATATTCTATCCCTGAGCCCCGGCCTGGTCTGCTCTTGTTGATCAAAAACGATGTTTTGTGCTGCCTAATCAATAATGTGCGGTGTAGTGCTATAGTGGCAGTTCAGGAGGAGAGTCAAAGAATTCTTACGGAAATTATTTTAGATTAGGCCTAGTACAAAAAAAATGCAATCGCGGACGAGCCTATGATCAGTTCAGTTTGAGAAGGAGAGCGTGAAGATGAGAAGGAGGACTGGAGGTCAACTTTGATAGTTTGCTACTACTATAATTTATTTTAATAGAAACAATAATATGTTTCTTGCCCATGATGTATTTATCAGAGGTATTGACCTCACAATAAGCCAGATTCGAGTAACTGACGTTGTGTGCTGAAGCTTGAAGCAGCAGTCACGGCACAATCATTTGGAAATGGACAGCTCATAGTGCTGAAGGTAGGCAAATTTGAGTAGGCATAATTCATTTAAACCATTTTAATTTTAATTAGACTTTACTAACAATAAGAGGGCTATTTTCGCCTAAAATGACATACCTAAATCTAACTGCCTGTAGCTCAGGCCCTGAAGCAAGGATATGCATATTCTTGGTACCATTTGAAAGGAAACACTTCAACGTTTATGGACATGTGGAAGGAATGTAGTAGAATACACAATAGATCTGGTAAAAGATAATACAAAGAAAAAAACAAACGTTCTTTTGTATTGTTTTGAACCATTATCTTTGAAATGCAAGAGAAAGGCCATAATGTATTATTCCAACCCAGGTGCAATTTATATTTTGGCCATTAGATGGCATCAGTGTATGTCTACAGTTTTAGACTGATCCAATGAACCATTGCATTTCTGTTAAAACTATTGTATCGATACTGCCCAAATGTGCCTAATTTGTTTAATAACCTTTCATGTTCAAAATTGTGCACTCTCCTCAAAAAATTGCATGGTACTATTTCACTGTAATAGCTACTGTCAAATTTACAGTAGCTGTTAGATTAACAAGAATTTAAGCTTTCTGCCAATATCAGATATGCCTATGTCCTGGGAAATGTTCTTGTTACTTTCAACCTCATGCTAATCGCATTAGTCTACTTTAGCTCAACCGTCCCGTAGAATGGACACCGATCCCGAAGAAGAAATAAGAGGTAGGCCAACCTATTTCACAGATGAAATTAGGCTATAGGCTTCTACTGTATATACTGTAGGCTACATATTGTGATTTGTCGGTCAATTCCTCCACCCACCATGCACTCTTTAAATAGCCTACCCCATGTCAGTGAAGAGCTGTTATGTTAATAAACAGATCCGATTATAATGTATAAAGTGATCTATAACAGTGCTTTATGCTGGAAACAGCTGTAAAATACCTGGAAAGACGTGACTCTGATGCATATGGGGATATCATTTAGTTTATTTGACATTCAGAGGCTGAGCTACAATCTTCTATAGCCGAGGAGACAAAAAATGGACTTTGCTTGGGAAGTAATCTAATTCTGTCACTATCAATTGATTAAGCTGTTCACATAGAATATGTTTAAACCCATACAGCTTTTAGTGACCTTCTCTCATTGGGTTAGGTCATGAAAGTTGAGTAGCCAGCAGTTAAAGCTTACATTTTTCTGCATCGGTAGGTCTACCGGTTGGCGTGGAAAGGTAGGCCTAACTTTTGAAAGTACCGTGCTCAGATTCCTAATGATGTCTCATATTTAATTATTTGCAAACAGGGACAGTTTCATTGCAAACAAGACACACTGATTTGGCATTGGAGAAATATGATAAGATGAACACAATACTATTTCCCTGTACATTCTTAGCCTGTAATTGTGCGGTGTTAAACAATATTTGTCTAATATGTAAAATGACATACAATTGCATGAAATTTTTATGAAAGGCAATTCTTTCTCGGACCTGCAAATACAATGATAGATTCATGCAATGATTTTACTATAGAGTTTAGGTCAAATATATTTTGCTGAAGGGAGGGCCATCCATTTTAATTTCAGAGGTCCATGTAACCCTTATTATGAATAACAATCAATCCCTAATCACATATAGATGTTTTCTAAAATGTTTATTGAAAAACATGTGACTGCAATGCAATGGTTTATAATGTTATTATCTTATTAGGGTTGTCACAACATTTGAGTTAGTAACCGATTTCTCCATCAAAGCTTTGGGCTTGTAGGAACACTTTTCATATGAGAATTGCATTACATGGATAGTCCTCTCAGAAAGTTGCCATGTGTTGGACTATTCAAGGAGAGTTGGTTTGAAGAATTAGGTTGCTAAGAGAAGGACAAACTGAATTGTTTTAATAGGGGACTGGCTTGACCACACAATTTATCACACAATATATTTTTAGCAAAAGCTATTGGTTTTTCGACCTAAAGTTGCAAAGAAAATGTTTTGATCCATTTAATAAAAAGAGACCAGCAAAATGTGTAAAAGGGTGTGGTGGCAGTAGCATAAACACTGGCATCTAGCAGGCAAAACCTGGTACTTTCACACTCATTTATGGTAAAGTGACTTAAATTGCTAATATCTCTGAACAAGGGAAAACATCACCTGATTCACAGGAAATGCATTACAAAGGATGAAGAAGCAATACTCCAAGCAGCAGCTCCATACTACTTGACAGACATAGAGAACCGATACTGTATACTGGTTGTTGGGGTGGGGATCGGCGTGGGGGGTCCGTGGATGGCATTTGACCATTTCATTAGATTCCTCATGTCTTACTCAACGGTAAGAAGATGTTTCGTCCAAATCGGATGTTGGGTACTATATTTGTTGAATATTATGTTCCTTATAAATGAAAAGGGCCAATTTGGATGCAATCAATTAGCATAATGACCTAAAATCCCTATTTTAAGATCAGGGGTTAGGGTTAAGGTTACAATTAGGTTTAGAGTTAGGGGTTAGGTTTAGAGTTAGGCATTAGGATTAGGGGTTAAGGTTAGGGTTAGGTGTTAGGGAAAATAGGATTTTGAAAGGAAATACATTTGACGTCCCCTCGAGGATAGAAGAAAAAGTGTGTGTTTGTGCTGGTGCTCATGCCCTTCTGTGTGAGTGCCTCAGTGTGTGTGACCGCTCACCCACGTGTGTGTGATAAAGCAGTGCAGACCAGGAGCCCAACAAACAATCCTCCATCTTGTCAGCAGACACAGTGCAGGAGTACTGCTCTCCAGCATCAGCCGCGGCAACCCCGCCAGCCTCTGTGACTTGGAAATGCAATCTTTTTCATTATTTATTCTATCTGATGTTATATTATTTTGTATCTAAAAGGATAGACATACTGTTCATAAGTTATTGACATTACGCATGCTTTGGCCCCTGGATGATGTAGATGAACACACTGAGAGGGGGATAACCAAATAAAAGTGCAGAAAGCATAATGAAAGCAGCGAAACACTAAAGCCCACACCGACCTCATGCTTAGGTTGCAGCGCCAGAAAAATGTCTCGATCCAGCGAGAGGCCATTCCTCATTTAATTACATGTTCCATGTGTGCGTTCCATGAACAGGCAGAGGGGCTTCTGACCCGATCTCTCTCACGCACGCGCAAACACATTAACACACGTGTAGATACGCACAGTCGCACAAACACACACAGATACACGCACACTACTCTAACGCTGAACTCACTGCCTAATTAAACAGGACAGCACACAGCTCTCTCGCTGTCTCTCTCTGAATGGTTAAGGGTTAAGGTTTGGGATAGGCTTAAAATATACATACAACCTTTGGCACCAGAGGTTGGACCTTGACTGGGCTCAAAGTTGTGGTTTTGTGAGATGAGAAGAAGAGTGTGAGTGAGTAAGAGAGAGAGAAAGAATAGATAGGAAGGGATAGAATAGAAAGGAAGGGAGAGAGGCAATAGGAGGAGTTAGATTTTTTATTTAACTAGGCAAGTCAGTTAAGAACAAATTCTTATTTACAATGACAGCCTAAGAACAGTGGATTAACTGCCTTGTTCAGGGGCAGAACGACAGCTTTTTTTTACCTTGTCAGCTCAGGGATTTGATCTAGCAGTAGCTTTTGGCTACTGACCCAACGCTCTAACCACTAGGCTACCTGCCGTCCAGAGAGAAAGACAGAGACACACAGAGACAGAGGGGAAGGGAGACAGAAAACATAGATAGGAAGGGAGGGAGAGAGAGATTCCATCTAGACACTGTTGCCCTAGAGCACACAAAAAACTATACATACCTTGTCCTAAACATCAGCGCCACAGGTAACTTCCACAAAGCTGTGAACGATCTGAGAGACAAGGCAAGAAGGGCATTCTATGCCATCAAAAGGAACATAAAATTCAACATACCAATTAGGGTCTGGCTAAAAATACTTGAATCAGTTATAGAACCTACTGCCCTTTATGGTTGTGAGGTCTGGGGTCCGCTCACCAACCAAGAATTCACAAAATGGGACAAACACCAAATTGAGGCTCCGCATGCAGAATTCTGCAAAAATATCCTTCGTGTACGACGTAAAACACCAAATAATGGTTGGGCCGATACCCGTTAATTATCAAAATCCAGAAAAGATCCGTTAAATTCTACAACCACCTAAAAGGAAGCATTTCCCAAACCTTCCATAACAAAGCCATCACCTACAGAGAGATGAACCTGGAGAAGAGTCCCCTAAGCAAGCTGGTCCTGGGGCTCTGTTCACAAACACAAAACAGACCCCACAGAGCCCCAGGACAGCAACACAATTAGACCCAACCAAATCATGAGAAAGCAAAAAGATAATTACTTGACACATTGGAAATAATTAACAAAAAAACTGAGCAAACTAGAATGTTATTCGGCCCTAAACAGAGAGTACACAGTAGCAGAATGGCTGACCACTGTGACTGACCCAAACTTAAGGAAAGCTTTGACTATGTACAGACTCGGTGAGCATAGCCTTGCTATTGAGAAAGGCCGCCGTAGGCAGACCTGGCTCTCAAGAGAAGGCAGGCTATGTGCACACTACCCACAAAATGAGGTGGAAACTGAGCTGCACTTCCTAACCTCCTGCCAAATGTATAACCATATTAGAGACACATATTTCCCTCAGATTACAGTCCCCCAAAGATTTCGAAAACAAACCGGATTTTGATAAACTCCCATATCTACTGGGTGAAATACCACAGTGTGCCAACACAGCAGCAGTATTTGTGACCTGTTGCCCCAAGAAAAGGGCAACCAGTGAAGAACAAACACCATTGTAAATACAACCCATATTTATGTTTATTTATTTTCCCTTTTGTACTTTTTTTAATTTATATTTTTAACATTTGCACATCGTTACAACACTGTATATATACATAATATGACATTTGTAATGTATTTTATTATTTTGGAACGTCTGTGAGTGTAATGTTTACTATTCATTTTTATTGTTCATTTCACTTTTGTATATTATCTACTTCACTTGCTTTGGGATCGTTAACATATGTTTCCCCATGCCAATAAAGCCCCTTGAATTGAATTGAGTTTGCTTGTACATCCAAAGTATGTGCTCAGACACCTGCCGTTTGGTTAATACTTAGGCACTTGTTAATACTACATGTATCAACTTCTAGCCTGTATTAAGTCCTGTGTGTGTGGGGGGATATATGTGTTTGGGTTTCTGTGTGGAAGTTTCATTTTATTTATTTATTTATTGTTGTTGTATTTTTCACCCCAAAAAAGGGGGAGCGATGAGTCTTGTCTCATCGCTGCAACTCCCGTACGGACTTGGAAGAGGCGAAGGTTGAGATCCATGCGTCCTCCGAAACACAACCCAACCAAAACCTGGAGCAGTTTTGCCTTGAAGAATGGGCAAAAATCCCAGTGGCTAGATGTTTTTTTGGTCTTATTTCTTGTTTGTTTCACAATAAAACATATTTTGCATCTTCAAAGTGGTAGGCATGTTGTCAAATGATACAACCCCCCCCAAATTCTATTTTAATTCCAGGTTGTAAGGCAACAAATTAGGAAAAATGCCGAGAGGGGTGAATACTTTCGCAAGGCACTGTATATCCCTAGGTAAGTCCATTGAGATGAAATTCTCCTTTCCAACATAGACCTGATTTACGTGGATCTCCTGGACTGAGTTTACGATCCCATAGCATTACACCGTCTCACACACACACACTTGCAAAACTCAGAGTCATGGAAAGGCCTGAGTTAAAGAGAGTTCAACTGTTTGCATAGCAGTCATGAACATTTGAGTGGATTTTCCATCATTGAGGAAAATGTGAAACAATGGATTGTTTATGATAGTGGAAAAAGTGTGTGTGTGTATGTGCGTGTATGTGCGTATCAGAGTGGAGAATGATAAACAATGATTTGTTTATGATGATACAGTAGTGATTTTGATTGATAAGGAAACTTTAGTGGTGGTGATCACCGTTTCCCCCATTGTCAAATAAGTGTAGTGCGCTTTAACATCTCTGGCTCCAGTCCGATTCCCAGACAAGGCATAATAACGGTGAGGCAAAACTAGGAGTGCTGATCTAGGATCAGGTCCCCCCAGTCCATATAATCATATTTATATTCACTCTGAGATGCTTGGTGAATATATGTCCCGACTCAATCGAGTAGAAAATAGCATCTCTTAGGTTAAAGCCATATCCAGCTCTCCTTACCACTCCTTAACACCATTGTTTATTCTAATTATTTTTAAATGGCGCTGACAGAAAGGGCGGTAACTCACCAGCATTACGACCAGGAATTCGACTTTCCCGAAGCAGATCCTTTGTTCGCACCCCCCAGGGCAATTGAACTGATTCCAGAGGCCTACCCAAAACAACGCCGGTGGAGGAAAGGTACTCAGAATGGTCTTCTAGTCTGACTTAGGAGGCGCGCACACCACCCACCACTCCCGAGTATATTACTCGCTAATGTTCAGTCTCTGGATAATAAAGTTCATGAGCTCAGGGCGAGGGTTTCTTTCCAGAAAGACATCAGGGAATGTAACATACTGGGGTTTCACGAAAACATGGCTCTCTTGGGATATACTGTGAGTCGGTCCAGCCAGTTGGGTTCTCAGTTCATCGCACAGACAGGACTAAATACCTCCCCCGGGAAGAAGAAGGGTGGGGATGTATGTTTAATGATTAACGACTGGTGTAATTGTGATAATGTACAGGAACTCAAGTCCTTTTTTTCACCCTACCTAGAATACCTCACAATGAAATGCCGACCATATTATCTCCAAAGAGAATTTTCTTCGGTTATAGTCATGGTCGTGTACATCCCCCCTCAAGCCAATACCATGATGGCCCTAAAGGAACAACACTGGAATTTATGCAAACTGGAAACCACATATCCTGAGGCTACATTTATTGTAGATGGGAATTTTAACAAAGCAAATTTGAGGAAAAGGCTACTGAAGTTCTATCAACACATAGACTGTAGTACTCGCGCTGCTAAATCACTCGACCACTAGTACTCCAACTTCTGGGATGCCTACAAGGCCCTCCCCTGCCATTTTTCCGGCAAATCTGACCATGACTCCATTTTGCTCCTCCTTTCCTATAGGCGGAAACTCAAACAGGAAGTACCCGTGCTAAGGACTACAGTGCCTTGCGAAAGTATTCAGCCCCCTTGGCATTTTTCCTATTTTGTTGCCTTACAACCTGGAATTGAAATATATTTTTTGGGGGGGGTTGTATCATTTGATTTACACAACATGCCTACCACTTTGAAGATGCAAAATATTCTTTATTGTGAAACAAACAAGAAATAAGACAAGAAAACAGAGTGCATAACTATTCACCCTCCAAAGTCAATACTTTGTAGAGCCACCTTTTGCAGCAATTACAGCTGTAAGTCTCTTGGGATATGTCTCTATAAGCTTGGCACATCTAGCCACTGGGATTTTTGCCCATTCTTCAAGGCAAAACTGCTCCAGCTCCGTTAAGTTGGATGGGTTCCTGCTCATGTACAGCAATCTTTAAGTCATACCACAGATTCTCAATTGGATTGAGGTCTGGGATTTGACGAGGCCATTCCAAGACATTTAAATGTTTCCCCTTAAACCACTCAAGTGTTGCTTTAGCAGTATGCTTAGGGTCATTGTCCTGCTGGAAGGCGAACCTCCGTCCCAGTCTCAAATCTCTGGGAGACTGAAACAGGTTTCCCTCAAGAATTTCCCTGTATTTAGCACCATCCATCATTCCTTCAATTCTGACCAGTCTCCCAGTCCCTGCCAATGAAAAACATCCCCACAGCATGATGGTAGCACCACCATGCTTTACTGTAGGGATGGTGTTCTCGGGGTGATGAGAGGTGTTGGGTTTGTGCCAGACATAGCATTTTCATTTTAGTCTCATCTGAACAGAGTACCTTCTTCCATATGTTTGGGGAGTCTCCCATGTGCCTTTTGACGAACACCAAATGTGTTTGCTTATTTTTTTCTTTAAGCAATGGCTTTTTTCTGGCCACTTCCGTAAAGCCCAGCTCTGTGGAGTGTATGGGTTAAAGTGGTCCAATGGACAGATACTCCAATCTCCGCTGTGGAGCTTTGCAGCTCCTTCAGGGTTATCTTTGGTATTTTTGTTGCCTCTCTGATTAATGCCCTCCTTTCCTGGTCCGTGAGTTTTGGTGGGCGGCCCTGTCTTGTCAGGTTTGTTAAGTTGCCATATTCTTCCATTTTTTAATAATGGATTTAATGGTACTCTGTGGATGTTCAAAGTTTCTGATATTTTTTTATAACCCAACCCTGATCTGTACTTCTCCACAACTTTGTCCCTGACCTGTTTGGAGAGCTCCTTGGTCTTCATGGTGCCGCTTGCTTGGTGGTGCTCCTTGCTTAGTGGTGTTGCAGACTCTGGGGCCTTTCAGAACAGGTGTATATATACTGAGATCATGTGACAGATCATGTGACACTTAGATTGCACACAGGTGGACCTTATTTAATTAATTATGTGACTTCTGAAGGTAATTGGTTGCACCAGATCTTATTTAGTGCCTTCGTAGCAAAGGGGGTGAATACATATGCACGCACCACTTTTCCATATATATATATTTTTTCATTTCACTTCAACAATTTTTGTGTATGTCCATTACATGAAATCCAAATAGAAATGCATTTAAATTAAAGGTTGTAATGCAACAAAATTGGAAAAACGTTAAGGGGAGTGAATACTTTTGCAAGGCACTGTAAAGATGATGTTGTCGGGCCATATACTGTGTTAGATCGATATACTGAGTAATGGTCTACGCTGGTTATGTGTCAATAGGCATGCAACCGGAGAAAATAATGTGAAATTGAAGAAATGTAATGGTAGTGACATAGGACATGTACAGTGCCTTCGTAAAGAATTCAGACCCTTTGACTTTTTGTTACATTGCAGCCTTACTCTAAAATGTATTATATTGTTTTTTTTACCTCGTCAATCTACACACAATACCCCATAATGACAAAGCAAAAACAAGTTTTTAGAAACTGAAATATCAGATTTACATAAGTATTCAGACCCTTTACTCAATACTTTGTTGAAGCACCTTTGGCAGCGATTACAGCATCAAATCTTCTTGTGTATGACGATACAAGCTTGGCACAGCTGTATTTGAAGAGTATCTTCCATTCTTCTCTGCAGATCCTCTCAAGCTCTGTCAGTTTGGATGGGGAGCGTTGCTGCACAGCTATTTTCAGGTCTCTCCAGAGATGTTCGATTGGGTTCAAGTCCGGGCTCTGGCTTTGACACTGAAGGACATTCAGAGGCTTGTCCCGAAGCCACTCCTGTTCTTTGCTCCGTTCATCTTTGCCTCGATCCTGACTAGTCTCCCAGTCCCTGCCACTGAAAAACATCCCCACAGCATGATGCTGCCACCACGATGCTTCACTGTAGGGATGGTGCCAGGTTTCCTCCAGACTTGAAGCTTGGCATTCAGTCCAAAGACTTCAAACTTGGTTTCATCAGACCAGAGAATCTTGGTTCTAATGGTCTGAGAGTCTTTAGGTGCCTTTTGGCAAACTCCAAGTGGGCTGTCATGTGCCTTTTACTGAGGAGTGGCTTCCGTCTGGCCACTCTACCATAAAGGCTTGATTGGTGGAGTGCTGCAGAGATGGCTGTCCTTCTGGAAGGTTCTCACATCTCCACAGAGGAACTCTAGAGCTCTGTCAGAGTTACCATCAGGTTCTTGGTCACCTCCCTAACAAAGGCCCTTCTCCCCCGATTGCTCAGTTTGGCCGGGTGGCCAGCTCTAGGAAGATTCTTGGCAGTTTTAAACTTCTTCCATTTAAGAATGATTGAGGCCAATGTGTTCTTGGGGACCTTCAATGCTGCAGACATTTTTTGGTACCCTTCCCCAGATCTGTGCCTCTACATTCTGTCTCGGAGCTCTACGGACATTTCCTTCGACCTCATGCCTTAGTTTTTTCTCCGACATGCATTGTCAACTGTGGGAACTTATATAGACAGGTGTGTGCCTTTCCAAATCATGTCCAATCAATTGAATTTACCACAGGTGGACTCCAATCAAGTTGTAGAAACATCTCAAGGATGATCAATGGAAATAGGATGCACCTGAACTCAATTTAGAGTCTCATAGCAAAGTTCTTTTTTTTTATTTACTAATTTTTAGCAAAATTATAAAAACCTGTTTTCGCTTTGTCATTATGGGTTATTGTGTGTATATTGCTGAGGAAAATGTTTTATTTAATGGATTTAAGAATAAGGCTGTAACGTAACAAAATGTGGGAGAAGTCAAGGGGTCTGAATACTTTCAGTCACACATCAAGTGTTATGAGATGTTTGTCTGACAACTTCCATAACTATATAAACTTTTCCAATTGAACTCTTGTTTTCATTTTGTTGTTTTTCTCCAGTGAACCCATCATCATCATGAACCTGTAATGTTTTTTCTCTTACAGTCCCAGCTGACCTGTCCCCTGTCAGAGAGTAGAGAACGTCACACAGGTATGGAGACTTCTCTTTCAAACATCCAAATGTTATATGTCAACCAAATGAATACATTAGGGAAGAACCAGTTTGGAGAACTTCGTAATGTTTAATAGGTTTTAGTTCAGGTCTTGTTAGTGTGTTGCAGTTTCCTGGCTGTCAATTCTTAAATACACAAGAGAAAAGTAACCCACCTGATCTGTTGCGTTGGTGTGGTTCAGAGACATTTTCTCCTATCATGAATCATGTGGATACAGTCAGACCGTGCAATACAGCCATTCTGATTGTGCTTCATCTTAATGTGCTGAAAGTCTTTTGGAAGTTAAGCAGAGCTGTAGTGATGCGATGTGAGCACATGTTTAAATGACTGACTAATTGGTTAATTACAATCAAATATTGGACATATTTGTAGGGGTTGATACATTTTTCGTAAGGGAAATTCAAGTCTGAAATTTCAAAGTGGAAATGACAATCTTCTAAAAACTTTTGAAACCTCAAATACACAACAAGTTTAACATATCCAGCATTACAGCAAATTAAGATTCTAAATCTGTAGGTCTTTTAGAAGCAGAGCGGTTGGTGGCTGATGTCAGGCTCGGAGGACTGTGGTGTGTCTGTGTTTGTGTGTGTCCCAGAGCCTTGTCAGTTCCAATGATGTGCATAAACCCTGGATGACTGACGGGGTGTTGTGTTGAAGCCACCGCACAGCCATCTTGGTACTCCTCCATTATAAAAGATATAGAAATCCATTTAGGGCTAGGGTCTATTTTCCGGAATTTCTGCCAGACTAATGTGCCCAAAGTAAGCTGCCTGTTACTCAGGCCCAGAAGCCAGGATATGCATATAATTGGTAGCATTGGATAGAAAACACTTTGAAGTTTCTAGAAATGTTAAAGTAATGTATTAGACTATAACACAATTGATATGTCAGGCGAAAATCCAAAGAAAAACCAACCGGAATTTCTTTTTTTTGAGGTCCCAGACTCTTATAATGGAAAGCTATGGGTCCTATGCAATTCTAGCTCGACGATTGCAATTCCTATGGCTTCCACTAGATGTCAACAGTCTTTGTCAACAGTCATTTGTTTTTGACACGTTTATTCTATTATAGACACCTTAATGCATACTTTTAAAATATATTATGTGAGCTAAACATAAAATGAAAAAAATTACAATGAACAAAAATATAAACGCAACATACAACCATTTCAAAGATTTTACTGAGTTACAGTTCATATAAGGAAATCAATCAATAGAAAATGTTTTATTACCCCCTAATTTCACATGACTGGGAAAACTGATATGCATCTGTGGGTAAACAAATTTGTGCACCACATGTTAGCTAAATAAGCTTTTTGAGCATATTGAACATTTCTGGGATCTTTATTTAAGCTCATGAAACATGGGACCAACACTTAACATGTTGCATTTATATTTTTGTTCAGTATATAAAAAAATGTCATGGAAGTATTATCATTTTTTTGTACTGATACTACCCCAATATACCCCAAAAAATACTTAAGTACATATACAGTTGAAGTTGGAAGTTTACATACACCTTAGCCAAATACATTTAAACTCAGTTTCACAATTCCTGACATTTAACTCCTGTAAAAAATCCCTATTTTAGGTCAGTTAGGATCACAACTTTATTTTAAGAATGTAAAATGTCAGAATAATAGAATAGAGAATTATTTATTTCAGCTTTTATTTATTAAATCACTTTTCCAGTGGGTCAGAAGTTTACATACACTCAATTAGCATTGCCTTTAAATTGTTTAATTTGGGTCAAATGTTTCGGGGTAGCCTTCCACAAGCTTCCCACAATAAGTTGGGTGCATTTTGGCCCATTCCTCCTGACAGAGCAGGTGTAACTGAGTCAGGTTTGTAGGCCTCCTTGCTCGCACACGCTTTTTCAGTTCTGCCCACCAATTATCTATAGGATTGAGGTCAGGGCTTTGTGATAAGGGGCTTTGTGTGGTATTTGCCACTCCAATACCTTGACTTTGTTGTCCTTAAGCCATTTTGCCACAACTTTGGAAGTATGCAGTGGGTCATTGTCCATTTGGAAGACCCATTTGCGACCAAGCTTTAACTTCCTGACTGATGTCTTGAGATGTTGTTCAATATATCCACATAATTTTCCATCCTCATGATGCCATCCATTTTGTGAAGTGCACCAGTCCCTTCTGCAGCAAAGCACCCCCACAACATGATGCTGCCACTCCCGTGCTTCACGGTTCGGATGGTGTTCTTCGGCTTGTAAGCCTCCCCGTTTTTCCTCCACACATAACAATGGTCATTATGGCCAAACAGTTCTATTTTTGTTTCATCAGACCAGAGGACATTTCTCCAAAAAGTACGATCTGGCTTCTTTTATGGCGGTTTTGGAGCAGTGGCTTCTTCCTTGCTGAGTGGCCTTTCAGGTTATGTTGATATAGGACTTGTTTTACTGTGGATTTAGATACTTTTGTACCTGTTTCCTCCAGCATCTTCACAAGGTCCTTTGCTGTTGTTCTGGGATTGATTTGCACTTTTTGCACCGAAGTACGTTCATCTCTAGGAGACAGAATGCATCTCCTTCCTTAGCGGTATGATGGCTGCATGGTCCCATGGTGTTTATACTTGCGTACTATTGTTTGTACAGATGAACGTGGTACCGTCAGGCGTTTAGAAATTGCTCTCAAGTATGAACCAGAGGTCTACCATTTTTTTTCCTGAGGTCTTGGCTGATTTATTTTGATTTTCCCATAATGTCAAGCAAAGAGGCACTGAGTTTGAAGGTAGGCCTTGAAATACATCCACAGGTAGACCTCCAATTGACTCAAATGATGTCAATTAGCCTATCAGAAGATTCTAAAGCAATGACATCATTTTCTGGAATTTTCCAAGCTGTTTAAAGGCACAGTCAACTTAGTGTATCTAAACTTCTGACCCACTGTAATTGTGAAATAATCTGTCTGTAAACAATTGTTGTACATATTACTTGTGTCATACACAAAGTGGATGTCCTAACCGACTTGCCAAAACTATAGTTTGTTGACAAGAAATTTGTGGAGTGGTTGAAAAACAAGTGTATGTAAGCTTGACTTCAACTGTAATTTTATCCTTTAAACATTTAATTGAAATACTGTAGAATTCCATTAATTCCTAATGGAGGACTGCTCCTACAGCGGAGTGCCAATATGGTAGAACAGTGGCTTCAATGCCTTTCAATGGCCAATACATAGCGTCTGTAATCCAGGGTTTATATACATCATTGGTCAAACCCCCTCCCGTGGTGTCACCGTGAGGCCATTATGTTTTCCTGGAACCTCCAGACAGACTACTGTGCTCCTGTTGGTTCTGCTGTGGAGGGAAGGCGTAATGCTGGCAGGCCTGTTACTGTACTACACATACATGCAAGCATACACATATACACACACACGCAGATGGGCTCTCTATAACCTCTGTTGTGTCCGTGAGCTATAGAGCCATTAGAGAGATGGATGAATTGGCGAGGGGGAAGTTCAGACCATTTTGATCTCCACCGTGACGGTGCTCAGCGTAACATTAATTCCTCCTCCGAGAACCATCAACTATGTCCCAACAGGAAGTTCCAGTCTCAGAAGGGTTACAGTGGTAAACAGACTGGGAGAGGGAGGGAGGGAGGGAAATGGGTGTGTGGATGAATGGATGGTAGATCAAGGTTGAGTTGTATTTACTTGGGTAGCTGAGGGAGGAGAGGGTGGATTGGCTGTCCGAGGAATAGGGAGGGAGAGGGGGAGTCTGAGACCCAAGTCTGGGTCTGAGTGGAAACTTGAATGGAGTGGAAACTGGGCCGGGGGCCACTCTGCAGATCCACCTGAGTCCTGCCAGAGCAATCAGCTATCAGAGAGTTTAGAGAGGGAACCATTTGCCACACTAAGTAAAACCGGCAGGGGTTTGTAGGGATTTGGCCTAACGTTTAAGCCTTAATGCCAGGATATTTGGGTACGTGAAGTCGTTTTGTTTTGGGGAGTGGGTGCCAGACCTTGTCTGCCTCAAAGTGGGATCACAGCACTGTAGCAGGCAGCATTCTCCCCTGCTGGAACGCGTGCCAGGTGAAGTGAATCTACTCTCAGCTTCCAGCTGTGTAAACACACATACACACACGCAGGCAGGACAACAAACACACACACCACATATATGGACATACACGCGAACACACACACACAGTTTTGTATTGCTATCCTTGTGCGGACCAAATAATAGATTCCTATCCAAAATCCCTAACCCTAACCTTAACCCTAAACCTAACCCCAAACCCTAAAACTATACCTAACCCTAACCCCTAACCTTAATTTTAATCCTAATTGTAACCCCAATCCTAAACCTAACCCCTATGCCTAAAATAGCATTTTTCCTCATGGGGACCGGACTTCTGGTATCCACAAGGATAGTTAAACCACACACACACACACACACACACAGACAGACACAGAGCAATATTATCAATCCTAATAAAAGCACTATGTCTAACTGGAACGCATCAGGGGGAAATACTCCCTCACACTCCCTTTTTCTGTCAAATTAAAACAAAGCTGAATTTTCTCCACTCTGTATGGGCCTTTAAGCCTTGTTAAAAACAATGAGTTCCTTCAAAGAAGTAAACATATTTAACAAGGTCTGGTGTTGTCTTCTTCCTGTCTGAGAACTTGCAGAGGAGCGTGACACTGTCCTTCCTCCCTCACCCCTTCTCTAATAATCTGTCTCTTTAATTTTATACCCCTTCCTTTCTCTCTCCCTCTGTGTGTGTCTCTCTCTCTCTCCCCCCCTCTCTGTTTCTCTTGGTCATTTTTTTCTCTAACTCTCCTGTTAGCAATAGACACACATACAGTAGGTTTTTGGTGCGTGTCCACTGTAATTTAGCATTTTCCAAAACAGGTATAAATCAATATTTCAGAGATATGATGCATACCATAAACACTGACAGCCATGTACAATGGTAAATGTACAATGTATAATCTAACCGCACCTATATATGACAAACTTGTTGTACAGTTTTACTGTAATGTAACGGAACCAATGGTGGCACCTCAACAGTTAACATCCAAAGACCTGCAGAATTTCAGGTATTAGAGTATTGGTCACTTTAGGAGCTGGCTCTCCTTACTGTAGGCTGCTTGTGGGCTATGGACGACTAGAAGGATTCAGAACCTGGAGGCGGCAGGCAGGGAAACAGTCCCACTCTGTGTCCCAAATGGCACTGTATTCCCTACATAGTGCACTACTTTTTACCAGAGCCCTATGGGCTCATTAAATAGGGAATATGGTGCCATTTGGGACATTGTCCCAGTCTTGGCCAAAAGGCAGTAGCTGGATAGCTGGGCTGTTAAAGGCATTGAGACTTTAAAGCTTCATTGTTTATGTATCCAGTAGAAAGCAGAGACTCCCCGACGGCCCTCTTCAAATCAGATGCCGGGGATTTTTTTATGGTATATCGCTCCTCGCTAGTCGCTACCAAAGAGATCCAGAGCTGACGTGTGCACACACACCAGTGGAGGCTGCTGAGGGGAGAACGGCTCATAATAATGTCCTGAACAGAGAAAATGGGATGGTAAACACCTGGAAACAATGTGTTTGATGTATTTGATACCATTCCACTGATTCCGCTCCAGTCATTACCAGGAACCCGTTCTCCCCAATTAAGGTGCTGCCAACCTTCTTTGACACACACACACCATTGTGAAAGGAAAACAGCCTACCTTTACTGTAGTGTTAGTGGGGGTTATTTATTTGTGCTGGTTAACCTGTTTATTTGCTTGACCCTGTTTGTGTACCGTATCTGTTAAGTTGCAATAGGCCCCTGCTTTGTCATGGTGTGTTCTGGGCCTGTGGTGGTGCTTATGGTAATGTCCTGTTTAGACGGTTTCTATAAAAAAATGACAGGGCTATGTTGGTGTGTGACATTAGGGTCTGTGTACTGTACTGTATACTACGTAATAGACCCATACACACCACAGAGGGAGGGACATGGAGAGGAGGTAGAGTAATACAGTCATGCTTCACCTCCTTTTCCTTTTCCTCTCCCTGGTATTATAATTCTTATGGTTGTAGGAATAGTTATATAAGTATGGATGGAGTTTTATGGGCCCCGGATGTGGAGTGTGGTATCTCTCCCTCACTCTTTTCCTCCTCTCTCCATGTGTCCCTTCTTTTCCTCCTCGCTGTCCAATAGTTTCCATCTTCTCCTCCTCTCTTCTTCTCTCTGTTCACCCTCACCTCTCTCTTTCCATCTCCCACCCTCCTCCCTTTCTTCTCCCCCCTAGCTGCGATAATCACATCACTCACACTACTTCACAGCTCTGTACGTTCAATCAGAAATTCCAGACTCCACTGTGACTCTTAAAGTAGAGTCAGACCACAGGAGAGGGGGCAACAAAGGGCCTTGTGGTCGTGCCGTCCACCAGCCTTCCACCAGCCGTCCAACAGCCTCCCTGGAAACAATAACACTGGTCCGTTGGAATCTTCAGACCCACCAGACTCAGTGCTTAGAGCAGAGCAGCAGACAGACACTGTAGTGGTCCTGCAGGATACAGTTCAGCCTGAGTCCAGCTGCTACCAGACAGGGAAGACCCAGGATGCAATAGATATGCCACACAAGCAGAGTGAGTGAGGACACACACACACACACACACACACACACACACACACACACACACACACACACACACACACACACACACACACACCACACACACACCACACACACACACACACACACACACACACACACACACACACACACACACACAATCCCAATACCCCCCTTAGCCCTCCCCCTGTTTTCGAGCAGTCCAATACCCCACCGAGGACTGCTCGAAAACAGAGCAACTAGTGGTAGGGAGAGCTAAATAAGGCCTATGGAAAGGGACATCACTACAGTACATCATTCGGGCACATCAGAAACTGCCAATGGATACCACGCAATTCATTGACGATGAGCCTTGTGTTTTCACAATGCCTGTACTGGGGGCTGTTATACATTCCTTATATTTCTCATGCAACAAATACGTACTTACCCTATGAGCAACACATGAGAGCAGTAGAACAACAATGTTCCCTCTGGCTGTGGTTCAATGTGGAGTTATACTGAAGCAGGACTTTCATTCCATAGCAGTTTGACATGTAACGTTAACAGTCACTCAGTCATTACTCGTTGAAGCATTAGAACAATTAAAACCACTGTTCTGAACTAATATTTATACCAAACATTTTAGGGTCGGCTACATAGCTACACAAATCAGCTACATAGCTACACAGATAGCAAAACATTTCCCCCTGCTTGCTATTTTCCGCTTTTCCCTACGTCCAAGGCTATAAATACAGTTAAATACCATTTTAATTGTCACATGCTTCGTAGACAACAGGTGTAGACTAACAGTGAAATGCTTACTTATTGGTCCTTTTCCAAATGTATATATAATAATAGAAATAGTGGCACAGTGAATAACGAAAAAACATAACGAGTAAAAATAGCATGGCTTTATATAGGGAGAGGAAAATAACATGGCTATATACAGGAAGTTGAAAATAACATGGCTATATACAAGGAGTAGAAAACAACATGGTAATATATAGGGAGTGGAAAATAACCTGGCTATAAATAAGGAATGGAAAATAACATTGCTATATACAGGGAGTGGAAAATAACATAGTTATATACAGGGAGTACCAGTACTTAGTCGATGTTCAGGGGTACAAGGTAATTGAGGTAGCTATGTACTGTACATATAGGTAGGGGTAAAGTGACTAGCAGTATGTGTGTGTGTGTGTGTGTGTGTGTGTGTGTGTGTGTGTGTGTGTGTGTGTGTGTGTGTGTGTGTGTGTGTGTGTGTGTGTGTGTGTGTGTGTGTGTGTGTGTGTGTGTGTGTGTGTGTGTGTGTGTGTGTGTGTCAGTGTAAGAATGTGTGGGTAGAGTCCAGTGTGTGCATAGAGTCAGTGCAAGAGAGTTAGTGCAAAAAAGCGTCAATGCAGGTAGTCCGGGTAACCATTTGATTAGCTGTTTAGCAGTCTTGGTAATAAGTCTTATGGCTTGGGGGTGGAAGCTGTTCAGTGACCTGTTGGTTCCAGACTGCATTGATACCGCTTGCTGTGTGGTGGCAGAGAGAACAGTCTGTGGCTTGGGTGACTGGATTCCTTGACAATTTTTTGCGACCTTCCTCTGACACCGCCTGGTATAGAGGTCCTGGATGACAGGGAGCTTGGCCCCAGTGATGTACTGGGCAGTACAAAGTCCTACCACCAGCGGGCGAATGGAGTTTGCCGTTAGCAAGGGATTTCTCTAATCTCAAATTGGGCGTGCCACCTTCTAGCTGACCACAGCCAGCCAGAGGCTGCAAGCAGTTTTTGTTGTCTTTTTAAATACCTTAGATTTGTTGTGATTTTAATTAGATTTATTTGCCAATTTAAAAACCTAATACAACCACACATGTGAACATAATGCAGTCCTGTCATTGAGGATGATGCAAAAAAGTGATACACCTAATAATTGACAGTTTAAGTAGATTAATGATATATGGATGATTATTCCCAAGAATAGCCTACATTTTTGCCATGGATTTAATATACTATATATTTGAGGAAATACAAACGGTTCCTTTCTAGCAATAAATGCCACTCCCTAAACCGCCTCACCCACTTGAAGAAAAGTGCTGATCACTACGTACAGTCATAGAACCAGTAGATAGTGATAGCGCTGACATCATCCACATATTCCTATGGAAAACTCCCAATGGTGCTTGAAGTATTATAATTTGAAGCACCAAAAAAACGCTAAGTATCATGGTGAAAGTTGGCCGTAACTACAATAGCAAAGGATCATGGTTGATGTAGTCGTTTTCATCTTGCCTCAGAGAGTCAACCTAGAAGAACACCACAACCCCTTAGACGCACGTCTAAAGAGCGTGCATGAGGGCGCGAGCCTCCTCGTAGCCTGCCGGGCCCGTGATTGATCTGTGTCAGCACGTGGTCCCGTGTGATTACAAATGTAGTATCCGGAATGGATTAGTATTTCATTAAATATCTTGATTTCTAGCTAACTTTAAAATAATTCACAGTGGGGATCAAACTTAATCACAATAAGCACATTTTAGAGCCTAAAATGGACATTTACATAAGCTTTCTAGGGCAGACCAGGGCTTTAAGCACTGCTAGGTTGCTACGCAGTAGCTGACCAGCAGAGCTCATGACTTCACGCTCCAGGCCCGACACTGGGGACCTGCGTACACTAGGTGGGGGCACCTCTTAAATCGCGCAGAAGAAGCCAAAAAGCTTCAGCAGGAAGTTATCTTTGTTAAAATGCTCAATCAAATTTTCAAACCTGTCTTTGATACTTGAAAGTTTTTACCAAAGTGTTTATTTATTTTTCTAGTTTTTAGTTCTCATTTGTCCATGCAGCAGACTGGAATGCAAAGTTTGTTTACTTAAGGAAATAACATTACTGCTTTCCTTCATTTGTGAGTAGATTTACTTGCATACCGTTAACGTCAATGAGGACAAAAAAATGCCAGCAAGCCTAGCTAGTTACGTAAACTCACCCCATTCCGTACAAATGTGCACAACCGCAACATTCAAACGAGACTACAAAGAAAACTAATGGGACTGTAGCGACTGTGTTGACTTCAAAATCGAGGGTGTGAACTAGGTTTCTATTCAAGCGTTGATCGACATGGTAATGGGTCTATAGTATTGGAGAAAAATTGAAAAAACAGACCCTCCGTTACATCGTGACGTGTCATGTCGTAACGTATAGCATAAAGCGTGCTATTTCTGTCTTACAATCTCTCTCCACCAGGTGGATTGTGCTAGCTGAGTTACTTAGCTAGCTAGCTTGCTAACTTTAGATGGTTTGCTAGCTAACAACATCGACTAACATTTTAGCCACAGTGCCTTCAGAAAGTATTCACACCCCTTGACTTTTTCCACATTTTTACAAAATGGGATTAAAATGTATTTAATTATAATTTTTTGTCAATGATTTACACAAAATACTATAATCTCAAAATGGAAGAAAAATGTGAACATATGTAAAAAATATTATAATAAAGTCATGAAAAATAAAACACTAATATATTTTCATTAGATAAGTATTCAAACCCCTGAGTCAATACATGTTAGAATCACCTTTGGTAGGAAACTTATTCTACAAGAACCAATACCACTCCTTAAAAACACAACCCTATGGAACAATCATTGGATAGCTTTCAGAATTCACCAATAAATTGGTTCACGTGGAAAACTAAAGGCATAGAAACCGTACATGTATTTCCATGACAGAATTAAAAAGACATATTGGACTGACCAATGTAGATAGTTTCAAATACATGCAACTTAAAATTTATAAATCTTTTGGACATCAGAGCAACCTTGAGGGATCTTATAGGAGTCAGAAAATGATTTTCATATGATAGGTATACAAAACCTTGCAGAGAGCATATCCAACTGACAATCTCTTAGAAAAAAATATAAACTATTGAAACCAAGACATAAAAATAACTGATGTTGGCACAAAATGGAGGATGGAGTTTGAGCATAACTTACGAAATTGCAGTTAACAAAAATGTACACTTAATCCAGTATAAACTAATGTATAGAAATTATTATACAAGAGACAAATCACAAATTCCACAGCACAACAGCAGAGTCATGACTTAAAGGGGAATTTAATCCTGGCTCTGCCACGGCATATAGTCATTACTATATTAACAACATTATATTTTTTAGCATAAACATCACAATTATCCAAACCACAAGCTAGAACTCGCACATTTTCATTTCACTGGTAGAACCGGGAAGTTTCAACTCCCTGTGTATTCGTCTGCTCATAGTGAACCACAAAGTCCGGCATTCATAGCGAATGCTGATACCACCCGCTAGTTAGATGGGGCGTGCCCACAAACTTGAATAATGGCGTTGTTTACTTTGAACGACCAACATCTGGACCCTCTCTTTCTAAAATTATCTGCCGAAATTGTTGCAACCCCTATTACTAGCCTGTTTAACCTCTCTTTCGTATTGTCTGAGATCCCTAAAGATTGGAAAGCTGCCGTGGTCATCCCCCTCTTCAAAGGGGGAGACACTCTAGACCCAAACTGTTACAGACCTATTTCCATCCTGCCCTGCCTTTCTACAGTGTTCAAAAGCCAAGTTAACAAACAGATCACCGACCATTTCGAATCCCACCATACCTTCTCCACTATGCAATCTGGTTTCCGTGCTGGTCATGGGTGCACCTCAGCCACGCTCAAGGTCCTAAATGATATCCTAACCGCCATCGATAAAAGACAGTACTGTGCAGCCGTTTTCATCGACCTGGCCAAGGCTTTCGACTCTGTCAATCACCTCATTCTTATCGGCAGACTCAACAGCCTTGGTTTCTCAAATAAATGCCTCGCCTGGTTCACCAACTACTTCTCAAATAGAGTTCATTGTGACAAATGGGAGGGCCTGTTGACAGGGTTCAATTCTCGGGGCGACTCCTTTCTCTGTATATATCAATGATGTCGCTCTTGCTGCTGGTGATTCTCTGATCCACCTCTACGCAGACGACACCATTCTGTATACATCTGGCCTTTCTTTGGACACTGTGTTACAAACCTCCAAACAAGTTTCAATGCCATACAACACTCCTTCCGTGGCCTCCAACGGCTCTTAAATGCTAGTAAAACTAAATGCATGCTTTTCAACCGATTTCTGCCCGTACCCGCCCGCCCGACTAGCATCACTACTCTGGACGGTTCTGACTTAGAATATGTGGACAACTACAAATACCTAGGTGTCTGATTAGACAGTAAACTCTCCTTCCAGACTCACATTAAGCATCTCCAATCCAAAGTTAAATCTAAAATCGGCTTCCTATTTCGCAACAAAGCCTCCTTCACTCATGCTGCCAAACATACCCCCGTAACACTGACTATCCTACCGATCCTTGACTTCGGCGATGTCATTTACAAAATAGCCTCCAAGACTCTACTCAGACTACATCTAATTTGCTATCACAGTGCCATCTGTTTTGTCACCAAAGCCCCATATACTACCCACCACTGCGCCCTGTATGCTCTCGTTGGCTGGAACTCGCTATATATTCGTCGCCAAACCCACTGGCTCCAGGTCATCTATAAGTCTTTGCTAGGTAAAGCCCTGCCTTATCTCAGCTCACTGGTCACCATAGCAGCAGGTATATTTCACTGGTCATCCCTAAAGCTAACTCCTCCTTTGGCCGCCTTTCCTTCCAGTTCTCTGCTGCCAATGACTGGAACGGATTGCAAAAATCACTGAAACTGAAGCCTTATCCCCCTCCTAACTTTAAGCATCAGCTGTCAGAGCAGCTTACCAATCACTGCACCTGTACACATCCCATGTGTAAATATCCCACCCCATATTGTTATTTATTTTTGCTCTTTGCACCCCAGTATCTCTACTTGCACATCATCATCTGCACATCTATCACTCCAGTGTTAATGCTAAATTGTATTTATTTCGCCACTATGGCCTATTTATTGCCTTACCTCCCTAATCTTACTACTTTTGCACACACTGTATATAGATTTTTCTATTGTGTTATTGACTGTACATTTGTTTATTCCATGTGTAACCATGTGTTGTTTTTGTCGCACTGCTTTGCTTTATCTTGGCCAGGTCGCAGTTGTAAATGAGAATTTGTTCTCAACTGGCCTACCTGATTAAATAAAGGTGAAATAAAATAAATAAAAACACAGTCATCTCAGAACTTCTCTAGGTAAGATTTATTTGAAAATGTTAGCTTGCTGGACTAGCTGGTAAGTTAGCTAGCTTGCTGACGTTACAGTCCTGTATTGAACTCTGAAAGCCATCAACTAAATCATATAGCTATCTTTTGGTATACACACTGTCAATCAATTTCAACTGGTAGCTACCTTCAGCAGAGTAAACATTGTTTGTTTGTTTAGTTCCATCTTTGACTGACGTTAGCTAAAGTAAGCTAGCTAATTTTACTCTTATTACTCAATTTGGTAGCCATCTACTTCACCCTACATCTAGCTCACTCCCTCTCTGTGTGTTGGTAGCAATGATGAATGTGTGTAAATCGTCTATGGTTGACTAGCTGGTTCTCAGCCAATCTCAGCAGGCCAGCAATCTTGCTGCCAATTTAGTGATGCAAGTTAGTTAACAGCAAGCTGACAATACTGAAATGTCCATGTTTGGAATGCTTAGCTAGCCAGTCTAATAGAGATCAATACAATTAGTGGGGTGGTTAAATTGTGTATTGGTCTGTATTTTGTTGTAGGATGACACAACCACCACAACCAGCAATGACACAACCACCTCATTCTTCTCTGCAGATTCTCAAAACACATTACAAAGACATCTCTACAAAATTCCCCTGCAAAGGGCTACTATTGACAAGAATGATCTGGTAATGTGCTGTGGGAGGTTTACTGAAAGTACTTTGAGATGAGGAAGGGTTTTTGGTTGTGCAGGGTTGTGCTTAGACAGTAAATGTAGTATTGTGTATGAGAGCGATTAAGGTGTAATTTCTCCTCAATCTCCCATACACAAAATGTAAATGTATAAACTGACTTCCTAAGGCTATCTACCAGAAAATCTTCTGCGAGAGGTCCAAACAATTGGTGGTTAAGAAGTCCTACAATGCTTTTGGCAGTCTCTTCTGCGAGAGGTCCAAACAATTGGTGGTTAAGAAGGCCGACAACGCTTTTGGCAGAGTCTTATCCAGCTGGCTGTTCACCGCAGACAGAACAGGCCCATCGCCATAAGCACAAAGAGTCTCAGCTTCCCCAGCCCACCATGCCAAACACAATTGTCAGTGTTATGAAGTCGGATAAAGTACTATGGCTGTGTTTACACAGGCAGCCCAATTCTGATATTTTTTTCACTAATTGGTCTTTTGACCAATCAGATCAGTTCTGAAAAAGATCTGATATGATGTGATTTAAGACCAATTATTGGGAAAAATATCAGAATTGAGCTGCCTGTGTTAACGCAGCCAGTGTGGCTCACCTTAAGACCATGTAGAATAGGTGGTCTCCAACCCTGTTCCTGGAGAGCTACCCTCTTGTAGGCTTTTGCTCCAACCCCACTTGTAACTAACCTGGTTCAGTTTATCAACCAGCTAATTATTAGAATCAGGTGTGCTAGATTAGGGTTGGAGTGAAAACCTAAAGGACTGTAGCTCCCCAGGAACAGGGTTGGTGAGCCCTATGTAGAACCACCAAAAAATTTATATGGATATTTTCTATCAATCTTTGAAATTGATCTGCCCTTATGGATTCACAGACTATATTTATATAAGCTGTACAGGGCTTTCTGTAGCATCAAACAGATGCTAGACATTCAGATTTCCAAAGAATGTTTGTTTATTTGTCAAATTCTAAAATACAGGGGAGTGTATACTATTTAATGCCAACTCAAGAGAACTGGGTATTGAACAAGAATGTTATATGGTAAAAGTAACTTACAAAAAAAATAGATGAACATTGTAGTATAGTTCAGTGTGTCCAAGTGCTACTCAGGTGTAGAGACACACGAGTGCAGAGAACTGTAGCTACAGATTGTTAGACCAGATAATGTGATTTAACCAAAGATTTTTGCTGACATCTTGTCTATTTCAAGTCTTCTCTCATTGATCGAGACAGGTGGGTGTCCACCCCAAAGCGGCATTTGAACGTAAACATTTATTTTTTTGTCAAAATGCGTTTTTTGGCAGAAATGCCTTCTGGAACATGTGAACTTTCATGTGCATTAATCACAAATGTGTATTCTATCCATAAATATGATTGTTAAATTACGAGCCTAGTTGGTTTAGCCATGGAAAAAGAAAGGAACCTTCCCGCTAGCCATGATTGGCTGAGATAATGGATGGGTTGGACATACCGGGAGATGAGTTTGGATTGGTCTGCCATGTAGCATGCATCTGTGTTGACAGTCCTTTCTACCGTGACGTTTTTGAAAGATATAACGTTAGCCATCGAGAACTACAAAAGCTTTGCTACTTTTCTCAACAACATTGATGCTCTGAATTTAACAGGCGCTATCGACAGATCAGTTGGAAAAAGGGATGGGCTACTTTCTGCACATGCCACGGTCAGTGTGAACCGGAGTGACTTGATACAACACTGGCCAAACAAGATGTAACTACAAACAAGAGATAATTGGTTCCAGTCTGCTGGGAAGGGTTCAACCATGTATATGGGTAAGAGTCTAGCTACATTTACATTTAATTTTGTCAGAAAGTTGTTTTTATTGCAAGTTAAAGCGTACTGTTAGTTAGCTAGCAAATGTTAGCTTGCTGGCTCAGTAGCTAACGTTACGTGTATGATCTGTTTGGTAATATTATTCAAATCAGAAATCCATTTGCATTGTTAGTTATAGCCTAATGTTAGCTAGCTAACATTGAACCTAGTTTGTTAGATTTAGCTACCTGCAGATTCATACTACAGCTATGACAATGTTTGTATTGGTAGTAGCAGTGGTGGAAAAAATACCCAATTGCCATACTTAAATAAAAATAAAGATACCTTAACAGAAAATGACTCAAGTAAAAGTGAAAGCCACCCATTAAAATACTACTTGAGTAAAAGTCAAAAGGTATTTGATTGTTTAATATACTTTAGGCTAGGCACCACAGGCAAAACTTTTGATTTTGCTTCTGTACATTTTCAGATTTGGAGATATTTTCCAACTATAACTTCCATACTTTCATAAAATGTAAAATCGGCAATAAATACTTGATTTGTATAATTTTATCCCAACTCCGTCAACTACACCTAGCAAAATT